>NW_027555514.1:53473034-54073034 GCF_003287225.1 Phascolarctos cinereus | reverse complement strand
ACGGAAGTGCCTAGGCAATGGTGAATTGGTTCCATGTAGAGGTCCCATATAAGTTCTCAACTTCTCTACAAAGGGAGCTCCTATGGCCAACATTTGAGAGACATCACCTTGACATATGCTGGTACCATAAAAATGGTAGCAGTAGCCACATGAGACAAAAGGTAATGAAAAAAGCAGTCTTTAGATAGATGTGCTTGGGCAGCAACTTTTGTGAATATTATAACATCTAGAGAGATTTTAGGATAGCAACTGAGTGACATGACTCAGCAATGGATGTTGAGGTGTTAATGGCTGATGATAAAGGAAGTTCCTGTAGACAGATATGGAAAAAGCTGCCATTTAAGGGTAGTGACAGCTTCACAGAATGTGAAGAGGAAAGTATCAATTATGGGCTCAAGATAGATACTGACTGACTCTTGGAGCCCAGTAGAGAGAAGTACCTAAGGGGAACTTTATGAGACCTCTATAAAGGGAGAAAAAAAGGATTTTCAGGGCCAAGAGTCAAGATGTATCCCTTTTGACACATATATAGCCTACCAATGTAACTCACTATACTTGTATTTTATATTTGAGCTCACCCTCCCCAAGGATCTCATATATGCCAAGGGAAAGCATGCCCCCAGTTTGGGATGGAATGTTTTCTCCCAATCATTCCTGCTATACCTTGTCTTTTTTTTTTTGCTCTTTTTGGTGAGGCAATCAGGGTTAAGTGACTTGCCCAAGGTCACACAGCTAGTAAGTGTTAAGCGTCTGAGGCTGGATTCGAACTCAGGTCCTTCTGACTTCAAGACCAGAGCTCTATTTACTACGCCACCTAGCTGCCCCTATACCTTGTCAATAAATCTCTTTTCTACAAGTTGACTGAGTCTGACTAATAATTGGGGGAGAAGACCAATGGGGGCTTGTGTTGGAAATCATACTCTTCAGGGTCATCCCTAGAGCCACTAGAGGAATAATTATTAGCTATGTTCTTTGAGGATGCCAAATCACAGGCATTAGGGTAACTTAGAGAAGTGGCCTCACAGAGGGCATTACAAATGGATAGAGCGTGGATGATAAGTTTATGGAACTTGTATATTAAACAAAGTTAGGATGGAAGTCTGCATAACAAAGTTAGAGCTGAAGAAGATGTTGGCAGGCTAGAGCTTTGGACCAAATTTTTATGTAATATGAAATTTAATAAAGATATATTTAGGTTAAAAATAAACTTCAAAACTACAAGATAGTAGTGAAGGGCAAAGGCGGCTAGACAGCATTTCATCTGAAAAAGATCTGGGAATTTTAATGTATTGCAAAAAGGATATGAGTCAATAATGTGATATTTCAGCTAAGAAATATGATGAATTTGTGACTATATAATATCTAAGATGAGGAAGAGACAAACTGTGGGGAGCCAGTCACTCTACCCCAGGAAGATCATCTCCAGAGTATTGTGTTTAGTACTGGGTGCCTAGGAGTTTTCTTCAACTCTTGATAATGGCCATTGTCCTAATTTAGGCCTTTATTGTTTATGGCCATAACCTCTTGAATGGTCTTCTGATGAACTTGAGAATATAAATTCCTTGGAAAGAGACTTTTTATTAGAAGAATTACGAGGAAAGCTGGAAAGCAATTAGATGGAAAATAGGTTTGGAACAACAATTTGCACCATATACCATAATAAATTCCAAATTTATACATGATCTGAATATAAAAAAGTTACAATATAAAAAATACAGAAAAATCAAGGTAATAAGACTTACAACTATAGTCAGGGGAAGAATTCAAAATACAACACAGAATAGAGGAAATTATAAAAGAAAACAGATATTCTCAGTTAAAAAAATTAAAGATTTTACAAAAATAAAATCAAAATTGGAATTAATAATAATAATAATGGTTAAAAAACTTGGCCTATTATTTCATTGATATAGGGAACTCCTGAATGAAGAAATTGCTTCTGTCAATGCAGGTTAGCAATTTCTCTACAATACTATCATAAGAAGATAAGAACCGATGGAACTAGATTAGACAAAATAATAGTATTAAGAAATAAAGAAGAGTGGGTTAGGGCAAATTGAACACTTCAAAGTTTAAAGGCTTAGAGATATAAAAAGAAATTATAATGAAAATTCTACAAAAATACCTGGGAAAAAAATAGGAAGAGAAAAAAATTGTGCCCCATTTTACGTTGTTCAGGGCAGGGCTAAGAGTAAGAAAGGAAATGATTGAGCTCCAAACTTTGCCATTTTGCAGGGCTGAAAATTGAACTCCATTCCCATTGTCTTCTGTTTTAGCCATGGTAATATCTTATTACCATGGCAGCTCCAGGATACAAGGATTAATGTAGTATTAGATTTCTACATAGCACAGTGGGGAATTATGCTTCCAAGAGGTCAGACATATCTTCAAAAGAATATCCTAAAAACTATAGGACTATAATTATTCAACAATCCTTTTTACACAAAGGGGCTAAGGATTGAATGATTTCCTGGGATACTTTTTAGGGCCTGGCTTTGCTTTTATCCTGATTAGTCATTTCTGAAGAATGACTGAATCCTCCTCTTTCCCTATTCCCTAATCAAACAGCACATACTGTGGCTTAAAAAAGTCTTTGAGCCTGGGGAAAAAAATTGAAAAAAAGAAACTTTCCCTTGGTTATAAAATGTAGATTAGTCCTGGACCCATTTTTAATTAATGTCATTCTCTCTTGTGTTTCACATGATTAATATAAGATCAGACATTTACAGCTGGAAGAGACCTTAAAGCTATTTTAGTCCAATTCTTTCATATTTTAGATGAGGAAACTGAGGCCCAGAGATAAGTGGCTTGCCCAAGGTCATACAAGCAGTGAATTGCAAATTTGGGATACAAATCTAGGTCCTTTGATTCCAAATTCAACACTCTTTTCACTGCATCACACTACCGTAGGAGAAGCAGCATAAAATATATACAGGGTATCCAAAAGTCTCTGTACAGTTTTAAGGTATAATAGCTTTTTATTTATTAAGTTTTAGTGGCTTAAAACTACCATGAGACTTTTAGGACACCTCATATTATCAAGGAAGTGAAGGATCAGAAAAGAAGGTGGTTCAAACACAGTGAGAATGAACTATCTAAATGATGGTCAATCTAAGTGGCTCCACCAGTAGTTAACCTCAAGAGATGTAGAAGAAGGCTCTCCAGTAGATCGGGTTGATCCCTCCCACTTAGGAAAGAATGCAAACAAGAGTCAAATAGGATAAAGCCATTGTGCACGTGTCATAATCTGCAGTGGGGGATACTTACATAGATGTGATCACAAAGACATGGAAATAAACTATGCTGATGTGCGCAGGTGTAATTGATGGGGAGAATGGAAGAGTGGTTGAGGAAATGCAAAAGAAGAGATTCCTGAGTATGTTCTCCTTCCTGGCAGATTTATTTTCTTTTTTTGCACCAAACATAATGAGTGTCCCACAAAATTACATGCCTAAAAAAACCCCGTAATTATCAATTTCAAGATCTAAGTACATATCTATACATCTACAAAGGACTAAAGGTCATGGAGGGGTTTGCATCTCTGGACTTCAAAACTGCCAGAAAGACCCTATGGTATTATCTGATGGATGGCACCAGGGAGGCTACTGACCTGGTAATGGTACCACTCCATAATATTTACTGCATTGTGATATGATATATTCAACTCACTTCATTTCAATTCCACAAACATTTCTGAAGCAATTGTCATTTGCCAGGCAGAATGGTTAGAGTGCTAGCCTTGGATTCAGAAAGACCTGAGTTCAAGTTCAGAATCTAACACATACTGCCTTTATAATCTCAGAGAGACATTTGAGCTCAAAATAATTCCCTAAGAGTGTTGCAGAGGAATTGCCAATCTACATTGGGAGAAGTGCCCAGACCTAAAACTCCCTATACCAATGAAATCACAGGTCCAGACTTCTCCACAACACCCCCTTCCCAAAGAAACAATTTTTTTTTTTTTGCTGAGGCAATTGGGCTTAAGTGACTTGCCCAGAGTCACACAGCTAGTGAATGTTATTTGTCTGAATCCAGATTTGAACCCAGGTCCTCCTGATTCCAGGGCTGGAGCTCTATCCACTTCACTATCTAGCTGCTTCCAAAAAACAATTTTAGGGGGAAAGGATATACAAATACAATGGTCCCTTATCTTAAGGAGCTTACATTTTACTGGAGTGATACAATAAATACAAAATATATTCAAAGTAAATGAGTAATTTTTTTTTTGAGGGGAAGAACCCAAATTGAGGCATTAGTAAAGGTCTTATATAGGAGATCATCCCTGAGTCTTTGCCTTGAAGAATGATGGAGATTCTAAGATGTCCATGAGGACAAAGAACATTCCAGGCATCCAGCATGATGGAATATGGTATGTGGGGAGATTAGCATAGAGAGACCTAATGTGTAAGGGTGAACAATATAAAAATAAATCTAGAAATATAGGTTAGAGCCAGATTGTGAAAGGCTTTACAAGCCAAACAGATAAGTTTTTATTTTATTCTAGATACAACAGAGAGATACCAGACTCTGGATTTCTGGATTGTCTCTACCATTCCTGTCCCTCAACCTCTACTACATGCATATGTTCTTCCTCCTTCCCCCTTTTCTTTCTCTTATGTGTTGTCTTCCCCCATTAGAATATAAGTTCTGTGAGGGAAGGTGCTGCCTTTCTTTTTTGCTTGTATTTGTATTCCCAACACTTAGACCTATGCTTAGAACATCGTAAATGCTTAATAAGTGGGTGTTTACTGGACAATGGAGGGAGCGACTTGGTCAAACGTGTGTTTGTGCATCAAATTGGCAGCTGTTTGGAGGATGGATTGGAGAGGGGACAGACTGGAATCAGAGAAGTGAAGATCATTGTAAGAGTTCCAGTGAGAGGTGATGAAGACCTGAGGGTGATGACTGTGAGCAGAGAAAAGAGGGTAAATACGAGAGATGTTGCAGGGGTACAATTAGTAAGATGTGGTGGGTGTTTGTTCACCATGAGGAGTGAGGAAAAGTGAGGAGTTGAGGATGACTCCGAGGTTATGCACCTCTGCAATTTAAAGGATGGGGATGCCCTAAGCAAAAGTAGAAAAAATAGGAAGAGAGGGAAAAGAAAAGGAATTGTTTTGGACATATGGAGTTTGATATGCCTAATGGACAAATAGATGGAGATAATTAACAGGGCAGTTGGGAATATAAGACCAAAACTGTGGAAAGATATAAGGATTAGTTATGGAGATTTGGAAGTCACCCGCACAAAAATGTCAACTGACTGGGAGCTTATGATATCACCAAAGAAGAAAGTATAACAAAGAATGAGGACAGAGAAAGTCCTGGGGTTAAGATGATAACTCTATGCAAAGATTGAAGAACATGGATGATGATGATGATTCTACAAAGGAGATTAAGAAGGGACAGTCAGACAAGTGGGAGAAAAACTGGTAGAGAAAAGTGTCATGAAAGCTTAGAGTTTTAAGATTATTTTGAACTGTAACATCCATGTGGAGCTCTTCATCTGGAAACTTACATAAACTCCACTAGTTTTATATCCGCCAAGTCTTCCATTTCTGCTAAGTACAGTTCTGTTCCAATTAGAAACAAACTAATAGCTAGTGAATGGATGTCAGGCATTCCACATTGACATATTATGTGTGTGTGTGTGTGTGTGTGTGTGTGTGTGTGTGTGAGAGAGAGAGAGAGAGAGAGAGAGAGAGAGAGAGAGAGAGAGAGAGAGAGTAATATTGACTGGTCTCCCATTCATTCAGCAAATATATTAAGCAACTGCTAGGTGCAAGACAGGTACTGTACTAAATGTGTGTGCATAAAGGAAGATCTTCTCAGGAGTTCATAATATGAGAGGATGTAATGTATATGCAAAGACAGCCACAACACAAGGAAGTACGATAAATCCCATGTGTGGAATAGATGATGAGTGATATATAAATTCAGAAGAAGAAAAGATCATTTTTGGATTTTGGGTAATCAACAAAGTCTTGTTGGAAGAGGTGGCATTTAAGGTGGGCCTTGGAGAATAAGGTACATTTCAATATTTAGAGACAGTGAAGAAGATATTTCAGGGAGAAGGAATGCTAGAAGATATGCAAGGACAATATAGATTCATTGATAGATTAGTGAATGGAGTGTTCATAAAAGATAGAAACAGGAGAGAGAAAAGGCCAGAGTTTGATTGGGAAAGGTTTTGAATGTCAAGCTATATACTTTAGCCAGCAGGCAACAGGGAACTTACTGAAGATCACTAAGTTGTATAATGGTCCCAATAAAGTACTATTTTAGGGAGATTAATTTTCCAGCAGTATGCTGGTTTTGAGGTAGAACAGGCAAGGAAAAAAACTATAAATGAGATTAATAGACAACATCAACTATAGAGAGTTGAGTGATTTAAAATCCTTTCCTTCTATAAAATGAGAGGAAGCCCACAGCCATCACAGGTCTTAAAATGAACATTTTGTGCAACTCTTTTATAGAGATCTTCTTTTGTACGTTTTAAAAGAAGAAAAGATTTTTGATGGTATTGTTTTCACGTTGTCATCATTTGTGGGCATAATGCTCAAACTGAACCTTCCATTTTATGAAAAAGTTAAGCCAAAATAATCAATATCATCACAATTATCTGACAATATACAGGACATTCTACCTGTATAGGCCCCTCCCCCTACTTCTCTGAAAAAGGAGAGAGGTGTGTTTCACCATTAGTTCTCTGCGACCAAGATTTGCTAATTACACTTATGCAGTGTTCAGTGGTCTTTTAGTGGTCTTTTCATTTGCATTATTATAGTAATTGTGTATATTATTCATCACTTTTCTCTCCATCAGTTCATGTAAATCTTCCAGTGTTTCTCCAAATTCATCATTTTTTTTTACTTCTTAATATGAAGTAATATTTTATTACATTCATATACTACAATTTTGTTCAATGCTTCCTTAGGCTGTGGCCATCCCATTTTTGCCCAGGTCCTTGTTACCACAAAAAGTGATGCTATGAATATTTTGAGCCTCCTTCTGATTTCCTTGGAATATATGCCCAATAAGAGTCAAGGAAAGCCTTCGTGTGATGTGGAGTAGGGTATTGGGACAAAAGAAATGGGGAGAGTGGCCCTCTTGTCTCACATCCCCAGGGGGTTAGTATGCAGGCTCCTTGTGCCCAAGAAGATGATGGAAAAGAAATTTAGGGCCACAGGGAATGTCAGGTAAATGGGGCAGAGAAATGTTGAGGAAAAAGGGTTGGGGTCCTGGGGGTGGGGCTTGGGAGATACGCAGACCAGTAGGGGATTCTGGAAGATAGGAGGGTTCCAGGAATACTGTGAGACATAGAGGGATGAGGTGGTTAATAAGAAAATAATTGTCTTTTGCTGTGTGCCTATATAGATTTATCTAGTGAGAAGGATAGGGAAAGAAGAGGAAAGTGGACTGGATTGTAATTTATTGGTATAGGAAATGCCTGATTATGGAAATTTCCTTTACCAATGCATGTCAGTACTTTTTCCAACTTAGAATTTAAGAAAGTTGCTTAGAGTATTGAGAGTTTCAGTGATTTGTCTAGGGTCACAGCCAGTATGTATCAGAGACAGAATTTGAATCCAAGTTTCAAGTGGTCAAGGGTTCACTTTCCTCTAAACCATACCAGTAATCATGTTGTCAAATTGTCTAGATTATGTCATCCTGAGAACTTGTTCAGGGAGGAAATTTCTCTCTAGGGAGAGAATGAACACTTCTCAAGAGGTCTTGGCTTCAGATACATATACATAGGAGTCTATGGGAGAGGCAAGAGAGGCAATTCCATGGGAATGCTTATCCAAAGAAAAGGGTGTGTATGGTCTCAGTGGGATTACTCCTTAGGCATGCATGGCCACATACATACTGAAGCCAGGATTTTTGAGGAGAGGAAGTGATTAAGTTGAGGAAGAGGCAATGGTCCTTACTCAGATCTGCAGTTACAGAGATATGCTATGGATCATAAAAGGGGTAGTCAATTTGATGTCAAAAAACACATTTCCTGGCCAGATGTTACAAGTTAACTACATATCATTGTTCACAAGAGTACTTTACATGTCATTGAGTGTATTTCATTATTTGTCTTCTTGACAGATGTGTTTTAATGGGACCAACTTGGGATAACTGAACATTAGTATGCAGGCAATTGAATGACTAATTTATGTAATTATTCTTATCAGAAGTGGTACAAAAACATGGCTCAGAAGTCCAAGGGAAGAAAATCTTCCTAACAGTCAGTGTTACTCATCAAAGAGAAGCCTTGGAAAGGAAGAGCTGTGTGCTTGCTGGATAGATGCTGTGTGGGGAGAGTGCCTATTTACAGTTCTAGCTTTATTCCTCTTCTGGTGTTTCCCAGAGCAATTCACTCTGTGGAAAAAGAAGTTACATCACAGCAAGACATGTGAAGCTACTTGTGGCATGGAATTAGCACCTTGCACCATAATACTGTCAAACCTTCTCAGGTGAGAAGGACCAGGGTGAGTCAACATTTAACTGGATGACTTCCCAGTAGAGCCAAAGTGTTGCTGAAACAGTATTTATGCTGAAACAGGAAAAAAAATTTTCTTTTTTAATACATAGCCAAGATTAACCCCAACAAGTTTTCATGGCATTAAGAAATTATCTACTACTGGTGGAAAGTAACCAAATGAGATATGTAACAGATGATTAGTCTAATTAATTAGTCTAGCTAATTAGTCAAAGTCATCTATAATTTTAAGGCATTTGTAAACTGATTGGTACCATTCCATCACTAATATTACCTCTTCAATTTTCCCTGTTCTTTCAGTTAGAGTTTTTTTCACTTCTTGCTCAAAACTGTTCATCATATAGCTAAGAACTGTAACAAGAGTTGCTGCATTTTTCTCTGAAAAAAGATCCCTATTTCAAGGTGGATATGATGATCTCTATGTCATTAAAAATATCTTTTTTTTAGGATCAAAGATAGGATCTGTGAATCAAATACTTATCGTTGTAACCTAGTTAACATTTTAACATTATTTTTTGCAGTTGCATGATTTATATTTTTGTTCCACAGCTAATCAATACACTCTCTGTTTATAAGTCACTGGGGTAATTTTATGACAAAGCTTGTTGCCATCAGCTGAAGGAAATGGCATCTAGAGCTATTAGTCTATCTTCATGGGGAGGGTACACAGTGATCACTCACCTGGTCTCTTGAGGCTTTTGCTATAACACTGGACAGCTGGCCCTGACTTCTGAACCCTTTTATAAGCTTGAGCTCATCTCATGCAGAGTTCTCTTTCAAGGGAAATGGAATTTTGGATGTGAAGCAAGAAACAATAAAAAGGAAAATTGAGACAAAGCAGGAAACTGGACTACAAGGTATGTAACCAGGTAGACAGAGATGATATCTCAGCATCATAGTTGAGACAAATATTAAAATACATGTTGACCAAAGCAAAATCTAAAAGGCATTACTATCTATTGATATCACCCCAAAACCGGGACACTCGACTTAAAACAAATTTTTAAAAACTCAATTAAACCTTAAAGCGTGTTTATACACATAAGCTAAAACAGTCACTGTTGAATTCAAATGACTACTAGCTGGCATAATAAAGTTTTGAACGTGAAGTCAGGAAGATCCAAGTTCAAATTCCACCTCAGATACTTACTAGCTGTGTGACCCTGGTCAAGTGACTTAACTTCTCTCAGCCTCAGTTTCCCTATCTCTGAAATGGGAATCATAAAAGCCTCATCCTTACTGAGTTATGAGAAAAAGATGAGATAATCTATGTTTAGCATTGTAAAAACCTTAAAGCACTATGCTAGCTTTTATTACTATTATTGTTTTCAACATAAATGATTTCTAAATTTCACTATGATAAGAAAGATTTGGGTCTGTAATAAAATAATATGTGGTGTTTATGTGGTGCTTGAAGATGAATCAAGTACTTCATATAGATTAGATCCTTATGGTCAAGTGACTTTCCTGTTAATGTGTCAGAGGTGAGATTTGAATCCACATCTTTATGAGTTGTCCCAGGCCAACTTGTATCCAAGATGCCATCTAAAAAATCTACTCTTGATTAAATGGTTGTAAGATCCTTTGAAGGAATTACCTAAATTCATTATTTTTGTTTAGAACCATTTTTTACAGGTATTTGGAGGGGTTTGGGGAAGAGCTCAAGCAAGTCGTTGCTTTTACTCCACCATCTTGGCTCTGCCTCTCACCTAAATTCATTATTAAAATGGCTTTTCCCTGTTGTTCAGTCGTGTCTGGGTTTTCATGACCCCATTTGGAGTTTTCTTGGCAAAGATACTGGAGTGGTCTGCCTTTTCCTTCTCTAGCTCATTTTGCAGATGAGGAAACTGAGGCAAACAAGGTTAAGGGACTTGCTACTAAGACACAGCTACTAAGTGTCTGAGACTAGATCTGAACTCATGAAGATGAGTCTTCCTGCTTCCAGGCCCAGTATTGTATGCACTATGGCGCCACCTAGCTGCCATTAAAATGGCTTACCTCTTTTCATTAAATCTTAACATGAGACAAAGCTGCAGTTTGACCCTGAGTCACTCATCTATCTCAACTTCACTTTTCTACAGAATGAGAGGGGGTTGGCCTAGATGATCTCCAAAGTCTCTTCAACTCAAAAATTCTATGACTCTGAGTTCAGTATTGAAAATGCAATGCAAAAGTTCAAGCTAAATTAAATCTATAAAATCTAATTCTGCTTTGTCCATTAAATAAATAATAACAACTAATGTTTATACAATGCTTTATTATTTAAAACAGAAGTTTTGAACCTTTTTTGAGGAATGGACCCCTTTAGCCATCTCCTGAAGTCCCTGGACCTCTACTCAGAATAATATTTTTAAATGCATGAAATAAAATACATAGGATTTCAAAGGAAACTAATTATATTTAAAAACAGCTATCAAAATATTGAAAAAACCAAATTCATGGAGCCCAGGTTAAGAATTCATTTTTTCTCAACATATGAGATAAGGGATGTTATTATTTTCAACATAACAACATAGCATAGCATAGCATAGCATAGCATAATATAACATAACATAGCATAGCACAGCATGACATGATATAATATAACGTAATGTAACATAACATAACACAACATAACATAACATAACATAACATAACATAACATAACATAACATAATGTAACATATATTACAACATATTACAACATATAACACCAATCTCCCTGAGGAAAGACTAATTTTTGTCTTTGTATCTCTTGCACAGGACTTTGCCCATAGTTACTTAATAACTATCTATTGGATTAGAATGAATCCCTACTTTACAGGTCAGGAAACTGAGGCTGAAAGAGGTTAACTGACTTATGCAGAGTCACATGGGTGATAAGCATTAGAGCTAAAGTTCACACTTAGGTCTTTTGATGTTATATCTCATATAGTTCCAAGGCCACTATAAAATTATACACCTCAATTAGAGAACCATATTTTCAATTGGTCAATTTTCTGTTTTGCCTTTAACTTTTTCAATGTTGAAAACATTTAGTAATATTTATATTACTATATACATATAGTAAAACATATCTGGCATAAAGTCAGATCCCTAAACGCATTAGCTAAAAATTATCTGTGGTCTGATAATTTGTTAGTTCAAATAAGCCCTTATTTATAAAGGTGCTTTAATTCCATGCATATACAGCACAAAATCAGCAGTTAAAGGAGTACATGGCACCAGTATATATGCCTCTAAATATTCAAATATTTTTCGGTTCATTATGTTCAGTTCACTGCAAATCATTAATTTTATGGATATGTACAACAAGATGTAACCCTAGAAATAAATTTCAACATTAGGGAAAACTTTGGAAAATATGGAACTAAGAGTAATCCTGATTGCCACATACGTGTATTCCTATGTGGTTTGTATTTGAATGGAGTCTTTGCTCCCACACCATCAAGTCCTCTGTCTGCTTAAGTCTCCATAGTTAAGTCATTATCTCCTGTTTAATGACATCATAGTCTGTTACCATGGCAAGGGCTGATGTCACTCCTTCAATATTATGACTTAAGTGCAGGCTCAAGCACCAGGAACAGATGGGCTGCAAGGGAGAAAAACCCTTGTTTAAATGATTGTTGCCAAAAGTAGGCTCAGAATTGCCAAGTGTAATTAAATTTTTATTTTAAAATACATTTCACAGTTTATACATGATAGGAAAGAGTTTTTTTTTTTTAAATCATGTGAACTTTCCCACTGCCACACAGCCCAAAAGAGGCTCTGGTTTTCGTATTGGGCTTTGCATAGTTCAGTCTAGAAGAGTGAAGATAAATCTCATGGACATGGCAACCGTATTTGTTAAGATGTCACATTTCATGGGAGTGGCATCACCGGCATGAAAAATCGCTTTTGAAAAAGAAAATTACTAGTGAAAGGTTTAGGTGACTATAATGTGCTAGCTAGAATGCATGATCCACCACTTTCTCTTGGGCAAAATGTCAGCTTTGCTCATATATCTGTATAAAGATGGCAATGTTGGTGAGTAGTTGATAAATTCTCAACATCACCGTTTGTCATCACCTCCTTAAGATGTACCAAAAAGATACCAACCAGTGCCTCTCATGGCTCCTGGATGGTAATTACACTAACATGCCAAGGGACAGAGGCCATTTTTACAAGGGAAGGCTTTGATGTGAAAACAGAAGTCTGTGAGAGCTAGAAGAGTCCTATTGTCTTGTTGCTTAGAATGGCTACTGCCTATGTTATTGTCGTTGAGTCATTTTTCAGTTATGTTTGACTCGTCATGACCCTCTTGGTAAAGACACTGGAGTGGTTTGCTACTTCCTTCTTCAGCTCATTTTACAGATGAGGAAACTGAGGCAAACAGGATGAAGTGACTTACCCAGGGTCATGCAGCTAGCAAGTGTCTGAGGCAAGATTTGAATTCGGGTTTTCCTGACTTCAGGCTCAGTGCTCTGTCCACTGTGCCACCTAGCTTTCCCTATGAGAACACCATTTTGACCTGGAATGTGTTAACATACACAGACACACACACATACACACACAGACACACAAACACACATTTTTGTACAGTCTGTGCCTAGTTGCCTAGCAATATATTATAAATACATACATAAACATACATCTATAAATACATGCATACATATGTATATGTCTATAAACATGTGTATAGATGTACATTTAGATAGATCCATATTTATATGTGATGAATTCCAGGTCAAAATGGTATATGTGTGTATTTATACATACATATACACACATATGTATGTATGTATATGTATATATGTCTGTGTATATATGCGTGTATTTATACACACATATATACGCATATACACAAACACATATATATATACATATACATACATACATAATTATATATATGTATATTATACATTACTAGGCACAGACTGTACAGAATGAGTCTACATACTTGTGTAAGGGTCTATGCATGTCTATGTAGATGTATTTATAAAGAACAGGTGTTTCCTATACTTTCTAAGGTCATACCAATGACACAAGTAGTGACAGCTAGCAATAGATATAGAAAAAAGTCAAGTGCTGTAAGCATTCTCTTTTATGAATTGTTACTTTTCTATCCTTCATTTTTTTTCAGGCTTAGGCTAATTTCTTTTAATTCCTGATAGCGTGGAAAAAACTCAGCCCATTTTTGACTAAGGGGTAGCCTCTATTCTATACATCATAGGCCAAGAAAAAGTGATGATACTAATAATGACCAGCCATTACACTAATTAATATAGGATTCTAGATACTTGAAATCATGTTAGTTAATAAAATTTTTAGTATGATACTAATAATGACCAGCCATTACACTAATTAATATAGGATTCTAGATACTTGAAATCATGTTAGTTAATAAAATTTTTAGTATCTACATTTAAATACTTTTAGATACATACTTTAATACTGAAAAATTCTTATTTAATTTAAATTAAGTTAATTTGAATTATTTAAAATATATACATTAATACTTAAAATTTAATTTAATTTAAATTAAAATAATTTAAGTTATTTTAAAATAGATATTTTAATGCTTTTAAATTACCCTTTTGTACTATAAAAATGTAACTGTACTACTTTCTTCTCTGGAGAGGTTTTTCTGAGGGAGGGTATGGGTGCTGAATATTTGCCTGAGATTTCTTCGTGAATGGCATTAGGTGGATTCGTGAGCATGAAAACTTGGACTGACAGGAGTTGAAAGATTCCCCTTTCAAGCAAGTCTTTTAGAACGTTAGTCCTTGTGGGAGACTGACACAGGACCACTCAGTCAATCTGCCTTGCAAAAGAAAACCTTCAGGAGTGGAACTTTTGAAGAAGAGTGGATGATAATTCATCATCTCTCTTCTAATTAGGAAAGTGAGAGATTGTGTTAAAGCACCACTTTCCTCCTAAGAGCTGTGCGAATGTGGCTTGAATGACTATAAGCAAATGAGACTGAGATTGGCATTCTCAGCCAATCCTCCATCTCAGCTTGCCTGTTTCCTTTTCTGTCTCCCTCAGCTTTCTTTAACTCCCTTTCAAACCAGCCATCCCCAAGCAGGGATTTGTAAAAAGGAGTGATGTTCTATTTTCCCATTCAGTTCATCTACCTTTCCAAAGTCTGGGCACTCTGCTGCAGAAGCCTTTGGGGTTGTTATGATAGATAACCAAACAGCAAAAAGATCGAGGCATAGCAGGAAAATTCCCTTCAATTTACTGGTTGAGAGTATCCAGAGAAGTAAAACGACTGTAATTTGAACTCAGGTTCTTAGACTCTAAATGCAGTGTACCACATTGTCTACCAGGATATAGACAACACCCTAACCCTTTCCAGTTATTTTTGTTTTACATCCACTAATGAGAAAGTACAGTTGTTGTACTGGAAAAGATTGGGCACAAAGCTGCCTTAGATAACATGTTGAACTGAAGTCTTGCCCCCTGTTAGGAATTAGGTATATGATGTCATCGGGGCATTATCTTCAAATACAAACAGTTTGTAATAATTTGGGAAGAGGTGGATAGGTAGGGTGCAGAGTCACCTGGCTACATGGTGAATGACATTTAGTCAGTAAAATATAATTACTTTGAATAATTATAAAGACTTAAGATTCATCGTGAATTACATGAATTTACGCAAATCCCCTAAGTATTACTGTGACTTTGTAAATGTTACATTTGGGCACTTCCAATGGTCAAAGAGTAATGCTGTTTTCTAGGGTTAATTTCTAATGCTTAAGGAGTGCTTTCAACAAGCTCACATTTCTTCAGCCATTTATTAAGGGAACAGATGGTAATAGAAGCACTGTTATCCACAGAAGCAGATTTATCTCGTCTGTCTGATATCTCTAGGTAAATGACCTTAAGCTGGTCACAAATAGTCACATGACAGCAATGTGGTCCAGAGGTCTCCCAGGAAGCCAGTCATTTATTAACTCTTTTGTGCTTGGACAGTGAGATAACATCTTTGAAGTAAATCGTGCTATAGATGAATCCTATTAAATTGATACTTATGTGCCTTAAGAAAAATAATCCTAAGCTCTTGTGTGCTTTTGGATATATTAGAATATTTTATTTTAGTACCTCTAATTAGCATAATTAAAAAAAATTTTTTAAGGAAAAGAAAAAAAGAAATGATTTCTCCTAAAGACTGTTGAGGCTGGATTTTTACTTTGCTGTACAGCCCTCACTACCCTAAAAGGGGCCAGCAGAGCCAAGCCACCACCTTGATTCGTTGCCATGCAACGGTAACAGCCTGTGGGCTCAAATTCTTCTCCATTATGCCTAAAGAGAATGATGGGGGGAAACAAAATTATTTTCTGCTTCCTTGCTGGATGCCTTGTTTTCTGTCCCCCTCCCTTTTAGTGATTCTATGTGCATTTTGTTGCATAAAGTATGTGCTCTCTGTGATTTATCTTCTATTATGAAAAGCTGAGATTCACACTTGGTGTGGATCAGATCGTACATACTGTCCGGCAGATCTGAGACTGGCTGTGAAAGGCTGACCTCGTCAAACTCCATCCTGGAAACTGCCTTGCTGTGAATATTCACCTGCAGGAACTACAGCTGTGTGCTTGCTGCCAGCCAGCATTTTTCCCCCCGTCTACATTATGCTTTTTTGAATGTACTGCTTCTTTGAAAGCCATCTTACCCAGCTGCCTTCCCACTAAATGCACCTACATCCTCTCTTCTCTCTTTTAAGTATGGAGAACACATAAAATAGAAATAGAATAGGTGGAGGCACTAGAAATGTCCTTTCCATAATGCTCAGTACTTTCCTGAAGTTGGTTCTCCCACTCCATTCCATCCTAGATCATACTGAAGACACTGGCTGATGGTGCAGCTACTGAGTATCAATTATGATGAGTCTCTAGCCTTTCTCTTTCTTTCCTTGTTTTCTCTATCTTTCTCTCTTTCCTTTTTTCCCTTTTCCTTTCTTCCTTCATTCCTTTGTTCCTTCCTTCTTTCCTTTCCTTTTCTTCTTTCTTTCTTTTTCTCTTTCTTTCTTTCTTTCTTTCTTTCTTTCTTTCTTTCTTTCTTTCTTTCTTTCTTTCTTCTCTTTCTTTCTTTCTTTCTTTCTTTCTTTCTTTCTTTCTTTCTTTCTTTCTTTCTTCTTTCTTTCTTCCTTCCTTCCTTTCTTTCTTTCTTTCTTTCTTTCTTTCTTTCTTTCTTTTTTCTTTCTTTCTTCTTCCTTCCTTCCTTCCTTCCTTCCTTCCTTCCTTCCTTCCTTCCTTCCTTCCTCCTTCTTTCTTCTTCTTCTTTCTTTCTTTTTCTTTCTCTTCTTTCTTTCTTTTTTCTTCTTTCTTTCTTTCTTTCTTCTTTCTTTCTTCTTTCTTTCTTCTTCTTTCTTTCTTTCTTTCTTTCTTTCTTTCTTTCTTTCTTTCTTTCTTTCTTTCTTTCTTTCTTTCTTTTCCCCTCTTCCTTCCTTCCTTGCACCTATGATGGAGGCTAGCCCATGGAAAGTCAGCATAGACTTGTGGAAAGACAGCTGACTAGAATCAAAAGACCTGAGTCCAGATCCTGGCTCTGATAATTCTATCTGGGTAGACTTTGGAAAGTCATTTAAATGCTCTGACTTTCATTTCCTTATTTTTACAAATGAGGAGGCTTGATTAATGGCCTCTCAAGTTCCTTCCAGCTTTAAGTCTACAGTCTATGGAGTCTGTGAAAGTTCTACTGTCAAGGGAGATGTTTCTAAGAACCCCTTATGAAAATCTCTCCCCAGGCTTTGTCAGGTAACATTTTGTACTCCATCTCATCAATGCAGCAAGCTCCTCGAGAGTGAGAACTGTTTTATGTGTTGTATCTCTCACAACACCTAGCATGGTGCCTTGTGGGTAGGGGACATTCAACAAATGTTCATTAAATGAAATTGAATTTGAATTGTCTGTCCACCCTCAAAGCTTTTTACTCAGAGCTGGCTACATAGATGTAAAAGATGGAAGAATCCCTGTTGAACCATCATCTGTAAATGTAAAGGATGCTTTCTCAGAATAACACAGTATTATAGGACATCATTCTTTTCAAGTCAGATGAATCTGGTATGTATTACTGACAATGGTCAGAGACAAGCCAGAGATATTATATAATCATTTGTTGAGATACAAATCTCCTAGTGACAATGTTAAGTCAAAACATACTAAAAAATTCCTGAGATAGTTAACTAGTGAACATGAAACCATCACAGCTGCAGAGATAACTGGTTTCATTTTGATAGACCTTGGCTTCCTCATTTTTGGGATACAATGTTTGAGTTATTTATTTTTCTGCACAGGATTCTACAATATTTCTATTAAGGGGAGCAGCTATGTCCATAAATTCTACTGCATTATTAGTTAATCAAATAGCAGAATGTCTGGTCTGTTCATCAGGATTTGTCAGTCTGTTGGGATGGCATTATTCCAGTGTGCATGATAATAGCTATTTTCTAAAATATTCTTAGCTTCATACTTAGAGAACTGTATTAATTCTTGTATCAATTACATTTAAGAGCTATTACTCATGGAAAATCTTAGCCAAACTGTTATGGCTGTTTGTAAAATTCAGAGCTGCAAATGTCAGATGACCTCTTTTACTCAATGTATGTGTTCTATGTCTCTCACAGACTTGCCAACAGCTTTGGCAATGCCAAAGATCTCAAGTTTCCTGAGTGGTGATTGACTCTCCCAAGACCACTACTTCAGGAAAGCCCCAGTGACCAGGCTTCTCTTCACTCCCCACTCTCTGGTCATCTCTTCTAATATAAATAATTTCATTGCTACAATGTACAGACATACAGTTCCTTTTCTCACCACCTACCCCGCCCCAACCCCAGTTCTGGAATCATTCAAGTCTTCCAACGTTTCTGGATGGGATATGTCGACTCACTATCCCTTTAACTCCCTGGACCAATGTGTTTCTCCTTGGCCACCATTCTCTTTGAGTATTGTTTTAACAATTAGGATGGCAACTCCTTGAGAACAGGGATTATCTTTTTTTTTTTTTAAATAATCCCTACTACTTAGCACAATGTATAATACATAGTAATTGCTTAATGTGTCATGCCTAATAACTGCACAGTGCACAACTGCACAATGTGTAACACATAGTAACTGCTTAATAAATACTTTCTCTTCCTCTCATTCATTCCTTCATTTATTCATTTGCTCATTCATTCAGGAGCTACTGAATGAACAGCTGCCAGGAAGCTGGTGGTGATGTGGCAGATAAAGCCCTGGGCCTGGAGTCCAAAAGATGAGTCCAAACACAGCCTCAGACACTTACTAGGTGTGTCCCTGGGCAAATCACTTACCCTCTGTTTGCTTAGTTTCTTCAACTTTAAAATGAGGATAATAGTAACACCTGTCCCACAGGGTTGTTGTAAGGATCACATAAAATAATATTTGTAAAAAAAACTACAACAAAACTTAAAAAACAAAAAAAACCCTTGGCACATTTCCTGGCACATAGTAGGCGCTATATAAATGCATATCCCCTTCCTTCTCCCCTCTTATTCACTATCTTGCTTTAATTTGGATTTGTGATTTCATTGCTCTTGGCTCAGTCCACTGATGAGGGGACTTTTGTAATCTTTTCAGCTTCAGTCACTCTTGCCAGGGCCTGTGCTCCAGGATTAGTGGTCATGAACTCAGGACCAATGTCCAGGCCAAAATAAGGCATCATAGACCTTTAATGGAAGTCTATTATCCATTTTTTTTTACTATTGTTTTTATTTCTCGTGGGTTTTTCAAAGAAGCACCAATTCCAAACTAAACATCTCAAATCCAATATGGTAACATGGATGTGAAAGACTATATATGCAATAATCATTTGGGAGAACCCTCCCATTTATCCTGCTTATTAATGCAAGCTGCTCATTACAGCTCTATACAATTACCTAATATGGCAAATTGGCCATGATTGCCATGTAAAAAAATCTTGCAAAGACTATGTGTCCAAACAGTGTTTAATTTCTTTGACCATTGCAGATTGAATTGATTTGCTTATCTCCTGGTAGGCTAGTAAAATAAACATCAGAACCTATAGGCTGGTCAATTTGGCCATACACATGTATCAGGCTTTTTAGCTCTACTCTGAACTGGTTCCCATATAGCCTTCTTGCCTGTCAAGGTGACACATAACTGTCTTGGAGCCGTCTGCCCCAGTGTCTTGCAAGATTCATATAATTTTTTTTTCTTTTTAGGCAATTGGGGTTAAGTGACTTGCCCAGGGTCACACAGCTAGTAAGTGTGAAGTGTTTGGTCTGAGGCTGGATTTGAACTCAGGTCCTCCTGACTTCAGGGCTGGTGCTCTATCCACTGCACCACCTAGCTGCCCCAAGATTCATATAATCTTAAAGGGTAAGTGTGGATTCCTACCAGGGTGGATGAGAGCTGGGCATCCAAGCAGAGACTGTGCATGGACTGTTGCCTGAAGTATCTTATTCTCACTTGTGGTGAGAGGCCAGGAGCAGCCAATTTCTCCAATGACTCCACATTTGATGTTGGGCCCATCAGCTGCATGTAGTATTTCATTAATAAGAATATCAGCCAGCTAAAGAAGAATCAGAACACCTTAAAACAAAAGGATATGTAAAAGCATGTGGTGAAGAAATCTATTCAGCAAATATTTAATTCAACACCCATTTATTGAACACCTATTAGGTAAGAGGTACTATTAAGGATGAAACAAGGTTACATAATTCTTCCAACTCAAAGACTTAAGGCACATTTGCAATAGATTTTTGAGTGAGATGGGAGAAGGGTAGGAGACGGGATTCCAGGTTGGTAATTTCATTGGTTTATGGAAATTTGTTCCACTGATATAAAGAGGTAATTCAACTCATCTTGTTTGAAGTTTGCCTGGGTGCACTGGGAGCTTAAACAACTTGCTCATGACCAGTTGTGTTTGTCTTTTGTTCTCAGAGAGGACCAATGACATCACCTGGGTGATGTCTTGACTTGCGAGTGAATTGGATTTAAGTGAGGCAGAGCTGTGCAAAGTCATCAGCCTTACTCTCTACTCCAGAGTTACCAAATCCCGAGGCAGGACTGAAGTCAGGACGACCGTGAAGGACCAGGATGCAGCGGATGACCTTGGCCTTTCAAAATTAACATCTTTTGCAGGCCTCAGTTTGTCTGAGGCAACACCCATTCAATAACTAAGGGCTGAGTAAGAACTGAGACAAAAGATGGCCTAGTTTACCATCACAAAAATATCATTTTTTTTTGTCTCACAGTCAGTATGTGTCAGAGGCAGAATCTGAAACAAGATTTTCCTGATTTCAAGACTAGCACGATAGCATGCTGTTTCTCTTGCTATAAATATTTAACTTAAAACCCATGACTTTAAGATCAATTAACCAAATGAAGGAAAGAGCAATTAGGTAATGTGTGGATTGAGAAAGTAGTCTAATCCCCAAACTGAAGTATCTGGCAGACAAAGGGACGGCTATGGAATAAATTAAGCCTACAGTGAACAAATCTGTTATTCCATCTTATTTATTCAATCCTTTACCCCATACAAACAGAAAATACTATACACAATACACTTGTCCCATAACATTATACGTTTTGGTTCATGCATTTAAGATGGTTGTTAAAAGTAATTGGGAATGTGTGCAAGCACTGCTGGGAGAATAGAATCCAGAGAACACAGTCCATTCAATTTTACCTATATATTTTGGAAAAGTAAAATCCTCAAGACTGAAGAAATGGAGAATTATAATTTTGAAAATGAACCTTCTGTCAAACAAGTTTTAAAGATTAATTGTTCCTTGCAAAAATTGCAGCTACTCTGCTATTGAATAGATGATGGTAAATATATGCTTAGGGCATTGTTTCGCTATTTCCCCCCCATCCCTTAAAGAGTCATTCTTACTTTTCTTCTGTGAACTCATCCTTCTTACTCAATAACATAATAGAGATAAAAACAGATGAGTAGATTCTCCTCCTCAATCCCTCCAACCCTCAACTTTGTAAAAGGAGAGGTAAAAAAAATTCACAAACTTGCCAAGTCTCTGCCTGCCAAGTTTCACCCTACAGTGAATTTTTACTGCTGGGTTATTATAAAATCGTGAAGGAAAATTGAGCTTGTATAACTGAGGTTTATAATGGAAAACTGAGTTTTATAAACAGGCCATGGTACCACTACTGAGCAATGATACAATACATGTGAAATATAATTATCATTATTTTGAATCTTTCAACATAGGGTACATCAAAATTTTCTTTGTCCAAAGTTTTCTTTATGAAATATTAATGATCTGGCATTCAATCTCCCTCTCCTTCTGTGCCCCTGTGCCTCTGTAGCACGCATCACTACCTTTGAACCAATGAGATTTTCATTTGTGGCTGAAGTTCACCAATAAACAAGGAGGTAAAGGCAAGACTACTTTAATCTCATGTACAGATATTGACTAAGAATTGTTTACCTGTTCTATTGACATGGCACCTGTTCTGTTCTGGAGAATGTGTGGCATCCACATAAAATCCAGCCCCAGAGATGATATGGACCCCAGTCTCTTCCATAAACCACTAAGTCCAGCAGTTGTGTTTCCCACCAGAGGCCTCCCACCATTAGCTTTGTAATTTAGGAGCTCTTCCTTGATGGCTTCAGTCTCCTGATTTAGTTGAACGTTCCCCTTGTGGGAATATGGGTTCTTCTGAATCCAAAACAAGTTCTTTGTCACAAAGTGTTCCTTAGGCAAAGCTTCTTGGCCTGAAGAGTGAGGGGAGTAGCTTCAGTCAAAGGTAATGGTCAATTGTTCATAGGTTAAGGTCCGGCCAAGCTGATCTGGTTCCATAAGGCCCCAAACTGTCTGCACTTTGCCACTTAAGGAAGCCATTTCCAAGGATAGGATTTTAACAAAACTATTTTTGAAAAAGAAAGAAGAAAAGTAGGCAGGTAAAATCTAACAGAAACACAAACCCCTCCCATCCATGGGAGGATGTGTGATTAGGAGCAGACACCTGAGACTGAATCAATGAAATTAGAGATGTCATCTCACTTATCATCCTGCCAAAGTTAGGCTCTTTCTTACTATGTATTTTTGGAGCACTTAAAGTCCAGTCCAGTTTTAAGTGACAAGGGTGATATAGAAGGCTCATACCACTTCCATTGGGATACTACTGCAAGATCTAATCATAGCCCCATCTGGAGGAAATATTTCTTGATATTCAGTCCACATTTTTCTTTCACTTAATTTCATCTCATTAGTCTTAGCTATGCCCTTTCAGATCACCCTACTGCAATCCTCATTTTTCTTGCCCTCTCTAACCTTCAAGGTTTATACCAAGTTAAGAAGACTCTTCCATTAGTCAACGTTCAGGTAAGGCATGCTTCTTACTCTACATTGTGCTCTTAAAAATAAGCTGGGAAAAGGAATCACATCCCACTTGACATAGATTTTTCAGTATTTAGAGCAGATAAGGAGAGATCTTAGGAAATATTTTAGTCCAACACTGTCATCACACGTACTGAAATTGAGGTCCAGTGAGATTATAAATCATGCCCATGTCACACAGGTAGCAAGAAACAGAGTTGGAATTAGATGACTCAAAACCAATCTCATGTCAAATATTCTTTACTATGGATATTATGGTGGTTGTAGGGTGCATAAGGAAGGCTTTCTGCAAATCTCAAAAGCTGCTTTATAGATAACAATTCTCAGTTATGTGTGAAAATCTTATTTTCATTGACAAGAACTTGATGATTCAATCTGTTAACAATGATTTAAGTGTACATCAAATCTGTGTTCTTACTGCATAGATACCTAGGAGTTCTCACGAGGGGACAGAAGGGTGAACTCACATTTAGGAAGACCTGGGTTTGAATTCTGCCTCAGACACTTAGTAGTTTTATGATTAGGGGTGGGGGGAGATCAGTTACTCTATGAACCTCAGTTTCTTCACTTGTTAGTGGAAATAATGACAGAACCAACCATACAAGGTGGGAGTGAGGCTTAAATGAAATAATGTATGTAAAACACTTTGTAAACATTGAAGTGTTATAGAAATGCCAGCTGTTATTTTTAAAAAGGAAACATAGGATCCCAGATTTAGAGCTATAAGGGACCATCTGGTCCAGGGGCTATTAACTTTTTTGTTATGTCATAGACCTATTTGAAGCCCATGGACCTGTTCTCAAAATAATACATGAAAAAAAAACACATGGGATTCCAAAGGAAACAAATTCTATTGAAATAGCTATCAAAATATATATTTTTTAAAGTTCATGGACCCCAGGTTAAGAGCCCCTCATATGAGGTTGAAAAATTCTTGTCCTACAGTCTATTAGAAATTTGTGGTTCAGTCATTTTCAGTCACATTCAATTCTTTGTGACCCTATTTGGGGTTTTCATCGCAAAAATATCAGAGTAGTTTTCCATTTCCTTTTCCAGCTCATTTTCCAGATGGAGAAACTGAGACAAACAGGGTTAAGTGACTTGCTCAGGGTCACACAGCTAGTAAGTGTCTGAGGCCAGATTTGAACTTAGGAAGAGAAGTCTTTCAGATTTCAGGGCTGGTGCTCTATCCACTATGGTGCCACCTAGCTGCTAGGTTAGGAAATCTATTAGAAAACAGACTGAAAAAAGAAAACTCTGAACTTCAGGAATACAATAAATAGGTTGCATGGAAGGGGATAAATCAAGACTTTTTTTAAAAATTAGGAATATCATAGAATCCAGATTTATAAGATTTTAACAATTCAAATGTACGGATATGACTGAGCTTAAGAAAGGAGATAGCATCAATTCCAAGTTACCAACTAGTCGTCAGTCATTGAAGTATTGTGGAGACCACCAAAATATGGGTCTGGAGGAAACCCCATGAATTTTCCTGATTGGAGGTAAACTTTGGTTGCAAGTGTAATTTATTGTGATCTGGGGCTGTAACAATAAGTCCAAGAGAAGAGAGGATAAAGTTGATGGGTGATCCCCCTCACCCCTCCACGTGGCATTTGAAATTTGAGTTGATTCAGTCATTCTATTGTATTTTTAAATCATATTAATATTGTCTTCATTTTGGTCATTTTCTATTTTGATTGGCTTGTATACTTCAACATAGATGCAAAAGCACTTTTCCCCCTATTTGGTGACTTTCTATTTCTAACTCTTGTGAGGCACATGTGAGGAGTCTAGCTTCCTTCAATACATTTTTTTCCCCCATTATCTTGTCTGGAGATACCTTAGAAAAAGTTTCCAGCATCAGTAAATATATTCAATCAGCTTTATTGGTTACAATACTACCACTGTACAAAATTAGAAAATTCCATACCAAGGTATGAAATTTTTGGATACATTAAAGTCCAATAATTTTCAAACTTTCTCAGAATGAAGCTCCTATAAGCAATACCCCACAAATGGCCCAATTTGGTTTCCAGTGTTTCAAAGTTCCTGTGCTGGATTTGCCCACAAATCTAATGTGGACCATGTACACAGCCTGCAATGCTATCATACTCTATAAAAACACAATATTTATTATTTCAATTTGACTCATAACAGCTATGTATTTATTACATGGCACTGTGTTTTAAGACGTTTCTGTCAGACTCCTCACCTTTTAAATCTTTCAGTGCAATAAATGTCCACATCCCAAGTATCCCAACTGGTAGCTCATGTTCTCAAAAACAGCAGGCATTTCTTCCTTGGAACAATGGATGGAAGGGAATTTTCTCTATGTATAAATACTTAACGTATTTCTACCTTTTCTGAGATTTATTGTAAAATGGTTCTGTTGTACATGGATTTATAACTTAAATAGTATTTTTAAAAAATCAGTAAGGATGCCTATCTAAAGATAAGGGAATGCAACCACTTCCATATAGGTGATAATAATGATATCCATCAAGTTGCCAAATGGTGACATAAACAAGCGACACTAAGCTCTTTGAAATCACCAATGAATAGTTGTTATACTCAATGGAAACCACTCCAGGATAATCAAAGGCAAATCCTGGTCTTGGAGAAATCTATTTTTTTTTTTTTGTTTTCTTGGGCTCAGTTTTTTTTTTTATTTTTTTTGGCTAAGAGATGGATGTGATCACAGAATTTGAGAGGTGAAAGTGACCTTTGTGGCCATTGAGGCCAACCCTTTCCAGAGAAGGATCCCCCTTCTGGTGTGCCTGATGTACCCGATCATTTAGCCTCTGCCTAAAGAGCTCCAAGGAGGGTGGGATCTACTCTCTCAAAGTAGCCATTCTGCTTTTTCACTTTTTTTGATATTAAATCTAAATTTGCCACTTTACAACTTCTTGTGTTGCTTGTAATTCTGCCCTCTAGGTCAAACAGAACAAATCTAATCTCCCTTCCACGTGACAGTCCTTCAAATATTTGAAAAACAGGTTATCATGCTCTCCTTGAGTCTTCTCTAGGCAAAACATTCCCGGTTCCATCAACTGATTCTCATAGAACACAAGTGATGGTATTTTCTAAATTAAGCATCAGGTAAATAAACATAATGGCAGATGTAAAACTCTTTAGAAAAGAAGGAAAGTGGCCTCCACAGAATAAGTCCCACCTGACAAATGGTTCCTCTATTGCAGGTCTCTTGGGCCATTTTCCATATACAGGAGATCTATTTTTGTTGGCTTTGTTTGTTTGTTTGTTTGTTTGTTTGGCTTGAGCAAAAATTGACAGCATTTGGAATAACTTAGTTGATTCAGTGAAAAATGAATTGATGAGTTGTTTGGCTTAACTGAAAGGTAGAATGTTGTAGTAGTAGATAGAGTGCCAGGCTTGGAGTAGGGGAGGCCTAGATTCAAGTCATACCTTTGATATATGCTAACTTTGAGACAAGATACAATTTCACTTTTCAGTGTCCCGAGCAACTGTCAAAGACAGATGTTGCACATATACATCAATGGGGAGAACTTACACATTGGAAGTTCTTTATACATTGGAAATCACAGATCCAAAGCAAAAAAAAAAATGAACTTAATTGACTGATGAATTTATTCAAAACAGTTGATCTGGTAGTCTCATGTACTCATAGCCCATCACAAAAGTTTCTTTAAAAGGCACAGCTTCCCAAAATGAATAAATAATTTCAAGAGGCAAATAATATGGGTTTCTTTAATTGGTTATCCATTTATTCAACTAAAATAAAAATATTCTCACCAAAATACAAGAAAATATTATCTCTATTCAGGTCAAAATACAATATGACTCACTAATTACTCACTATCCTAACATCCCGAAGCTACTCCAAGTGTAATCTCATTGTTGCCAAAACACTTTCTATGTAACTAACCTTTATATGTTGCTAAATTTGAAAAACCGAGATCTCAGCCTGTCTCCACGTCAGAATAAGAGCATAAAACTCAGTTTCAGTAACTGCTATGAGACTGTTGGCTGTAATTCTTTATTTCCACCAGGAACATACTTCTCCTGGAATTGAACTATACAGTACTCCTGGCTACAACACTTGTGACTTCCTCTTTCCTTCTTTCTTTTGCTTGCTTGGTGCTTCCCTCTTTTCTTCCTTCCTTCTTTCTTTTTTCTTTCTTTTTCTTTCTTCCTTTCTCCTTCCTTTTTCTTTCCTCTTCCCTTCCTTCCTTCCTTCCTTCCTTCCTTCCTTCCTTCCTTCCTTCCTCCTTCCTTCCTTCCTTCCTTCCTTCCTTCCTTCCTTCCTTCTTCCTTCCTTCCTTCCTTCCTTCCTTCCTCCTTCCTCCTCCTCCCTCCCTCCCTCCCTCCCTCTCTCTCTCTCTCTCTCTCTCTCTCTCTCTCTCTCTCTCTCTCTCTCTCTCTCTCCCTCCCTCCCTCCTCCTCTCCCTCTCCCCCTCTCTCCCTTCCTTCCTTTCTTCTTAATAAATGAGAAACTTCATAAGAAACGTATCCCAGGAGATTAAGGTTGTTACTGATCTTCCAAACTAGCAATAATTTGGATGAAAGGTAAGGCTGGTCCTTACTGTCTTTGGCCATAAGTGTCCTTGGAAATTCTTTGGTTGATTTCAATTCCTGGCCAAATCACAAATATAATAATTACTTTTAAATTACCTCTGTCCCTCATGCAGTTTCATTTAGATGACTGCTTACTGAAGAATCATGGGAGATGGGATGAACACTTGGCCCAAGAAACTTGGAGAAATAGAATCTTTTGCCAAGTAATAGGAAGAGTCATTTGCCAAGAATATATATAAGGAACTATCAGGCTGAGTCCTACTTGTGCTACTCATTTTTTTTTTTGCTCTGGAATAAATGACGTCCTCCAAAAGTTGCAGGATCTGTCACATTAAAGGAAGTTCTTCATTGGGAGATGCTTACATTGATGAAATCAGAGGTCCAGTAAACAAAATTGAATTTGGAACTTATGTTATATGGTGTAGGATGCTGATTTAAACCCATTTTTTTCTTTTCCAAACTGCTTTCCAGTTTTCCCAGTGGTTCACAATTATTCCACTTTTAGGAGGGACACTGACAAATTAGCACATATTCATAAGAGAATAACCAGGATCCTGAGAGAACTAGAAACCATCATATACAAAAAGTGAGTTGAAGAAACTAGCAAGGAACTGGCTGCAATAAATAAAAGTAGCAGAGAGGAAAGTTTTGGTTCAACATACAGAAAAACTTTGTCACATTTGCCAGCTAGGTGGTACAGTGTTGGGTCTGAAGTCAGAAAGACTCATCTTCCAAAGTTCAAATCTGGCCTTACTAGCTGTGTGACCTTGGGCAAGTCACTTCACCCTGTTTGCCTCAGTATCCTCATCTGTAAAATAAGCTGCAGAAGGAAATGGCAAAGCACTCCAATATCTTTGCCAAGAAAACCCCAAATTGGATCACAAAGGGTCAGACATGACTGAAAAATGACTGAGCATTTAGAAGTATGCAAAAAGTGAAACGGGCTGCCTCAGGAAGCAGTGAGCCCTCAGTTACTGGAGTTCTTTCATTGAAGTTTGGGTGACTATTTATCCCAGTCTATCAGATTCACAACCCTGGTGTCATCCTTGCCTCCCCACTCTCAGCAATCCCACATATTTAATACGTTGCCAAATCTTGTTGTTTCTATCTTTATAACATCTCTCACAACTGATCCCTTCTCTCTACTCACACAGCCACCATTACAGTTCAAAGCCCTTATTCCCTCTCCCCCAGACCATTGCAATATCGACTTCATTGACCTCCCTGCTTAAAGTTACTCCTTATATCCATCCATCCCATAAACAGCTGCCAAAATAATTTTCATAAATCATGAGTCTGACCACATCACTCCCCTACTCAATGAATTCCAATGGCTCCCTGTTACCATTAGGATCAAATATAAATCCCTCAGTTTGGCATTTAAAACTCTTTAGATACTGTCCCCAACTTACTTTTCCAGCCTCATTATACACTTTCCCTCTTTATTCACATTACATTAGTCATTACATTCACATTAGTCTAACCAAATTAGTCTTACTGTTCCTCTCCCCTGGCACCCTATCTCCCATCTCTGTCTTTCTGTATTGTTCACACCCCATGTCTAGAACACACACCCTCTTTACCTCTGCCTCTTAGTTTCCCTAGTTTTATTCAAAGCCTAATTCAAGCAGTACTTTCTGAGACAAGATGTCTTTCCTGATGGTTCCAATGCTATTGCCTTTCTGGCAAGATTCTGTTGTTCTTGTTCGGTGGTTTCAATTGTGTCCAACTCTTTGTGACCCTATTTGGGGTTTTCTTGGCAAAGATACTACAATGGTTTGCCATTTCCTTCCCCCTCTCATTTTACAGATGAGGAAATTGAGGCAAACAGGGTGACGTGACTTGCCCAAGGTCACACAGCTAGGAAGTGTCTGAGGCCAGATTTGAACTCAGGAAGATGAGTCTTCCTGATTCCAGGCCTGGCACTCTATCCACCGTAGCACCACCTAGTTGCCCCTCTGGCAAGCTAATCTTATATTTATTTTGTACACACACACACACACACACACGCACATTTCCTGTGCTAACTAGACTAAAAACTCCTAGAGAAGTGAGACTATTTCGGGTCTGTCTTTATATTCTCAGCATGTAATATAGTGCCTTTCACAGAGCAGGCAATAATTAAATGCCTTTTGATTGACTGATTATGGAGGGGGTTCTTGCTGATATGGGTTGGACTAGGTAATACCTAGGGTCTTGTCTCTGAGTTTCTGTGAATTTAGTGGCCAACAAGTGATCCAGCTGAGCCTTGAGCCTACATCTTCAGACTACCAGGCTGAGTGCAAGTTATACTCCTTTGGAAGGAAAAAAGAGATCATACATTAGAGCACAAAGTGTTTTCTAAATATTTGCTGGTTACCTCAGACAAACAAATATAAACTTTTCTTCAGGGTGACAAATTGCGGGGATTGGAGTTTATGAATCAAATAGAAGAACTCTGAATTGCCTATAAATAAGTCATGTGTTAAAGCTTCACATTAAGTTTCGTTGCTTTTATTAACATATTCCTTCACTTCTGGCACATGGTTGTTAAAAGTAAATTGATTTGGAAATGACCTATTGATTTATGATTAAATCCATATCCTGCAGGGGAAGGAAGAGTAACCAGCTAATGCCTAAGCTAAAATATGTTCTAAAGAGGAAGGAGTTTCATTTTAAAATAAAGAGAAAATAAAACATTTCAAACTTGCATAATCTTAAGAAATATTTGTGGGTACAACACTACGCTTTTCTCTCTGAACTATTAAGTGTTCTTTTGTTAAAAGGTTATTTAAAAGTGGCATTTAAAAAAAACTATTGTTTTAATGCTGAAACTCTTGTGCTTTTCTCTATCTCAAGACAAAGTTTCCATAAGGGATCCCTCTGCTTCCTTTTCTTTTCTTTTCTTTTCTTTTCTTTTCTTTTCTTTTCTTTTCTTTTCTTTTCTTTTCTTTTCTTTTCTTTTCTTTTCTTTTCTTTTCTTTTCTTTCTTTCTTTCTTTCTTTCTTTCTTTCTTTCTTTCTTTCTTTCTTTCTTTCTTTCTTACAATCAGGGTTAAGTGACTTGCCCAGGGTCACACAGCTAGTAAGTGTCTGAGTCTGGATTTAAAGTCAGGTTCTCTTGATTCCAGGGCCAGTGTTCTATCCACTGTGCCACTCAGCTGCACCTGTTTTAGCTGAAGTTCTACTTTACTTGTCCATCTCATGACTGAGTTTCTGGTTTGGAGCTTTCACTTTCTAATACATAGTTCAGTAGCTCTCCCTAGCAAAGTGTTATCCTTGTAAAGAAAGGCTTTTTCCCATGGCTGACAGGATTACTATTTTCTTTTGGCACTTCAGGAGAACTTACAGGATTGAGACCAAATGGACATAAATCACATCCTACCAAGATGTATACTAAGCAGGTAGGTGGAACAGTAAGTAGGTACAGTGCTAGATGCAGAGGTTAGAAGACCTGGTTTCAAATCCAACCTCAGACACTTACTAGCTGTGGGACCCTGAGCAAGTCACTTAACCTCTCTCAGCCTCAGTTTACTCATCTGTAAAATGATAATAAAGGCACCTACTTCTATCAGGTTGTTGGGAGGATCAAATGAGATAAAAGTGCTTTGTAAATCTAAAAGTGCTATTATTATTAAGAGTGAAGATACTTGTATAATATCGTATATAATATCATAATATTGTATAATATTATGTGTATATACATAATAGGTATGTACATATATACACAATATATATGTATGCAATATATATGCATTATCTATCATCTATCTATCTGCCATCTTTCCTATGTCTATCTGTCTTCCTACCTGTCTTATCTATCTATCCTGTCTTCTATCCTGTCTATCATCCATCCATCTATCTATCTATCTATCTATCTATCTATCTATCTATCTATCTATCTATCTATCTATCATCATTATCATCATCATCATCTATCCTATCTGTCTATGTCTGTCTATCTATCTATCTTTCTGTCTCTCTTGATTATCTATCTATCCTGTTTATCTGTCATCTATCCTGACGATTTGTCTATGTCTATCTTACCCTCTCCCTATCTATCATCTATCCTGACTATCTATGTATGTCCACTTGTCTGTCTTTCTATCTGTCTATCTACATTTATACCTAACTACAGAATTCACCTGTGGTCTAGATAATCGAATCTTTTCAACCACTGTGATGACCAGTATGAAGCACTGTGGCCCAAACGTTTTGTGATAGGGCAAAGATGTTTGGATTGATTATGTTGCGCTCAAAAATGAAAAGAAAAGAAAAGAAAAGCCCAAGTACAGGGATGAAGAGAGTTCAGGGCCGTTTCTCCTTTAGCCAGAAAATCCTTAAATAGACTAACATCTTCCCCACTGCTTTAGGTGACAATCACATGTCACAAGGCATTGGGTCTACAAATACTCCACCTAAAACACTTTTTGATGAAATTATGCAACTAATTTTTTTTTTAATAAGATGGTTATTTCATCATTGTGGGTACCACCCTATGTGGAAACTTCTTCCAATGATGCACAGTAGCTGTCTTTTTATAAATCTTGACTCTAAGGTATTGCTGGTGGGCCCCGAGTGATTAAATGACTCAGTTACAGTCATTGGTCAATATGTGTCAATGACAGGACTTGCATCCAAGTCTTTCTCACTCCAAGTCCTGCTGACAGTGTAGTATATTATGCTGTGGGCAGCTAGGTCGCGTCATAGCGTATAGAGCGCCTGCCCTGCAGTCGGTTCAAATCCAGCTTCAGACATTTACTAGTTATGCGATCCTGGGCAAGTCACTTACCCCTGTTTGCCTCAATTTCTTCACCCATAAAATGAGCTGGAGAAGGAAATGGCAAGCCACTCCAGTATCTTTCCCATGAAAATCCCTCCCAAAGGGGTCATGAAGAGTAGGACACAACTGTACAACAACAAATATTATTCTGCATCTTTTCTCACATATAAAATGTAAAACTTTCTTTTTATATCAACACAAATATAACCACCTGTTTAAATTAGATTTCTAGATTACAGCTACAAAGGCATATATGCTGAAATTTTTCCTCGAATGCAGCATGTGAAACGGGAGGTATAATGTATTGTTGAATGATGGCCAGAGGACAAAAATTTCTGGACCATCCTGCTCTCATTTTAGGGATGACACCCAATTCTGTTTCTTTCTCCTTTAGTTCATTCTTTAGAGAGAACACTGGCTTTAGAATCAAATGACCTGTGTTCAAATCCCAGCTGTGCCTCTTGCAACTGTGTGACCTTAGGAAAGTCACTTAGACCTTTGAGACTTCAATATTCTCATCTGTTGAATGAAGGGCTTAGAGTAGATGGCCCCTGAAGCCTCTTCAAATTCTCAATATATATGATCTATGTCTAAAACTACAAGCATTTATTGGAACTCTCGACTGCCAATGAAAGCCCCAAGTACGTCAGCGACATGAGTTTTCTACTTTGTTTCAGGAGAGAAAAACAAGCCCATTTTATTTTGTTTGTGATTTAGTCATCAATATACTTCATCACTTAGTTTTTAGCTAAGCATTTTGTGGAACATTTTAGAACGTGAAAGGACTCCAGAGATTTTTATTCCACAAAAGTAAGACCTTAATCCTACAGTGAAACCATTGGAAAAACCAATTAACCACTTGAGACTTTTAGTAGATGGGAATTCTGCTTTGTATAAAAAATAGAATAACTACTGTGTAGTTTAGTTGGGGTGACCCAATGTTAGAGAGATTAATATTTTATTTAAAAATATTTTCCCTTAAACAAACACTGTGTAGGGCTATGGTTGATTTTAATGGGCAATGTTATCCTTAAATGCTAGCAGAAGTAGTGGTATCATGAGTTCCTACTAAAAAAAATCACAAGGAGGATATTTCTTATATCCAACTTAAAACACTAATGGTTTTAAACTAGGCCAGTGGGTTGACTGGTTTTTAAAGAATAAACAAAGAATGAGAAAAGTAAGAGCCTATTAGCTATAACAAACTCATCTTTATTATCATAATGAATTGCTGCTCACCAAGTGAAGCCCAAAATGTGAGATGTGCTTTTGTTTGAATCTTTAAAGCCAAATTATCCTTTCTATTCCATAGCTGTGGTTTGTTTTGATTACATTCAAGCTGTCTGACCCAGCCACTAATTGAATGTTCTTAGCTGTAGTTGGAGTTCTGGGGACAACCCACAGTTTTGGAAAAGGTTCAGCGATCTGTGTCATGCTCATCACAGTCAAGACTGGCAGAAAGACTGAGATGACAATGTAAAATTATTGCTCCTCTGTGGGTTTGTGGGTGGGGGCATAGGTTGTACAGAAAAAACAGCTCTCTGATATCAAGAAGAAGCAAGGATCACAGATTATCCTTTTTTTTTTTCTAAAAAAAGGTTAAGCAAAAGTGAAATGTCAGGGGTGGAAAGCTGTGACCCTACAAAATAGACAATTGCTTTTCTTTGGGAGGTTAACAACCTGGGTAGACTAGGGTAAAAATAGACAGATTATACCTTTTTATACTCAATACCTGGCACAGATTTGCAGAATGGATAGACAAGGTAACAGAGATAGAGAGAGCTCTGCATTTATTATTATCATTATAGTAGATGCTTCACAAAATATGTTGAATTTGATTGCATTGAATTAACATAACTCAACACAATTGATGGTTGATAAGATTCCTCACTCGGCTTATAATGAGCCATGAATTCAAAACTAAAAGCAGTAGCTGGAATTGTGCAGTCATACCATTTTCTAGGATTTGCTTTGATGCTTTTCTGGACCTGTGACAATATGAGTATTCCTTCTATCCATTCACGCTTTGTTGTCCTGCTTGATTCTCGTCCACGTCCTCCCATATAGCCAACACAGGAGATCTGTTCAATGAGTCAGGAGCCTTTCTTGAGTTCTCTTGGAATTGCGTGGATGCTACTGAAGTATTTGGCCTGTCCATTCCTCGCTTTTTCTGCGTGACCAGGTCACTTCCTCTTCTGGTCAGCCATGTCTTTGATATACTTTTTTCTCTTGCACAATTCTTCATTAGTTACGTGTTATAACCTGCTCAAGGCTACTGTTCACCTCACCACTATGCTTTGGGTAAATGACAATGTTAATTCTGCGGAGTTTATGGTATTCTTTGCTTTGTAGACATACATTATGACTGGAAGAATTTAGGTGTTAAAACAATGGGTCTTTGTTTCAGCACTATGCAGTTTCTCAAAGGAATACAGAAGATGCTCTTCCTTAGGTTAAATTCTGGGTACATCTCGTTATTCATTCATAGTGTTTGTTCAAGATACATGTACTGATGGGCCAAATCTATGGATCATCCACTCAATTGGATATCACATTCTGACACTACACATTCTTCATCTACTTGTGTGGAAAATTATGCTAAACTTTTTAGAGTAATTATGGATCATACTTAAGAGACCTCAGGTTCCTGGGCTTGCTGTAGTCAGAACAATGTCATTCACTTTCCTACCCAAGTCTCCATTAGCCTTCTCACTCTGGAGTTCCCTCTTCTGATTGGCGAATTCCTATCCAGAATCACCATTTCATGAAGGGCACAGGCTATCTATGTTCATTTTTCTCTCAACTCCTCTCCTGACTCCCTGGACTTTTCTACCCTCTGCCCCTTCTGGCAGCTCATGTATTGTCTTCCTCCATTAGAATATAAGCTTTTTTCAGGGTAAGGACTATGTTTTTGTATCACTAGTGCTAGAAGAGAGTCTGGAACATACTAAGTGCTTAATAAGTGGTCTTTCTATCTATCATCTATCCATTTACCCATCCACAAAAAGGAGTATCTAGAGGACCTCACCATTTGGAATCTGCTCTGGACATTTAGTCCAGTCTTTTTGAATGATTACAGATCTCATTAGAAGGCTAGACTATTTTCTGTGACTTGAGGCAACAGCACTGTATTATTCAAAACCAGAAGCATCTAGAGAACTTCACCATATATCAGGAGTCTCTCTTCTAGTGGCATTATTCTGTGCTAGATATTTTCTATGATAATGGTAGGTAATTTTGATGAACATAGATCTTTATTTTATGTACTGCTTGCAATTAATAATCATTGAATAATATGATTTCAGTTGTTACAGCTTTATAGGTGTTTCATATAATTCTAAACACCTGTGTGGGCAGCTAGGTGGCACAGTAAATAGAGCACTGGCCTTGGTGTCAGGAGAACTTGAGTTCAAATCCAGCCTCAGACAATTGCTGCATGACTCAAGCACCAGTTTTGTGACCTTGGGCAAGCTACTTATCCCCATTTGCCTCAGTTCCTCATCTGTAAAATGAGCTGGAGAAGGAAACAGTGAACTGCTGCAGGATCTTTGCCAAGAAAACCCCAAATGGGGTCACAGAGAATTAGACATGACTGAAATGATTCAACAAAACACCTGCATGGGAGACACCTTTGTTGGACGGAAGCCTGCAAAGCGGCATTTTGCTCTACCAAATCAAAGACTTCTTGACCATCAAAAGTCAATAAGCACAGTAAGATCTTCTCTTGTCTATACCTTTTAGCCAACTATGTGTCTTCTCTAAAATGTAATTTGTGAAAGCTTGCCCATTCCATTCTCAGACCTTTATCAAGTATGCTCAGTATCAATGTAATGTATTTTCATGAAGCTTGTATAAATAGTGGAAAGTTGCTATGTGGGTCAGTAGTTATTTCAGTTTTCTTGTTTCTATTTTTGTTGTCATCGCTGTTGTAAATAAGCCCTGCCGTTCTGCCCCCTCCCCAAGCATTTGGTGTCCTCTCCTCTTTCAGATACCTCGCTCATCATTCCTTCAACGCTCTCAACATTTTAACAGCAGCCCCACGAGCCTGCTCTCTCTGCATACTTGATCTTAACATAGCCGCTTGTCCCTTCTTTGCTTTCTTTAGTGTCATTTTTTACCTTTTTGGAGAACATTAGAGACTATAATATGGGAGGCCGAATGTGCTATCTCCAGCGTCATTTATGGAGAACAGAGTTTTTTATAGAAATCTTAACAGATATTATTGTCTTCCTTTCAGTTTGATCCTCAAGTGCCCTTTGGATGGTCTGGCTTAGCAGAGACTCTCGCTGAGCTTTCTGTAAATATGCTTTATCCTCTGCCACTTTTTGTTGTCTTATGAGGCAATGCTGCTCATAATCTCCCACAATCTTCCTTTAAAATTTTCACAAACATGTTTTTGTTCCAAGCTAGCATTACCTCTAATGCCACATCTCTCTTTTTGACAAGGAGATCAAGTGTTCGCTTTATGGGCTTGGTTTGTAGGCTCTCTTGGTCTCTTTGTTGTAGTGATTGATTTACATCCGTTAAACTCTTGAAGAAATGGTGACATGCTATAATCTAATCAATTCCAACAAACTAGATACCTAGCATGCACAACATACTGTCCTGAGCCTTGAATGAAGCTGGAGATTTTAAGGGACACGGGGGACAAGAGATACATTATTTGCCACAAGGAGACAGCCTGTGCAAAAGTGCAGGGGTGGGAGATGAAACACCAAACTCAGAGAAGAGCAAAGAGGATACTTTGGCTGGAATATAGGGTGAGTGAAGAAGCATAATGTGACAAAACTTTTCTTACTATATTATTTTATTGAATACCATTGCTTGGATTAATTGTGCCCTCTGACCATTAACGCTAAGCACACTGATAGAGTCCCATGAACTATGATTTTGAATGGATGGATATCCTTGTTTGGGGGGATCCGCTCTGCAAATTGGGAACTGCGTCTCCAGATGTTACGATGTTTCTTATATAAGCAGGGATTTACCAGAGTTTATTTATTTAAGCCTTGGAGAGCCTGTGCCTGAAAGCTCAGCCCCTCCTCTCCCTAAAAAAGAAGGGAAGAACAAGAGACATCCACTAGGAGCAGGTGATGATATTACAGCAAATGGAGAAAATGGAAAGGAGTTGTTGTGAGAGGACCCTGGGAGTATGTCACCACACCAAATTCAGAATGGTGTGGGTAAGCAGGGGACTGCTCCCTACCTCCTGACACAGTTCACATACCCATGCTATGAAAATGCCATAAGATGACAAGAGGCTGAACCACCAAAATTTGAGAAATTGTGGAACTGGTGCTGAAGGATTCCCAACAGAATTGATCTAGGGAGCTGTTCATGCCAAGCTGCTGAGAACAGAGCTAGTGATCTGCATTCTAGCTCTGTTTTTCTTCTGTTCTTCCTCAAGGGAGATATGAACCTGCCCTGGTCCCCTCCCTCCTTCCCTCCTATCCTTGTTTCCACTGAGAATTTATTCACTTTCTATATTTGGCATTTTTTTCAAAACAAAATGCTTTCTCTAGGATATTGTTTGTATGTATTTGTGTGTGTATATACATGTGTGTATGTATATTTTCCTATTCTCTCAGTAAAGCTAACCACAAACTAAATAATTTTAAAAGTCAGAAAAAAATACAGCTAGGTCCCAATTAGTGTGAACAATGAATCCCATGAAATGGTCACATGCATTTGAATTCATACTATTCAAAGTTATAATTATGTAAAATATGATAATTGGTAAAAATTATAATTGTAAAATATGGTAATTAGTCCAATGGGAATGTTGTTGTTGTTCAGTCATGTCTGATTCTTCATGACCACGTTTGGAGTTTTCTTGGCAAAGATACTGGGTTGGTTTGACATTTCCTTCTCCAGATCATTTTACGGATGAGCAACTAAGGCAAACCGGTTAAGTGACTTGTCCAGGGTTACGTGGCTAAGTAAGTATCTGAGGTCAGATTTGAACTCAGGAAGATGAGTTCAGGCTCAGCACTCTATCCACTGCACCACCTAGCTGACCAATGGAAATATGCAGTGTGAATTTAAATGATGCCTACTTCAAGGGATTCATTATTTGCAATAAACAAGACCTACCTGCAAAAGTGGAAAAACGTTTTCTTACTAAGTTTCATGACTGTGATTCTTATTCCATAGTTTTTTCCTGTGTTGTTTGAAGCTTTAAATTGCAAGTGGGAAGTTTGATTTTCTTTTTGGATGATTCTCCTAGCACACAACCAAATATAAAAATGTTTGTATGTGTCTGTGTGTGTGTGTGCGCGCACGTGTGTATATGTGTGTGTGTGTGTGTGTGTGCGTGTGTGTGTGTACGTGTTTCAATTTTGCTTTGACAAATAAGGGCAAGAAAGTTAGGGCGTGTAAAACAAACGTGCTGGTGATTTTTCTTTTCAGGGCATTTCCTTTCTTACTGGGTGTAGACTGGTAGCTTTAGACTTTGCCATTCAGAAAGTTATCTCTTCTTAATTACAGTCATTATAGATTATTAATGAATAATTATGTCATGGTTTTCCCTTCCTTTTCTTGTGCACCCCTTATCATTAAACATAGCTTATGGAAACAAAGCAGAACATTAACTTTCAAAGGACAGTTTACATGTGCCTGAAATTTATGCTAATTTCCTCTTTGCCACAATCAAATTCGAATTATTTCAAAACAATCTTCTTTGAAGCTCCAGGTCCTTTGGTTACAAAGATGATTTTTGTGGATTTAGTAAGAGATTTCTGTCAAAGAAAACCATAAGGTATATTTGTAAAATCTACAAATTAAAATGTCTCATAAGATATCAAGTTTCACAACTCCTCATATAGTATCTGGTAAGTGGGAAAGAACTATTATCATGTGTCTTTTTTGGAGTATCAGCTCCTGTCTGTGCTGCACCAAATAAATGGCTGGTGAACCAAAAAGAACGGCTCATCTTACGTCACTGGAGCATCTCGATGATTCTAGCCTCTCTTCAAAGTGCTGATTGAATGAAGGGATTTTATTTTCTACACCAATCATTTGATTCCAGTGCATTAAGACAGACCAATCAATTCAGCCTATAAGTTACCTTAAAAAATGGTTCTCTCTATGTGGACAGGTATTATAGGGCCTTTTCTTTTGATGCGAGGTAATTTTTGTTTTTAGGGCTTTTCTGTACAGGGCTGTCTGCTCTTTTTAAATTTACCTTTTAGAGGGCATCACAGGCAAGACACAAGTTGTCTGGTCAGAAAATCTATAGGGCTCAACCAAGAGGCTGTAGATACTACAGTAAAGGGACATAACTAATGTAGGTGCTGTCATCTAGGCTATGAAGAAAGGGGCGAAAAACCATTTACTAAGCGCATACTGTGTGCAATGCACTGTGCTCTCCAAATAATATCTCATTTCATCTTCACAACAACTCTGAGGCAGGTGCTATCATTATCCTCATTTTTACAGTTGAGGAAACTGAGGCAGACAGAGATTAAATTACGTGTCTAGGGTCATGCAGTTAGTTAGTCTCTGAACCAGATTTGAACTCGTCTTCTTGACTTCAGGCTCAGTGCTCTAGCCACTGTATCACTTAGCATAGCAGAATATAGCAGAAGAACAAGACTGTTAAGTCACAGTATCATGGAATCTTAGAATTGTAAACAATAATGATTCCCACCCAAATAAGAATTTCTTCCGTGATATTTCTGCACATTATCATCAAAGTGAAAGAAAAGAGTAACAGGCTACTCGCTACCTCATGTGACATTTAACAGTTGGTCAACTGCTGTTTAAGTCTTGTGTCAAATTTGTACTGCATCCATATGTAACATATTATGTCACATTCTGCCTTTCTATGACTTTCACCTTACTGCACCCAGCCTTTCCTCCCTTATATATCACAACTTGTTGTAAGATGGAGTCACCACTTCCTTCCAACATTTCCAACATTTCCACTTTAACAATCAGTGCCTCTTATAAACCTAAAATGGGGCTAATATTTGGGGAGGAGAGTGGAGGGAAGTGAATAAGCATTTAAAAGCACCTGCTAGGCACTCTTCTAAGGACTTTCTATACGACCTCATTTGATCCTCACAACTTCCTCCTTCATGTTTTGAAGGATAAATTATCATGAATGACAAAGCTAGCTCTTCAGCTTTTAGGAAAGTACTCCAGCAGACAGATAGATAGATAGCAAGAGACCTTCATTGTTGCTATATGATGCTTTCACGTAGCAGTGTGATGGTCAATGCTCTTTGAAAAAAATGTATGCAGAATGTAGTTTTAGTTTATTATTCATTAACATTTTCTCTATCATTGTCCTAAGTCTTGATAGCTAACAAAATAAACTAATTCCCCTTCAATATCACTTTTGTTTCTTCAATCTTTACCTGAATTCTCTTTACGCTTCCCCCAACCCAAATTCAAATCTGTAGATCTCACATAAATATTTATGCAAGATTATACAATGCTACCCTGCTATAACATTATCTAATCTTTTCTTTTGCCCTTCCACAGCCATAATCCACTCATGAATCTATAAAATGGGCATAGAAATAATTGTAGCTAAGACTCAAATGAGATAATACATGTAAAAGACTATGCAAAACTTCACATCCAATAAAATGTCTATTATTATTACAAATACAATTATTATTAGTCACTTATCACCAAGTCTCTGTGATCATTAAGAAGTAAAATTTATTTCCTTTCATTAAAATCTCTAGGTCACCTTATTTATTGCTTATTTTCTACACATTTGCATGAAGACATCTAAGCTATGGATAATTATACTTAGATACAATAGTTCTGTGAATTATTGATCCTTTCTGCTAAGATGCTTCTTTCTATGCGTGTCTGTTATGTTCAGCGACATCAGTTTGGGGGCATACATGTAGGCAGCTTTTACCTTCTTCCCTTTTCTATTTAAATCTTTTTGACCATGTGGACAAGTTCCCACACAAGCACATTTTTCCAGTAGCATAACAACGTGGATAGGGAACTGGCCTTGGGGGACCTGCTTTCAGGTCTCACCTCTGACACACATTGGCTGTGTGACACCGTGCAAGTGACTCAACTTTTCAGTGCTCTAAGCAAGTCACTAAGATTTTATATACATACATACATATATATGTGTATGTATATGTATATATGTGTATATTTGTATGTACACACACATACACACATGCGTATGTGTATATACATACATACATACATACATACATACATACATACATACATACATACATACATATGCTGCAGAGAAAGTGCTGACCTGCATCAATAGAGGGTTACTCTATGGCAATGAAATACCAGGTCCATTCCCTATCCTTGTCCCATTGTTAGAAGTACTTAACTCCTGGCCCATGCCTATCATTCCTAGATCACTGGTCCAGAAATCCTAACATCATTCTTAGACATCATTATCTTAACCAGATATTCACTTCTGAAATCTGCCTTTTTCTCTTGAAGCCCTAACCATCAACAGGCAGAGGTGAAAACAAGATGCGTGCACACACACACACACACACACACACACACACACACACACACATATATGTATGTATGTATATGTGTGTGTATACACATACACACATTTATTTGTTTATCAGCAATCTTCAGGTTTTTGACCAGGACTCCACAATTGGAGTCACTCCAGTTGACTCTGAATTAGAAGGCCTCTTATCCTTACTTCCTTTGTGACCTCAGGTAAGTTAATGAACCTCTCAGTGCTCCAGGTAACTTTCTTTTTCTTAATTAATTAATTTTTAGCTTTCAAAATTCATTTCCACAAGATTTTGAATTCCAAATTTTCTCCCCATCTCACCCTTTCCCCCCACCCCAAGAAGGTGTGCATTCTGAATACCCCTTCCCCTAATCTGCCCTCCCTTCTATCACCCCCCCTTCTCTTTTCCCCTTCCTCTTCTATTTTCCTATAGGGCAGGATAGATTTCTATACCCCATTGCCTGTATATCTTTTTTCCCAGTTGCATGTAAAAACAATTTTTAACATTTGTTTTTAAAGCCTTGGGTTCCAAATTCTCTCCCTTCCTCCCTCACCACTCACCCTCATTGAGAAGGCAAGCAACTCAGTACAGGTTATATATGCGTAGTCATGAAAAACACTTCCATAGTAGTCATGTTGTGAAAAACTAACTATATTTCCCTTCATCCTATCCCACCCCTGTTTATTTTATTCTCTCTTTTGACCCTGTGCCTCCTCAGAAGTGTTTTCTTCTGATTACCCCCTCCCCCAATCTGCCTTCCCTTCTACCACCCCACCGCTGTCTTATCCCCTTCCCCCCTATTTTCTCTAGGTAACTTTCTTTCTTTCTTTCTTTCTTTCTTTCTTTCTTTCTTTCTTTCTTTCTTTCTTTCTTTCTTTCTTTCTTTCTTTCTTTCTTTCTTTCTTTCTTTCTTTCTTTCTTTCTTTCTTTCTTTCTTTCTTTTTTTGCTTTTTTAGGCAATTGGGGTTAAGTGACTTGCCCAGGGTCACACAGCTAGTAAGTGCCAAGTGTTTGGTCTGAGGCTGGATTTGAACTTAGGTCCTCCTGACTTCAGGGCCAGTGCTCTATCCACTGTGCCACCTAGCTGCCCCTAACTAGGTAACTTTCTAATAAGATTATAAGTTATAGAGCAGGTGCCACCCACCATTGGTAAAGTGAGTTTCTTCACCAGGGCATTCCCCATATTGATGAAATCACAGGTCTAGCTCCTCTATCAAGCACAATAAATCCACACATAAGCCATGTCTGTAATTATATGTCTCACTCTGTACCTCTAGTCCTTCACTTTTAGGAGGCTCTTATGCTTCACCAAAATAACCAGAAAACCAACAATATTTGGAGTTCTCCTGTTCTAGAGAGATAATGTTGTAGAGGAGAAAGAATTTTGGACTTAGTTCAAAACCAGAACTCAGATACCTGGTTTTTATTCCTGGTACAGCAGCAGAGTTCCATGAAGTAGCTGTGTGAACTCAGCTCTCAGTTTCCTTATCTGTGTAATGATGGGATTGAACTAGATCATTTCTTAGGTCCCTTATAGCTCTAACATTCAATGGTTCTTGACAAAGTCTCGATGACCAATACAAATAGCTGGATGCTCTTGAGTTCTGCAAATAGAGGCCCTCTGTTTCGTCACTCATTCTCTTGCTATGCTAACTTTCCAAGTATAGTGGAGCTGAGTTCTGCAAATAGAGGCCCTCTGTTTCGTCACTCATTCTCTTGCTATGCTAACTTTCCAAGTATAGTGGAGTTGAATCTTAGACTAGGTTAGGTTTTTAAGTCTGCCCAAAGTAAAAAATGAATAGTCAAAATGACTGTTTTCAATTTGTCAATTTTCCAATAAAGTATACTATAGTATCTTTAAACAGTTGTATCTGGGAAAATGTTTTTTTCAAAAAAGTCTAGGTCAAAGAACAGAAAGCTCTAAGATGGTTGCTATGGAAACTACTGGATGCAAACTTTGTTTTTTCCTGAACCAAGATAAGTTATTAATCAGGAGGAAGGTGGGAACCAGAGCTTAGAAAACAAAACAGTTACAGATTCAACCAGCAGGAAAACTTTTATTTAGGCAAAAAACTTTCAAGAAAGTTTCACATGTAATGGTAGCTAACATTTATAGAATAGTTAACATTTATATAGTGCTTTAAGGTTTGCAAAGCACTTTACATATATTATCTTGTTTGGTCCTCATTTTATATTCAGTTTCCCATTGCACAGGCTTACTCAGGGGCATAGGCTCATTGAATATAATGGATAAACCTCCAGCATTACTTAAATTCTTTCATTGTTTCTTCTTTATTTTGCCTGGTCCCTTATAGTTGAATTTGTGTACATTAAATGCAGATATGATGGAACTCCACTGTATAAGCTTTTGGCTATCTGAACATAAGTATGCCTGTTCTTTGGGCAACTTTAATACAACCTATTCACTCTGACCATATGCTTAGCCCCTCCTAACTTTCCCTTTTTTGCATTTCTCACCCTCTTTCCCTTCCCCTCCAATGACCAAAGTGGGAGATGGTGGGAAGTGGGATGTAGCTGTACTTGAGGTAATTTTAGCTCCTTCCACACCAATGGCCCTACTACTGTGCCTTTCCCTTTGTCTTTCATTTGCTGGATTTGGGGTCATTCCATTTTTTTCAATCCTGTCATTTTCTTTTTCCTCTTCTTTTGTTCCCTCTCTTTTCCCCCTGAGTTAGTCCCGCTCTTAGTTAATATGTTGAATCACAGAACCATCATGTTAGAATCAAAGGATCGAAAGATCATAAAGTTAGAAGGGACCTCAGCCATCATTTTTGTGTTACCTATGTTCTTCAAATATAATTCAATTTTTTTTAAACTTTGGGATACATGAGTTAGTCATTTTCTTTTTGTGTTTTGTAGGATTATTAAGGATTATCTTGTTAAGTTTTTGAACACATCTGAAGAATGAAAAGAATATTTAAGAGGAAGTGGGAAATAATGAGAAGTAATGACTATGGAGTCAAGATTCTGGATTCAGATTCTGACACAGTTTGCTACCTGTGTGACCCTGGTTAAGTCAACTAACTTTCCTTTGTCTCAGTTTCTTCATCTTTCACTTATTCATTCATTCATTCATTCATTCATTCATTCAATTATTTATTTATTCATTCATTCATTCATTTATTCATTCATTCATTTATTCATTCAATCATTTATTTGTTTATTTGTTTGTTTATTTATTTATTTGCTTTTTTGGTAAGGCAATTGGGGTTGAGTGACTTGCCCAGGGTCACACAGCTAGTAAGTGTCAAGCGTCTGAGGCTGTATTTGAATTCAAGTCCTCCTGACTCCAAGGCCAGAGTTCTATCCACTGTGCCACCTGGCTGCCCCCACAGTTTCTTCATCTTTAAAATTAGATGTTGGTAATATATGATTTCTATTGTCCCTTCCAGCACTAATTATGATTCTATGAACAGCAAGATAAAATGGTCTTAGTATTTGGAAGAATAAAATGTTATGACACAATTATATTGAGGTAAACTGGTCTGTCTTATACCTGAAGGAAAAAGTCCTCCTACGATATACTTGGGGCAGCTAGGTGGAGTTGCAGTGGATAGAGCTCCAGGTCTGGCATTGAGAAAACACATCTTCCTGAGTTTAAATCTGACTTCACTAGCGATGTGAACCTGGGCAAGTCACTTAAACCTGTTTGCCTCAGTTTCCTCATCTGTAAAATAAGCTGGAGAAGGAAATGGCAAACCTCTCCAGTATCTTTGCCAAGAAAGCCCCAAATGGGGTCACAGAGAGTCAGACATGACTGAAATGACCCCACAACATCAACAAAAAAACATCCCTGACAAGTGGTCATCTGGTAATGGCTAGAGAAGCCACTGTGGAGGGAACCACTACTTCTTGAGATAATTCCTCTTCTTTATGGCTTTGTTAAGAAGTTTTCCTTTTATTTAGAGTAAGACTATCACTCTCATTCATTGACTGCTTTATTAAAAGTTTTTCATGGAAAAGTGAAGGAAAGATGGAGAATGAAGTGACATGAGTTCTAAACCCAGATGTCCTATTGATCATTTAAAAACCTCATTTTGGCTTTAGTTTTCTCTTTTATGAAATAAGGGGGTTAGACCAGATGCTTTCAAAAGTCCTTTATAATGCCAGTGTTGCACAATGGAGAGTTTCAACTCAATTCATCAAACATTTACTTAGTGCCTACTGTATGTAAAACATGCTAGGCATAGAAGGATGAAGAAGAAAAAAAATCACCTTCAAGGCACTTATATTCTATTGATGTGGAATATAACACTAAATCAGATAAGTAAATAGAAAATAATTTAAGGACAGAGAGAATGCTAGCAGGGAGGGAGGGTTTTGGAAGGGGGTGTCAGATAAGTTTTACAGGGGAAGTGGTATTTGAGCTAAGCCTTGAATGAAGATAAGAATTCTTAAAGATGGAGATGAGGAGGGAGTGCATTTCAGTCAGTCAATGAACATTTATTAAGCACCTACTATATGCCAGGCACTGTGCTAAGTGCTAGGGATACAAAAAAAAAAGGGGCAAAAAAGTCCCTCCTCTCAAATACCCCACAATCTAATGGACAGTCATGGCGGTGAGAGGAATGCCTTGTGCAAATTCAGTTTCATATGCAATCATTTTTTCCTACTATGTTATGGGAATGCTTGTTTTATTTCATAATTTAAAATAAAATAAAAATTTATAAACAAATAAAAAACCCCAAATGAGTAAAGGGAGGAAATATGTCTAGGTGGCACAATGGATAGAGTGCTGGAGTCTGAATGGCCTGTGTTGATTTAACTTCTTTCTGCCTCAGTTTTGTCATCTTTAAAATGGGGATAATAATAGACCCTGCCTCCCGGGATTGTTGTGGAGGCAATACAAGGTATTTATAAAGTGCTTAAAATAAGATATTTACAAAGTGCTTTGCAAATGTTAAAATACTTCATTAGAGTAGGAAAGCAATACGTACTAGTAGGGCAGTTTGGCTGAAATGTAGAGTATAGGAAGGGAAGTTATGTGAAATAAGGCTGAAAAAGGTAGGTCACAGCCAGATTGTAGCAGGCATTTTGTTCTAGAGGTGCCACTTGACATTTATGTTCAGGGGAGCATTGCGGTCAGACTTTGGCCTTAGGAGGATTATTTTGGCAAAAGAATGGAAGATAAGAGATAGATTGAGAGGAAGATAGAGTGTAGGACAAGGATGGAGTCAGGAGGTCAAGATTCAAATTCCAACTCAGAGTTTTGTGATCATGAGTAAATCACTTAACTTTTCCGAGGCTCCATTTCCTCATCTGCAGAAAAAAGAAATACGGATGATAAAACTTGCATTTCTTAATCCACAGGTGTTGTGAGGAAAGCAATTCATATACTTGAAATCTCTGTATAAATGAGAGCTGTAACCATTGATTCTGTGACCATTTAGAACTATTAAAAAACCTGGTCATTTCTTACTCTGGAGTATAAAATAAGACACATTTCTATGAAGAAGACCTCATAGAATTCAAACTCAGTTTTAGCCACAGTCTTCTATGTTGCTAGTTTCATTATCTTCAAGATCATAGCATACCAAAATGACTCTGTACAATAATAACAACATATATTATGTCATATCTTTTCCTTTGAAGAGCTCAAAGCACGCTCTGCACTTTAATTAAACCTCCTAATGTCTCTGTGAAGCAGGCAGGGGACTAGACACAAAATGAATCATCTTACAGTATCCAACATGGAAAGCCTAGCCTTGAAGGGTGGATTCTTAGATGAAATTCACTTTTGTTATTATTGCTCCCATTTTGCCGATGAGAAAACAGGGTTATTATTCAGAGAAAGATAATCAGAAGTTCTCCATCTTCACTGAGGAGGGAACATATTGCAGCAGGAGGGACTCAGGTTAGATAAAAGAAAAACTTTCTGACTGGGAAATGTGTTAAAACACTGCAGTTGGTAACTAAAGGAAGCTATGTAATTCTCTCCAGGGAGATCTTTAAAAATAGCATAGGAACACTTCTGTCTTAGATAACCTCTGGTAGCCTCTCCTAGTCCTATGATTCGACATACCTCACCAGTTAAAAATGAACACAGCTATGCTTTGTTCTATCCTGACCATCCAAAGAAAATGTATATAGCATGATGTCTTCCTACTTGTTTACCTTCAAAAAGGACAAGAGAGGAAAAAAACCCAAACTTTAATTTGAAAAAAAATTGGAATTTCTCTCTTAGTTTTAGCTAATTAGCTCATCAGTGGATTGGATTGGCTGGGTCCCATCCCTTCTCTCTTTACTTAATGGGTGAGTCATCTCTTCTAGTTGCTATGCTATGGAATTGGCGAGTGTTGGCAGCACAGAAATGGACAGACTTCTAAGGATGGCAATATTGGGAAGGCTATAGCAGAATTGGAAATATCATTGCTTCTGGTCTCTCTGTTCTAGTGTTAGGTTCAATCTGCTGAGATCTTCAGTCACACTCTCACAAATGAGCACCTGCAGGTTCAATAGATGATCCACGCTGATAAATCAATTTCCCTTTTTTGGCTTGTGAGAATATGTACACTAGATGAATGTTTTGGGTGAAAATCTCTGTTCTGTGGTAAGACAAGTCACCTCAGGGTTTGTTCGTGCTTCCTAAATTGTATCAGGGAAGATAATTTGTATTGAGGCTAAGTTATATTTTTCCTTGGTTATACAAAATTGGATATCTTTAACTCTTCATTATTTCTATTGACAATTTTTTCCCATTATGGCATTTAATAGAATACAGAGAGGATATTTCAACTCAGCATGAAAATAAAGAGCTAAAGCCAAATTATTGTTTATACTGAGGGATAGTTCCCCCACCTACTTCTCAAGTTAATTTTGGAAGAAGTGTGATCAGGTGCTTTGGATACACTTTGGGAACAGAAAAATGTAAAAACATAGTTTTTATGTAATTTGAGTAATCCTTCATAAGGGCTTAAGAGAACAGCTACCAGTTCTAGACCCTAAATCAGCAGGGAGTCTTTCCTTGGGGAAGAGATGCCTTACAGTAATTTGGACATCAAAGCAAGGGTAGAGGTTTCAATGTTCTCACATAAAAATTGTTTCAGTGCCACCAGTATTCATTCATTCCACAAATATTCATTAAGTATTTAGTGTGTACAGTGTGTTATAGAGGAGAGACTTGGGAGTCATTAAGACCCCATTCAAATCTTGTCTCTGAAACTTCCTAGCTGTGTGACCCTGGGGAAGTCACTTCACTGTTTTATGCCACAAGAAATTTACTACAATTTATCTATAAAAGTCATAGGCTGGGATTCGTGGAGGGAATCCCTATGCTGTCAAAATCACAGATCTTTTAATAAATTTATGAGTGCACAATTTACTTAGTCAGGTGCTGAGAAGACACAAATATGAATAAAACATGGTCCCTGATCTCAAGGTATTTATAAACAAGTAGGTCTGTGTGTGTGTGTGTGTGTGTGTGTGTGTGTGTGTGTGTGTGTAGTTCTGGGGACTAAAATGAGGAGGGGAGCTCAGAAGGAGCTCCAAGGAAGGTGGGTGTGCTGTTCAAACAAGTGACATGAAAGAGCTTCTCCTGAATAAGTATCTTATGCATACAAGAGCTGTGAGCTGTAGATAGGGAAGATGGAAATTTATTGGCCAAATTTCAACAAACTTAATGTAATCAGTAGACAAGATTGACAAATGAATAATGTAACTTAGTATGCATAGACAATGGAAATACTAGCAACAGCAACAGCAGTAACTATCATCTGTATCGTATCTAATATGTGTCAGGCACTCTGCTAAGCCCTACAAATATTATCTCACTTAATCCTCACAACAACCTTGGAAGGTAAGTGTTATTATCCCCTTTTATAGTTGATGAAACAGAGGCAAGCAGAGCTGAAATGACTTGGCTAAGGTCACACAACTAGGGAATATCTGAGGCCAGATTTGAATTCAGGTCTTCCCAATTCCAAGCTTAGCTCTCTACCTACTATGCCTTCTAATTACTTCCTTCCATTTGGGTCTATGTATCTTTGTGAGATATCTTTTTTCAGCTATGACAGTCATTAAAACCAAGTATCTAAATTGAACTTAGAATCAGACCTTTGAATCATTGCATCACAAAGCCAAGATTTTCAAAATAATGAAGAATATTTAGTGACATTGCTCTGACTAAAAATATCACTGTTGATAATATTTTAGTGAAAGCAAAAAGGGTATTGGTAACCATTAAAAACAAAATATCATTTCAAAATAATACTTTATCTTTATTTACTTCATTTTTCTATTTTTGAGTAAGTTTAATAGTGTACCCATTAGCAGAGTAGAACATGTATATAGTTAAAATATAAGTAAATATACATAGATAGAAGCAGTTTGGTGATGGCTAGAACAGAGACCTGGCTCTGGAGTCAGGAAGACCTGAGTTCAAATCTGGTGTCAGATACTTACTAGCTGTGTACTTCTGGTCAAATCACTCAACCTCTGTTTCTTCATCTGTAAAATGGAGATAATAATAGCACCTGCTTGTCTAAGTCGTTGTGAGGACCAGATGAGATAATAATTGTAAAGTGCTTAGCACAGTACCTGGCACACAGTAGGCACTATATTAATCTTAGTTATTATTATTGTTTTTGTTATCATTATTGTTATATTGGAGGGTGCTCAAACTTTTTTTTATTGATAAGAGTGTGCAGTTAAAGTAGTTTTGAGCAATGGTGTCAAACTCAAATAGAAATGAGACCATGCAGAAGAATCCCTGTGGCGTTTATGTTGATTTAGTTTTAAAATGTAATGTTGTCTATCTTTTAGTATATTTTTAATTTATTTTGTGAAATATTTTCTTCCATTTTAATCTAGCTCTGATGGCACTCTGGCAAGCCATGGGCTGTGTGTAAGACACGTCTGGTTTGGAGATCATTGTCCTAATCAAGGAAAAGGAGTGAAGAGGGTAGTAGTGGAAGAGACACAGTTGTGTGTGTGTATGTGTGTGTGTGTGTGTTTTTAATCATAGTAGCCCAGATGAATGGTAGTCAGCAAAAAGAGGTAAAAGGATAAGGACAATGAACCATACTTTTTATCTGGGCTAGAACACAGAAATGTAAAAAAGATGATCATAGTAAAAGGAGAATAAAGTAGGCTCACACTGCTTCTTAAACTGTGGGCTGAGACCCCATATCGGGAAAAATTTGGTAACAGTAAAAGGTTTCTAAATGCACAATGATCAAAAATTAATTAAAAATCAAACATGCAATGAATCTGAGGTGTTTCTGGCAGCTCTTGCCCATGTTGCTTCCTGGGACTTCACTGCAGCCTTGGTTCTAAACACAAAGCATGCGCACTTTGTACTGTGCATGCCCTCAAGCCGCACAACCAATGAACACTGCTGAAACTGAAAATGGGGCTGTGAGTTGAAAAAGTTTAAGAAGCCCTGGACCAGAGAATGGGCTGGATAAGGGAAGAGGAAGAAGCATCTTTGAAATCTGATGCTGGAGTTAGGAGTTTATGCAAGTAAAACTGTGCCTAGCTACCTAAGAGATCATTCCAAAAGATAAAGATGTAATACGTGCTAGTATTTATTTAACATTTGAGGTTTCCAAAGCACTAGACATATGTTAATCCATTTGATAAAGATATGATCTGGGTCTGGGCTAGGAAGGATGAATCAGACAAGAAACTAAACTGCAGGGATCTGGTATAGATAGATGGATGGATGGATAGATAGATAGATAGATAGATAGATAGATAGGATAGATAGATAGATAATGGGGCCGTGAGGTAGTGCAGTGGATAGAATACTGGACCTGGAGTCTGAAAGACTCATCTTCTTGAGTTCAAATATAGCCTCAGGTATTTACTGGCTGTGTGACCCTGGGCAAGTCACTTAACCCTGTTTGTCTCAGTTTCCTCAACTGTAAAATGAGCTAAAGAAGGAAATGGCAAACCACTCTACTATCTCTGCCAAGAAAACCCCAAATGGGGTCATGAGGAGTCAGACACAACTGAAAAAGATTGAACAACATATATGTACACACATATACATATACATGTATATAATTTCATAATATGATATTAAAGTCTACAGTTTTTACTAATAGCACTAGGCTATATACCAACTGGTGAAGTAGAAGGTCACAGAATAGACAGAATGAAACAAAAACAACTCTAACACTGGTGCATCCAGGGAACACATTTGAAACAAAGAATCCTGCAGAGTTAAAATGAGGGGTTGGGATAGAATTTATTATGCTTGGGGTGAATCCAAAAAAACAGGAGTGACAATCATGACTTCAGACAAGGCAACAGTAAAAATAGATACTGTTGAAAAAGACAAATAGGAAAACTACATCATGCTTAAAGGCAATGCATATATAAAACTATCACAAAACTAAACATATACATCCTTATGTGGATGTTTATGGAATGGTATCTAAAAGAAAAACTAACTGAACTTCAGAAAGGCCTAGAGAGTGAGACAATAATTTTAAGTGACTTTGATATGCCTCTTATCTTACTCAAATTTAAAAAACAAAAACCCCAAAAGCATAAAAAAGAAGAAAATTACATATCTGATTAAATGTTGGACAAACAATGATAGACCTTTGGTGATTATTAAACTCAAGTACACAGAAGTATTCAATACACTTTTTTTTCCCCAGCATGATACTCTTTGTTTAGAAAACCTGGTCACATTCTAAGATATGTTGCCCTCTAATGTTCTTCCAAAGGACTGTAGCTTTTTGTCAGATTCTATAGGGCATTTCTTTGCTTGTATAATTGACATATCATTACATATGTAATTTGGGCAGGCTAGTCATAATTCCTCTTTTTGGTGTAACCCAGCCATGAGTATAGAATTATTTCTTCCTTTTTGTTAACAATCAGTAACTTACAAGAAGAAGGTGAATTATATTATCATTTGCAAAAACACTATTTTTGTTTGACTATACTGGGGAATGTGATTTGAAAAGAGATTTGTTTGGATGTGTGTGCTGGAAAATATCTATTGTGTCAAAGCAAAATCTCTCTATCTTCTATCTGTCTGTTTATCTACCTATAGATCTATCAATCTATCCTGTCTGTTTATCTATCTATCTATCTATCTATCTATCTATCTATCTATCTATCCTATCTATTTTTGTCTTTAAATCCTATTATCTCATAGGAGGAAAAGGTATATAAGGGCAGCATAAGAGAACTTGCTGGAGACATAAATACTGTACAACAGCACTGATGTCCCTGGTGAAGGCTCTTGGAGACCAACATCATTAAAAACTCACAGTGGTGTGTGGGGTTACTGTATCTTCCTTTCAAAGCCTATATCACTTAGGTGATTTTTCTTTTTCGTCTGATACAGTGTGATCATTGGTCATGTAAATGGGTAAGGTAAGCAGAATAGTGGAAAATACCTGACAGTGGGGACCATCTCATTTCTGTGTTTGTATTCCCAGAATGTGGCACATTTCCTGGCACATAGTACTTGTCTAAAAACTCTTGGTTTTTAAAAAAAAATTATTTTTTTTAGTTTTTCACATTCACTTCTATATGATTTTGAGTTTTAAATTTTCTCCCCCTCCCACTTCTTCTCTTCCCCCTTTTCCCCAAGATGGCATACAATCTGATATAGACTCTACATACACATTCATGTTAAGCATATTTTCCCATTAGTTATGATGTAAAGAACAATTAGAACTAATGGGAAGAACCACGAGAATGAAGCAATAACACAAAACAATAAAGGAAAAGGGGAGCAAATAGCATGTTTCCATCTGCATTCAGATTCCATATTTCTTTCTCTGGGTGTGGATAGCAATTTCCATCACGAATCTTTTGGAGTTGTCTTAGATTCTTGCGTTGCTATGAAAAGCCAAGTATATCAAAGTCAGTCATTCTACACAATGGCTGTTACTGTGTGTACAATGTTCTCCTGGTTCTGCTCATTTCACTCTGTATCAGTTCATGTAAGTCTTTCCAAGTTTTTTTGAAGTCTGCCTGCTCATCATTTCTTATAGCACAATAGTACTCCATTAAATTCATATACCACAACTTGTTTAGCCATTCCCCAGATGGTGGACATCCCTTCAATTTCCAATTCTTGGCCACCACAAAAAGAGCTGCTGTAAATATTTTTGTACACGTGGGTTCTTTTCCAATTTTTATGATCTCTTTGGGATACAGATCTAGAAGGGGTATTGCTGGGTCAAAGACTATGCACAATTTTATAGCCCTTTGGGCATAGTTCCAAATTGTTCTCCAGAATGGCTGGATCAATTCACAACTCTGCCAACAATGTATCAGTGTTCCAATTTTCCCACATCTTCTCCAACATTTACCATTGTCCTGTTTTGTCATGTTGGCCAATCTGACGGGTATGATGTGATACCTCAGAGTTGTTTTGATTTTCATTTCTCTAATCAATAGTGATTTAGAATATTTTTTCATATGACTATAGATAGCTTTAGTTTCTTCCTCTGAGAACTGCCTGTTCATATACTTTGACCATTTATCACTTGGGGAATGACTTGCATTCCTATAAATTTGACTCAGTTCTCTCTATATTTTAGAAATGAGGCCTTTATCAGAGACATCAGTTGTAAAAATTCCTTCCCAGTTTTCTGCTTCCCTCCTAATCTTGGATGCATTAGCTTTATTTGTGCAAAAACTTTTCAATTTAATGTAATCAAAATTTTGCATTTCATAATGTTCTCTATCTCTTATTTGGTCATAAATTTTTCCCTTCTCCATAGATCTGAAAGGTAAACTATTCCTAGCTCTTCTAGTTTGCTTATAGTATCAGTCTTTATATCTAAACTGTGTATCCATTTTGACTTTTTCTTGGTATAGGGCATAAGATGTTGGTCTATGCCCAGTTTCTGCCATATATTTTTCCAGTTTTCCCAGCAGTTTTTGCTAAATAGTGATTTCTTATTCCAGAAGCTGGATTTATCGAAAAGTAGAATTAATACAGTCATTGATTGTTGTGTCTTGCATATCTAACCTACTCCACTGATCCACCATTATTTCTTAGCCAGTACCAAGTAGTTTTGATGATTGCTGCTTTATGATATAATTTAAGATCAGGTACAGCTAGGCCACATTCACTTGCATTTCTTTTCATTAGTTCCTTTGATATTCTGGACTTTTTGTTCTTCCAGATTAATTTTGTTATTATTTTTTCTAGCTCTATAAAGAGGGGGTAAAAACTCTTGTTGATGGATTGTCTGAATGAGTGACAACCTTTTGGCTTCTGAGATAGGTGGGGACATTTTAAAGTTTCTGGGTGGGGCTCCAGACAAGGGAAGTGTTAAGTGACTTTCATGCAGGCACCCCTGGCACCAGATAATATTACCAAACCACCAGGAGAGCAACTGACTCAATAATAATTTCTTCTTCTTCTTCTTCTTCTTCTTCTTCTTCTTCTTCTTCTTCTTCTTCTTCTTCTTCTTCTTCTTCTTCTTCTTCTTCTTCTTCTTCTTCTTCTTCTTCTTCTCCTCCTCCTCCTCCTCCTTCTTCTTCTTCTCCTCCTTCTCCTCTTCCTCCTCCTTCTCCTCCTCTTCCTCCTCCTCCTTCTTCTCCATCTTCTTCTTTTCCTCCTCCTCTTCCTCTTCCTTCTTTTTTCCCTTCTTACTCTTCCTCCTCCTTTTCCTTCTCTTCCTCTTTCTCCTCCTCTTTCTCCTTTTCTTCCCACATAGTAGGATGAAAACTTCAGAGAAGGAGAACAGTTATATGTGTAATAAAAGGGAGATTAGGGAGGGGAGCCAGAGAAAGGAGAGGATGCCCATGAAAGAACATGGCCAAACTTGCTTACTGGGCATCTTAGCCTATAGGGTCTATGTCACAGGGCTGAGGAACCCACAGCCTCAAGGCCACATGTCCTTCTAGGTCCTCAAATGCAGCCCGAACCCAAAGTCAAAGCCCAAATCCAAAGTTTGGATTCAGTCAAAGGGCCTCACTTGAGGACCTAGAGGGCCACATGTGGCCTTGAAGCTGCAGGTTCCCCACCCCTGGACTTCAGGAAGTATTAGGGTGTCATGATTTGGGGTGGATCCTAAAAGACTAAGGGACTTGACATAGCTTTTGGAAAGGCTGATATCTGATGGACTAGAAGTGAGATGAGGGACCAACATTTCCTTTCTACCTTTGAAAAGAGACTTAATGAGACCACAGGCAAATCGCCAGGCTTTTTGGTACTTTGTTGCACGTATCTCTTAAGCAGCAATAATAACACTTTCCACATCTTTGAGGATGTTAAAAAATAGACTTTGAGGATGCTAAAAAAATAGACTTATAAGGAATTCAAAGCTCTTTAAAAAAAACAGAATTGCATAAATGAAAATATAATTCAGGAAGGAAATGATTTTTCCCCTGAGATGAAGGACAAATTTTTGGACTTTTAAAATGAACTATGCTTAGGAAATGATAAAAAAAAAATTATATAACCCCCCCTACAGCCAGACATATCAACACATACACATAGACACACAAATATACATACATATATACATATGTACAGCTATCTGTGTGTGTCTTGAAATGTCTACCTGTATATATATATATGTGTGTGTGTGTGTGTGTGTGTGTGTGTGTGTGTTGTGTGTTGTGTATGTATGTATGTATATCTATGTATGTCTTGAAATGTCTACCTGTATATATGTGTGTGTATATATACATACATGAATATATATGTGTGTCTTGAAATGTTTGCATATATATACACAATATACTCTGTATATGCGATATATATATGTGTGTATATATATATATACACACATATATATGTACATAGTTGTGTGTGTGTGTGTGTGTGTGTGTGTGTGTGTAATTCAACTCCTCAGGCAATTAGCCAAATCCTAATTTTAATATAAGACAATTTTAGTAGAAAGGATAGGCAAGCCCTTGAAGAGATTTTTTCTAGAGTTTCAATATTGTATAATATTTCAGTAACACAAAGTGGTTGCCTTGTGAGGTGGTGAATCTCTCCTTATTTGAGGTCTTTAAGAAGAGTTGTCTTGTATATAACAGTAAGAAAGTGTGGAAAGGGAGGGAATAAGCATTTATATAGTGCCTATGTGCCAGACACTGGGCTAAGTGCTTTACAAACAGTATCTCAGCTGCCTCACAACAACTCTATGAGAAAGGTACTTTCATTATTTCCAGTTTAAAGGGGAGGAAAAGGGGGCAGGCAGAGGTTAAGTGACTCCCCCAAGGTCATATAGCACTACTATCTGAGGCCAGATTTAAACTCAGGTCTTCCTGACTTTAGGTCCAACACTCTATCCCCTGCACAATGTTAGGGGTTCCTTTGTGTATGGGCTGGATTAGAAATTCCCTTCTGAAATTTTGCAATCCAATCTGCTTACCCTATTTACTGCTCTTGTTCGCTCATAAAAGACATATGTCTTAAATGCTGGTGTATATATTATTTAATACTACTTTATAGCAGATGCAGTCATAGAACTGTAGAGTTCCTTCTACTGTATCTTAATTTTTGTAAGTATTAAATACAATTTTATAATAGAATTTTGTGGCCAGAAGGTAATTGAGAGTTCAAGTCCTACCTCCTCATTTTTACAGAGGAGGAAATTTGAGACTAGAAGAAGTGAGCTGACAGCCCTGAGGTCATCTATTTAGTTAGTGGCAGAACTAGAAGATCAAATGAAATAAAATATGTAAGATGCTTTCTAAAACTAAAAAGGACTACATACGTGTTATTATTATGATAGCTGGGCATCTAGGTGGCACAGTGGATAGTGTGCCAAGCCTGCAGCCAGGAGGACTCTTCTTCCTGAGTTCAAATCTGGCCTCAGACACTTACTGGCTGTGTGGCCCTGGGCAAGTCACTTCACCCTGTTTGCCTTAGTTTCCCCATCTGTAAAATGAGCTGGAGAAAGAAGTGGCAAACCACTCCAGTATATTTGCCAAGAAAACCCCAAACAGGGTCTTAAAAAACCAGGCATGACTGAAGGATAAAAATTGTGATTACTATTACTGTTATTATTATTATCTTAGCTTTCCTTACTCCTATCTGATGTACTTTCCTCTCCATCACACTGATAGCCACTACCTAATGCATACTAAAATGTCTTGTTCTTCCACAATATGTCTTCCATAAAGACTATCTTAGGAAGAACTCACACAAGGCAAGCACTCACATGGTGGTGTGAAGTGATACAAGGATACTCTCATGGTCTCTCTGAAGAAATCAATTATATGACATGGGAGACACTGGCACAGGCCCGCTCAGCATGGTATACCTGTATCAAAGAAGGCTCTGTGCTCTATGAGTAAAGCAGAATTGAAGTAGCTCAAAAGAAATGCAAGATGCACAAAGTTAGAGACTCCACCCCAAATGTTCACATGGACTATTTATGCCCGACCTGTGATAGAGCCTTCCAAGCTTGTATTGGTCCGATCAGCTGCAGTCAGGCACACTACAACTTGACTCTAACACATTGATGTCATTTTGGTCCTCTTCAAGACTGAAGGACAGCAATCACCCAACTAACCGACCATCCATAATTATCTAATAGCAAGGCATCACCATCATCACCATCATCACCATCATCACCATTGCTAACATTTATATAGTATTTACATAGTGCCAGGTACCATGCTAAGCATCTTACAATTATTATCTCACTTAATCCTCACAACAGTCCTGGGATGTAGATGCTATTATGATCCCCATTTTACAGATGAGCAAACTGAAACAGATTAAGGTTAAGTGACTTACTCAGGGTCACATATCTAGTAAGTTTCTGAGACTACATTTGAATTCAGGTTTTCCTGATTCCAGATCTAGCAATCTAGCCACAGCACCACATACATAGGTTCCCAAAGTGGGTAATACCACCCCTTGAACACACTGGAACAATCCAGGGGGGTGGTAGTAGCCTCTGGTGCAGTTGGGAGGCATTGAATAAAAATTAGTGGAAGCATAAGGAAAGAAGAAAATTTTGAAAAACTGTTCTTACATATTTCATCTGTTGAGTAACAGAGTTAAAGTTGTAGTGATAACATTATTTTCCAAATAAACACACAAAACGCAAGTTATAATCAATCAGTGGCCAAGTCCGCTGACAGGTCTTAACAAGCAAGTGTTGGTAGGCAAATGTGTTGCTCATTGTCAGGAAGTCCAGCATGCATTGGCAGGAATATGTGTTTGTAATGACTTGTTTACAATATGATATTATATGGTTACATGACACAATACTGCATCATCAAAATTTCAATGCAGGAAAAAACCCCCAAATTTACAATAAATTATTAAATTAAGATGCATCATTTTAAAAACATATTTCAAAATTTTTTTTTCAAATGACAGATTTTTTTAAAAAAAAATCATTAAAGGGTTAAAGAAAGTAGATTTCTGGAAGGGGAGGTGCTGAGGAATTTTTTTTAAAAGGGGGTGGTAGGCCAAATAAGTTCAGGAACCTCTGACCATGTAGCTGCAACATTTACACATCAAATATGTATTTTTGCACCTACCATGTGCAAAGGTTCAGTGAGGCAGTATCAGAGGCGAATATGATACAGTTCCTGATTTCACGCAGCTTTATTGTCCAGTAGCAACAATATCACTAAATGGGCTAAAGAAGCAGTTAAAAAAATCAAGGGAGTATGAGTTCTAATCCCAATCCTGCTCCTGCCTGGTTGAAATGAGACAAGGAGTATAATTGCATTGTGCTTTGGTCCTCCAGACTTTAAAAACAGGGACAGTAATACTGACTCACAGGGTTGTTACAAGAAGTGGCAATAAAAACGGCCATAAAGTACGGAGCATATATGAGGGCCATAGAAATGCTTAATAATAACAAAGTAACTCGGCTTGACAAGCTATATTTAGAATAAGAAGCTGTAACCATTTCTGGCCATAATTAGGAGCACAATGCTATCTGCGGCAGGCTTCTGATTGCTACATGAGCTAACGAAGCTCCTCTGTTGTTGCAGACTTTTCGTCAGCCATCACAATTAATACCATTTTCTAATATCCTTTTATTTTTGACTGAGCAATGTAAAAACAACATCAGCACAGATGAAATTGGACTGTTTCTAAAGTGAAACATTCATAAAAACCCCCAACAATTTATGTTTTAAAGATTTTGTGATGCCTTTTGTTTTTTTTTACACCAAAATCATTTCCCAATCATTCTTCACCCCCTCCCCCACAACACACAAACATTGAACCCTCCTTTGTGACACAGAAGAACAGTTAAGCAAAGTTGGCTAGCAAAAATCTGGCATCATATGAACCATTCTGTTCCCATAGTTCCCCACCTCCCTCAAAAGAGGAAGGAAATCAGGAACATGTGTGTCCAAAGCCCATTGTTGATGCTTATTCCATGTGTCACCATGGGAAAATTGCTTAATTTTTTCTGAGCCTCAGTTTCCTCATCTGTAAAATGAGGCAGTTGGGTCATATGGCCTCTTAAATCCCCCTTCTAGCTAAAGAGCTATGAACTGCAAGGTGTCCTGGTTAAAGTTTAAAACCACACTAAGAGTTTGGGGATATCTTCTATAATCTTTCAAGACCTGACACTTTCACTTTTTTAGGTAAACAGACTGAAATGGCACCAATTCAATTTATAACCCAATGAGAAATGATTATTAAGTACATATAGTAACAACTGACATTAATCTATCTCTTTAAATTTTGCAAAGTGTGATTTCTCTTATTGGTTCTAATTCTTCTTTACCATATGACTAATGTGAATATAGGTTCAATAGGAATGTATAGGTAGAGCCTATATCAAATTGACAGTGTCTTGGGGTGGGAGAAGGGGAGAGATGGGGAGAAAATTCGGAACTCAAAATCTTATGGAAGTGAATGTTGAAAATGAAAAATAAATAAATAAAACAAAATGAAATAAAATTTAAAAAATTGCCAAGTGCTTTACGTACATTGTCTTATTTAAGCCTTACAATATCCCTGTGAAGAAGGATCTATGGGTATTATGATGCACATTTTATACATGGGAAAACTGAGTCTCAGAGAAGGCAAATGGTATGCCCAGGATCCCACAGAATCTGAATCCAGGTCTTCCTGACTTCAGAAATAGCAGACACTCTGCCAGTTTCCACTGACTCAAACCTAAAGTAAAATTCTAAGTATCAAATTCCCTTTAGAACAAACACACAAAATAAGTCATTCTATTCATATTTAATCACTAGTGGGTAAAATTGCCCAACTGGTCCAGTAAAGCTACCTGACTTAAAGCAACCTTCTTAATAACCCAACCCATCAGGTAAAATCCTCACCTTAGAGCACAAAGGACTCTGAGAGACCCTTGCCTTGAGGAAGGTAAAGAATTACTATTTTCATCACACAGATAAGGCTACTGAGGTACATAGACCTCTCATGACCAAGCTACATCCTTAACCACATTAGACCCCCTTAACAAATGAAATTGTTATTGAAGTCAGGCATTTCCCACTGACCATAGGATCACAGACTTAGAATTAGAAGGACCTGCCGAAAGGTCATCTAATCCACTGCTGCCCTATCCACTCTTGTTATTCATTCATTTCAGTTGTGTGCACCTCTTCATGACCTCATTTGGGGTTTTGTTGGCAAAGATACTGGAGTGGTTTGCCATTTCCTTCTCCAGCTCATTTTACAAATGAGGAAACTGAGACAAATAGGGTTAAGTGACTTGCCCATGGTCACATGGCTAGTAAGAGTCTGAGGCCAGATTTTAACTCAGGAAGACGAGTCTCTCTGACCCTAGGCCCAGCTCTCTATCTACTGTGCCACCTAGTTGGCATATGGTAGGAGTTTAATACATGCTTATTGACTACAACAAGTGTATATTAAGCACCTACTGTACACCTACCTGACCTCTAAGACTTTATATTCTACCAGAATTTAATAGAATTAAATAACTTACCTAGGGGCAGCTGGGTGGTACAATAGATAGAGTGCTGGACCTAGGGTCAGAGACTCATCTTCCTGAATTCAAATCTGGCTTCAGACACTTACTAGCTGTGTGACCTAAGTAAGTCAGTTTCCTCATCTGTAAAATGAGCTGGAGAAGGAAATGGCAAACCACTCCAGTATCTTTGCCAAGACAACCCCAAATGGGGTTAGACACAGCTGGACAACAACAACGACTTATGTGGAAAGCAGTATGGCATAGTGGCTAGAGACTGAGGAATGTGGAAGACCTAGGGCTCAGAAAATGCAGGCTGTGTCACCCTGGAAAATCACTTTACTTCTCATTGCCCCAGGCAAGTTATTAAGATGATAAATTTCCAAGCAGGGACTGATTTATATTGGTAGAGTTTCCTTACCTGGATCTCCACATACCAATGAAATCATGTCTGTTCTTAAAAGGGAATTTGCTTAGGGTTCTGCCACAGCTAATAACTTCTAAAAGAGGACCGACCAAGGCAGTCTGCTTCCTGGTACAATAAGGGCTTCCTGCCTCTCAGCCACCCTCCCTCTATGTACTTACAGACCCAAGGACTTCAGAGTTGGAAGTAGTTGGGGGCAGTCTTTTCTTAAAGTGATCTTAGGTTACCATTTTCATTTTTGGATTCTACATCTCTGCCACAAATTTAACAAGCACTGCTTTCAGTGTTTAATTACTTTTTAATGGAAATACCATTTGCATTCAAATGAGCTCTTGGTTTTCACATCATGGGTAGGCATGGAAGTTATTGTGTCGTTATAATCTCATGCTATAATGGCTTCATAATGCAAGTCTCTATGGAGTTGAATTAGTTGTTTCCTATGGTAATCGCACATGACTATAATATCATAATCACATAAGCACAGTCCCCACACGCTTCCACTGCAATCATTTTGACATTGTAAGAGCATTTTAATAGTATTAGCATAGATTCTCTGGAGAAATCATCTCATTGTCACAGCATTACTGTGTAAGATTAATTGCACGCAAGGTTGATACTGTTGTGAATGAAAGCATCGGAAAATGTTCAACATCTACCTGGCCTGTCTCCCTTTCATCCCTCACAGAGACAGCACATTCACAAATAGAGGTGTGCCAATACCCCCCTCACCTAAGCCTGTGTATCCTCATAAGAAATAGTTTCTCTCACTCAAGAACTATAAAGCATGAGTAAATTAGATCAGTCACAGAACATGGGGGTATTCAAAAGAAAGTTACCCTTTCAGGAAACTTACAATCTACTGGATAATCAAAATTTATAGACAGGAGACAGGTGAACCTATATTCATCCTGTCCTTGGGCACAGAGTAAATGGGACACAAAAGTGTGTAAATGCTCTGGGGAATGCAGGAGCTAGAGGTGGGTAATTAAAGGAATGTATCAGGAAGGACATAGATTCCTTGTATAAATGTTCTATAATTAATTATTTAGAAAATTCATTAAGCACAGCACTTCATTTGGCACCAATGGCTATGTCAGCAGAGAGCAGATTTTGGCAGATCCTACCATGCTGGAAAGATTTTGAATCCAGGCGTGGTGACAGCCTGTTGTCTGCTGTCCAAAGACTAGCCTTGTGAGGCTCATCACCAAAAAGCTGGCTACCAGGTCATGAATTTTCTTTGCCCGTGGCAGTGAATGAAGGATCAAAGCATAACAACATCAAAACACTTAGAAAGCATAAAACCAACATCAGTCATATACAGATTATCGGTTACTAGGGGGCCATCCTAGCCTCTCCTTAGCTGTATATGTTCAGAAAGCTTGGTGTAGTTTGGAGATTTGGAGGACATGGGTTTAAATCATGACTGCTCTCCTATGTGGTATTGGGCACTTGGCACCTCTGAGCCTCAGCTTCCTTATCTGAACAAATAAAGGGTTGGACTAGGTCACTAAGGTCACTTCTAGCTCTAAACAGAGTGATCCTCTTGTAAAAGTTGGGGTCATCTGAAGCAATCAACAATCACTCTACACCACTTGAACTAACAACCTAAGTCAAGTGAGAATACCTCTGTCGAAGCAATCAATCAAAGGCATGAAAACAGGTGGAACAAGTTTTTAATTAATTTGGAAGGAGTAAAAGCCATTGGATGAAATTAAATGGTGGAAAAAAGAACATTTATTGGGATAGGCCACAAAGACTTACTGAGAGCCCATTGGTTTTGTATAAAATCGCAAGCCATTGCAGATTCTAACATTTGAGTGGCAGAATTGCCTAGAGGTTAGAGCAGACCAGCCAGGACTGGCTGGGGAATTGTTTGAGGGAAGAGAAGAGTTTTAACTTCTCAATCCCCTTTACCAGAGAATGATTTCATGAACTTCAAAAGGTCAGAGATTTTGGACTTCCCCTGGGTATCCTAGCAGTGTCTCAAGGATAGCAGTGACTGATGGTAGTGTCTGAACTGGGAAGGAAGGGGGAGGGGGAGGAGCATTTATCAAGGACATACTCTGTGCTAGGTATTGTGCTAATTGCTTTATAGATATCCCATTTGATCTCTTCCCCTCTTTCTCTCCTTTCGGTCTCTCTCCCTCTCCCTGCCCATCCCTCTGCCTCTCTCTCTCTCTCTCTCTCTTGCCCTGCCGGCCCCTCTCCCTTCTCCCTTTTTTTCTCCTCCCTTTCCTTCCCATACTGGGTTTCCTATCTCATCCAGGCTGCAAATGCAGCACCCACTCATGAGCCCATTACAGATTGGCATGGAAGTTTTCATCTCCATTTCCAAATGAGATGGTTTAGCCTCCCTTTAGGCTACTTGGTTGTCCCTTGCTCCCAAGGCTTACTGTATTGGTGCCAGACTTAGTGGGGACACCCAGTTGGGTCTATCTCTGGTGCAGCTCAGAACTCTGGAGCTCAAGAGCTCCACCAGCCTCAGTTTCCCCAATATCACACTTGGTAATAAATGCTTGTTGAGTGATGCTAAGGAAAGGGAAGACGGCCCAAAATGCCAGGATAGGGAGGGGGTTAATCAGGAGTAGCCCCTGCCCACAGAACACTGGAAACAAGAGCTAGAGACTGTGAACAAGGAAGGTATGAGAAGGAAGTCTTCTTGTGGCTTACTCTCTGATCTGATCCCCTCATCTCTCCCCCTCCCCTGACGAAAAGTCAGATGAGGAGACCTGTGTTTTTTGTTATCACAACCCTGGAATAGCCAGGCTCTAACCAAATCATTATTAGTTACAAGCATCTTCTTAGATTTTCTGGTTTAAGCCACAACATAAAACCTTCTTACGTTTAATCAAAGATGAATTTCATAGCCTGTAAGGGAGAGTAGAGAATTCCCTACACCTGGGGCACCCTTCATTTCCGTGATACTTCCTTGGGGCAATTTTCCTGAAATTTCACATTATCATACTTTTCCCTGGGAATAATTATCAACGCTTATTGTTTTTAAAAAGGAGAGCTATATTGCACCCAGATTTAAATCTGACAAGAATTCAGGATTTTAGATTTGCTTTGTTTAGGTGATTGGGAAGTGGGGAGGAAGGAGGACAGGAGAACCATGAAAAGTATTTGAGACGTGCGTTTCCAGAGAGCAGATGGCAACCTTTCCTGTACTATTAAATACCTGCAAACACTCCTAGTTTGGATAAATCACAGCATTCTGAAGTGTAATGAGATATAATGGTTGCTTATTTTTCCTTTCTGAACACTGAATGGGAACAACTTAGAAACTTCTTTTGTAGTTCAAATCCCTTTTCTTTAAAATACGCAATAATGCTCCTTGCAACCACTTAATTGGAACACAAAGATAAGACAGTCCCTCTAAGTGCAGGGAGTTGCTTTTAGAAAATGGTAAGGAGCAGTACCCCTTTCATATAAACGGTATAGGCTCTTCTTACATCAGTGGTTATTCTTAATTTTCCAGGTATAATAGTTTGTGATATTTGGTGTCAAGAATTTCCTGGTTTCCTCATTGGGTTCTTTATAAAATTAATTCCCCATTACTGAATTTGTTTAATTGTCAAGATCACTTGAATGTAGCCTCTTCTATAATGAATTGAGATTAATGTGTGTTATTTATTTCATTGAGGCTTGGCAGTTTTTATTATCATTAGCTAGGCCCCCAAATGTAGTCACAAGTTGGAAATTAAGGCCTTATAATATTGGCATTTATTAGTATTCACCATAATTCTATCTTTTGTGTAATTCGTGTGTTGAGTTCATGTAGGAAAATCTTAGTCTTCTACCTCTTTTTCCATTGTTTTAATGTCGATAGAAAGCTGTCCTGACAGTGTTTGATAAATTAATCATTTAATAGAGGAGGTGGTTGTTAACATGGAGACCATGAACTTTAAAAAATAGAAAGTATATAAAATATACTTTGATAATTGTTTCAATAGAATTTGTTTCCTCTGCAATCTTATATATTTTATTTTAGGTGTTTTAAAACACGATCCTGAGAGGGTTCATAGGTTTCACATGTCCATGACACAAAAAACAGTTAAGAGCTCTTGCAAAAGAAAGACCAAGGCATAGTATGTGGTGCATAGTAGGCATTTACCAAATATTTGTTTAATGAATCATTGTACTCACCACAGTCCTTACATGAACAATCATTATCAATTTTTCATTAATAGTGAGCATTTAGACAATCAAGCTTACAGGATAACAAAGCACTTTACAAATATTATCTTATTTAATCCTCACAACAACCCTGGGAGGTAGGTATTATTACAGGAAGACCTTGCTTTATTGCCCTGCACAGATATTACTTTTTTTCCTTGCAAATACAAATTGAAGGTTTATGGCAATCCTGCACCGAGCAAATCTATCAGCACCATTTTCCCAACAGCATGTGCTTCCATCGTGTCTGTGTCCCATTTTGGTAATTCTTGCAATATTTCAAACTTTTTCATTATTATATCTGTTACAGTGATTTGTGATCAGTGATCTTTGATACTATTATAATTGTTTTGGGGCACCATGAACCGTGCCTATGTAACACCGTGAACTTAATCGATAAATGTTGTGCGTGTTCTGTCTGCTCCACCAACTGGCTGTTCTACCCATCACTTTTGCTCTCATCCAGCCTCCTTACTCCCCGAGACACAACAGTATTGAAGAACATTACATAAACTTAGCTGATAAATCAGCAGCAGGGTTTGAGGGGATTGACTCCAATTTTGAAAGAAGTTCTACCGTGGGTAAAACGTTATCAAATAGCACTGCATGGTACAGAAAAATATTTTGTGAAAGGAAAAGTCAATTGATGTGGCAAACTTCATTGTTGTCTTTCTTTAAGAAATTGCCACAGTCACCCCAGGCTTCAGCAGCCACCACCCTGATCAGTCAGCAGCCAGCAACATTGAGGCAAGATTCTTTACCGGCAAAAAGATTATGACTTGCTGAAGGTGCAGATGATTGTTACCATCTTTTCGTGATAAAATATTTTTAAATTAAGGTATGTGTATTTTTTAGACATGATGCTACTGCACATTTAATAGACCACAGTATAGTATAAGCATAACTTTTATGTATGCACTGGGAAACCAAAAAATTCATGTGACTTGCTTTATTGTGATATTTGCCTTGTTGCAGTGCTCTGGAACTGAACCCACAATATCTACAAGGCACGCCTATATTATTCCCATTTTACAGTTGAAGAAACTGAGGCAAGCAGGGATAAGTGATTTGTCCAGGGTTACACAACTACTATGTGTCTGAGACTGAAGTTAAACTCCGGTGTTTCCTGACTTGAGGACCAGCGCTCTATACACTGATCCTGCTGCCCCAAGGAAGAGATGTTAGACCTTCCCTAACTACAGATGTCTCGGATGGCTGATGTCTATGAGTATAGAGGATGGAAAGACCTTGAATGACCTCTGCTGCTTATTAATCCACTTTCTTTTGATGGCAATGAGATCTCTACAAACAAATGGGGAGATAAGATAGGAGGAAAACAAGAGAGAGCATTGCTATTTTTTTTTCTTTTTAGCAAAGTGAAACATTACTGAAATACTGACTACCTCAACTACTACATTGGAGAATTTTAGTTAATTCTTTTCTTGATTCTCCATTTTTGCTCTGACCTGTAGTGTCTATTTCATAGTGTTGTTGTGAGGTTCAAATGACGTAACATGCCTAAAGCACTTTGTAACTCTTCAGCTGATATGCAGATATGTTATTATTTCTTTTACAAATAGTAAATTTTTACATTGCACATATAGAAAATTTATTTTGAGGCACTTATCAATTTACTCATTTGATAAACATTGATCTATCATGTGTTCTTAACCTGGAATCTGAGAACTTTTTACATTCTGATAACTATATATCAATATAATTGGTTTATTTAAAAAATTCTATGTATTTTATGCATTAAAAACATCCTTAGAAGGGGACTTTACAGCTCTCATCAGACACTGCTAAAGGGGTCCAGGACACACACATACAGAAGGTTAATACCCCCTGGACTATAAGAATAAGAAAGTCCTAAGAGATTAGCTACAATTGCCTAACCTGATCTGCATTAGAATAGGTTCATGGTTTTAATATTTACTTTATACTAATGTAATCTTGTATTTGTAAACTTTAAACTATATAAATGTGAATCATTATATTCTATAATTTGAGTTAAGTATGGAATAGAATGCTTTAATTTTTATAATTAAATATAAAATATATATTTAAAATATTAATATATTTGCAAAACTTTTTTTTGAGTTTAATGGGATTTCCATGAGCAATGGAAAGGTGCATTGCATGATGCAAATTCAATCAATTTTTTTCCTTCAATTTGTACTAATTCAAAAGTAAAAATGAAACAAGGAAAAATGGCTTGGTGGAATGCTATGTTATGGATTATAGTCATAACATTTAAACACCCTCAGTTCTCATCTGGCCTTGACCAAGCCTTGTCAAAAAGGAAAGATATCCTGAAATCAATCCTTTTGACTCCTCTAGGACCTTAATAAATAGCCCAGGCTCAAAAAGTGCAGATCAAGCCAAAAGCTAGATTGCTTTCAATACAGTCATAAGTCTGAGATTCAATAGACTAAATAAGAGAATCTAGAATTAGTGACAGTTTGAAATCTCCAGAGAAATCCATTTTTAAACTCAGAACATCTGGCTTGGAATAGAAGGACACAAAATTATTGCTGGGCAGTAAATAGTCAGCTAGGCATCATAGTGCATAAGAGTGATGGATTTTACGGTAAGGAAAACCTGAATTCAAATCTGCCTCAGCCAATTACTAGCTGAGTGATCTCAAGAAGGTCACTTAACCCAACTCAGCCTCAGTTTCCTCCTCTGTAAAATGGGTTCAATAATAGCAATTATTTCATTAGGTTGTTGTGAGGTTCAAATGAACTAATGCATATAAAACACTTTGCAAATCTTAAAGAGAACTAGGTAAATGCTAGCTATTAACAAAAGTTTGTTAATATATGTATATTATATGTTAAAATGATATTTTGTTAATAATGAACAAAGATAATTTTGTTTTGCTTTTAATGGGCTTTCCATCAACATCAGTGATGGAAAGATGAACTTTCCACATTGTATGATATAAACTCAAGCAAAGAATTTAAAGCCCTAGTTAACAAGCTAATAGCTGGCATTTATGTGCTTTAAAATCTGCAAAGCATTTTACATGTTATCTCATTTGATCCTCATAACTAACCGTGAGGTAAGTGATATTTTTATCCCCATTTTATAGATGAGGAAAATGAGGCTGAGCAGGGTTATGTGACTTGCCCAATGTCACACTGCTAGGCTGGGGCAGAATTCAGTTTAATTGCCTGGTCTAGCAGTGTTAGCCACTGCACTCCATTCGACGTAAGAGTGCTTTCTGGGGAGACAGAGGGGTATTTAGAAGGAAGGACTTGTTGGGTTTGTATAGAGAGAATGTTGGTTCAAACTGACCCTTTCCACCTGCTATCCATAAGGACCTGGAAAGTCACTTAAATTCTCTGAACCTCAGCTTCCTCATCAGGCCTACAATAGTGATGCAAATTGGAACACAAATTGGGGGGCGGGACACTAATCTGTAAATAAGGATCCCTGCAGGCAGCATATTGACTTAGTATTAGAATGAAATGTTATCTGCATTTCATTATATTTTGGAAATGGTGGCTGTTTCCGCCAAGTCCACCTCTTTGCAACCCCATGTAGGGTTATCTTGGCAAGCCCAAAATGGGATCCTAAAGAGGTGGGCAAGACTGAAAATGACTGAACAAAAAATTACTTTTTTCTTTATTTATCCATTTATTTATTTACATCTATATATTTCATTTACATTTATTTTGTTAAATATTTCCCAGTTACATTTTAATTTGTTTGGGCGTGTTGCAGGCAGTGGGTTTGACACCTCTGGTCTACAAGGTCCCTTCCAGCTTTCAATTTATGAGCCTACAATTTGTGAAATATAGCAAGAAGAGAAGTGGAATTATATTGCTGGAAAATCTATGCCCATCTTCCTCCAATGGACACAATTTAACAATAATGGGAAGCTGAGTCTCTTCTATTTTTACTATTGAGATGCCCCCTAAGTAGATATACAATATGGCCCAGTGGAAGGTGGAGGACCTGGATTTAAATTCAGGCTTAGTGACTTACCTGTGTGACCTTGGACAAGACTCTTCTCTTGGGGCCTTAGCTCCCTTAGCTGTAAAATGATAGGCATTAGATGAGATGATCCCTGAGGTCCTCCTGGCTCTAAATCCCATGATATGTACTGATAAATACCAGAGGCACGTCCCATTGCCTCCATCCTCTATTTTCTGTTTTTACTGCTGAAAGAGGATGAGCTCAATGAAACAGATAGATAAATAAGCAAGCAAAGTCAAAGGGGTGCTGTTGGCAGAGTAGAAGCTTGCAATTAAGGTCCGTAACTAACAAGGTGTTCCAGTAGGCCCATAGTGGAAGGCTTGGAGAGTTGTCAAAGGGCCTCTAATCCAAATTACAGAAACAATTCTTTAATACCTTTGGGAGGTCTCAGATTTGTACTGAGATATGTCCTATGGAATGCTGAAAGGGCCAGCAAAGAAACTCCAGCCTAATACTACCTTGAAGGAATAATTTTGTTGTGGGTACTCAATGAAACCATCAAAAGCACAGTTTTCCTTTTCATCTGTGTGTGTGTGTACACACACACACACACACACACACACACACACACACATATACATACATATATATTGCATGTACTTCTGTATATATATGCACATATACACATTTATTTGTGTATATATGCAATATAGTATACAAACATGCATATATTATATACCCATACACATGTTTATATCCATATGTATATATATGTACATATATAATATACACATGTGTGTATTCTATAGTAGAGCTAGTTCAAGTGTCACAAAAATAATCTTTGCCGGGTTGATCACTTTCCAGACCATTTCTCTAGCCACTTCATCACATTGTCTCTCAATACACAAACACAAAGGATGAGGTGGGCAAAGTATTAGAAGTTTCAGACAGGAAAGGCTTCACGTAGGAGTGGCATCTAAGTTGTACTTTGACAAAAATTAAATCTTTCTGAGTCCAAGACTAGTCCTCTATCTACTACAATGGGCTGCAATTTACTTCAATAAATGCTTTCATAAATGCAAATGATTACATTCTGAAAAAGCAGACTACGTAAAAGGACCAAGAAACAATCTTAGTTAGAAAACAGTAATAAAGAAGACTTAGCCGTGCCAGTGGACTGTAAATTATAGAGAATAATATTATGAACCACAATATTTACCAGCATTCTATTCTAAGTACTGCAAAACAGTAAATAATTATCCAATTAAGCTGTTGCAAGATAAGCAGTTATTATTCTGTGTTTCGTAGAAGGAGATGGTAATTACTATTTCAACAGTCTTGGTAAAAAGCTGGCTAAATGCTTGGCTATATACAACTCAGAAAAACAACCTATAAATATGAGAGGACTAAGAAAAAAAAATGCTGATGAGAGTTCCGTGGATCACAGAGAGAATGAAGAACCAGAAAGCATGGCCTGTGACAAATGACTATTGGAGTTTAACATGCAGAGACGCAAGATGGGGGGGAAAAATGGTAGGTCATCTTTACTACACACACACACACACACACACACACACACACACACACACACACACACACACACACACACAAACGCGCATGCGCGTGCACACACACACACATATATGAATAACTGTTTTACAATTCAACTCTTCGGTTCTCAATTATTCCAAGAACAACCAAAGTCATCACAACAGTGCTGAATCTGCTAGCAGGCACGTCAAAGTGTCCAGACATTTTGCCCTCCACACATACAGGAAAAAAAAAAATCTCCCACAGTCCAAAGGATTTAACATCATCACACTACTCATCAGACTAAAAGAAGGTGAAAACTCTGAGCCCCAGCCTGGAGGGAGTCTGGTTTTGTTTTTTTTTATTGTCAGTTTCCCCTAGGAGTCAACATGATTTTGCCCAAAGCACAGCTTGCCTCATTGCATTCCTATTTAAGTCACAGTAAAAGAATGAATATCATATCCCTAGGATGGTGAGATACCCTTGGGTCCCACGAGGATATCCAGGAAACTGGATTTTTAAAAAAGTCCTTTGCTAGTTACCACGCGAAAAACTGCAGTGAGCATGTGTAACTGCTCTCAAACATTCCTTGAAGACAAAAATTGTATTTGAAAAGCAGTTATTCAAAAATACCTGGGATGAATAACCTCTCAGTAACTCACCCGTGAGCACCCATTTACTTTGGTTAACTTGGGAAAGGGGAAAGTGGCACCATGATTTGGACGTCACAGAATAAAACCCCAGGACCTAATTCTTTTTCATTCCTGGTCTCTGAGCCTTTGTTTCTCTTATTCACTAACATTGTCTACTCTTCCAAAAAGGTAATTAAACAATTGAGTGCCTGCATTGCCACCTCTGATTAAAATAAAGAAAGGATGGCTCTGGCAACTTCCTCAGAAACACTGGGCCTGCTGAACCTTTGACTACAAAGGAAACATTAATAACAACTGGCATCCACAGACAGCCTTCCATCCACAGGCTCCAAAATGCAAAACTATAGCAATTCCAACGATTGTTTCTCTGTTGTTGAAATGGAGCCATCCTCTAGTTTGAGAACAAGAGGTTCTAAATAGGGATGCCTAGCAGAGGAAGAGAGAGAGAGACTGGCCTTGCCTAGCTGTGCGTATAAAGAGATTTATACCAGCCAGACCCTGCATTAAGTTATGTAGTACCATTTGGGGATACCTATCGACAAGTAATTTTGACATGTACTATCATAGGATTACTGATTCTGAATCAGAAGGAACCTCAAGGTCATCCGTTCTGACTCCTTTGAAGGTCTCCATCCACAGTCTATTAAGTCTATCCAACTCCATCCAAGGTCTATTAAGTAGGCAAGCTGGGATTCAAACTCAGGTCCTCTGACTTCAAATTCAACCCACCATGGAACCATGGTGCAATAAGCAATTTACTTTCATATTTTATTAGTAATAAAACAAGGCAATGCATGGGGCTCATAGAAAAAACGAGTTCAGAACATGTCTCTGACAATTATGATACACTTACATATTCTTCCTTGATAATAACTATTTTTGAGGACAGTATTTTTTCCTTTTTATTTCTAGTGCCTGCATAGTGCCTAACACAGAGTAAGTACTTGATAAATGCTTCTTGACTGACTACTAGCAGTGTTACCCTGCTCAAATCACTTAACCACTATGTACCTTTAAGCAACTTCCTAAAACTTCTCTTTGATGTCATTAAGGATTTTGGAAGGAGTTTCTACCAGGAGTTCTCCATGTTGATAAAATCACAGATCCTTTATTAATCTGGTATTGGAAAAGCATCTCCTCTAAAGTCCTACTCTGGAGGGGGCGGAGCCAAGATGGCAGAATGAAAGCAGTGACTCGCTTGAGCTCTCCTCCAAACCCCTCCAAATACTCATAAAAATGGCTCTAAACAAATTCTGAAGCAGCAGAACCCACAAAAAGACAGAGCGAAACAAATTTCCAGCCCAAGACAACCTGGATGATTGATCAGAAAGGTGTATCATGCAGGGCTGGGAATGGAGCGCGGCGCAGCATGGGCACGCAGGCCACAGCGAACCTGGAGCAGGCCTCAGAGGACTGAATCGCGGGCAGCTGTGGAGCTTTCAAGACTCTTAATCCACCAATGCCAAAGACAACTTAGAAGGTCGGTGGGAAAAGTCTGTTTCTGTCGGTACTGAGAAAGGAAGGCGGGGTTTCAGCTCCATTCCCCAAGAGTGTGGCCCTGGGGAGGACAGCTGCTTCCTGAGCTTCCAGCCCACAGACTGAGGGGGAATCCAGTGGCTGATCAGAGAGGGATTGCAGGGATCTCTTTGCCAGTGCTGAGGCAGGAATCTCTTGCTTTGCCCGTGTTTGGATCTGGGCCACAGTTCTGGGTGGCGGTGCTGGGGTGAGGAGGAGCGCTGGCTTGGTGGAGCTTGTAGTGGCTGTGGAGAGAAACCCCTCCTCACAGTTACAGGACAGAAAGGAGTACTTGTAGTCACAGGCCAGGAAAGGAGTAAACACCTCGCCCTTTATCATGCCACCTTGGAAGAACTGAAAATTTACAGGTCCCTACAAGTATCTCTGAAAACAGCTGTAACACCCCTCCCCACCTTTCCCCCGAAGCTTGGGACAGTACATTCTCCACATTGGAAGCAGATTCTTACCTTAACAAAGAGTTTAAAACTCAAGTAATTGGCCGGGATCATGAGCAAGCAGCGCAAAAAGAGTCAGACTATATTATCTTACTTTGGTGAAAAAGAAGATCAAAATATACAACCAGAAGAAGACAACAAAGTCAAAGCTCCTACATCCAAAGCCTCCAAGAAAAATATGAATCAGTCCCAGGCCTTGGAAGAGCTCAAAAGGGATCTTGAGAAGCAAGTAAGGGAAGTAGAGGAAAAACTGAGAGTGATGCAAGAAAATCACGAAAAACAAGTCAACAGCTTGCTAAAGGAGACCCAAAAAAATACTGAAGAAAATAACACCTTAAAAAATAGCCTAACCCAAATGGCAAAAGAGGTCCAAAAAGCCAATGAGGAGAAAAATGCCCTAAAAAGAAAAATTGGCCAAATGGAAAAGGAAGTCCAAAAGCTTACTGAAGAAAATACTTCCTTAAAAATTAGAATAGAGCAATTGGAAGATAGTGACTTTATGAGAAATCAAACAGTAAACAAATCCAAAAGAATGAAAAATTAGAAAACAATGTGAAATATCTCATTGGAAAAACAACTGACCTGGAAAATAGATCCAGGAGAGAGAATTTAAAAATTATTGGACTATCTGAAAGCCATGATCAAAAAAAGAGCCTAGACATCATCTTTCAAGAAATTATCAAGGAAAACTGCCCTGATATATTAGAACCAGAGGGCAAAATAGAAATTGAAAGAATCCACAGATCTCCTCCTGAAAGAGATCCCAAAGGAAAACTCCTAGGAATATTGTAGCCAAATTCCAGAGTTCCCAGGTCAAGGAGAAAATATTACAAGCTGCCAGAAGGAAACATTCAAGTACTGTGGAAACACAATCAGGATAACACAAGATTTAGCAGCTTCTACATTAAAGGACTGCAGGGCATGGAATATAATATTCCAGAGGGCAAAGGAGATAGGATTACAACCAAGAATCACCTACCCAGCAAAACTGAGTATAATCCTTCAGGGGAAAAAATGGTCATTCAGTGAAATAGAGGACTTTCAAGCATTCTGATGAAAAGACCAGAGCTGAATAGAAAATTTGACTTTCAAATACAGGACTCAAGTGGAACATGAAGAGGTAAACAGGAAAGAGAAATCATAAGAGACTTATTAAGATTGAACTGTTTACATTCCTGCATGGAAAGATGATATTTATAACTCATGAGACCTTTGTCAGTATTAGGGTAGTTAGAGGAAAAAAAATATGTATATGTATATGTAGATAGATAGATAGAGGGCACAGGGTGAATTGAAGATTAAGGGGTCATATCTGCAGAATAAAATTAAGGGATGAGAGAGGATTATACTTGGAGAAGAAGAAAGGGAGAGGTAGAATGGGGTAAATTATCTCACAAAAAAAAAAGAAAAGTCTCTTACAGTGGAGGGGAAACAGGGGAAGGTGAGAGGGAATGAGTGAATCTTATTCTCATAGGATTTGGCTTAAGGAGGGAATAACATACACATTCAATTGGGTATGGAAATCTGTCTTACCCTACAGGAAAATAGGGGGAGAAGGGACAAGAGAGCAGGGGGTGATAGAGAGGAGGGCAGATTGGGAAAGGGGTAATCAGAAGTACTTCTGAGGAGGGAAAGGGTCAAAAGAAAGAATAGAATAAATGGGAGGGCAGGATAGGATTAAGGGAAATAGAGTTAGTTTTTCACAACATGTCTACTATGGACGTGTTTTGCATAACTGCACATGTACAACCTATATTGAGTTGCTTGCCTTTTCAATGAGGGTGGGTGGGGAGGAAGAGAGAAAATTTGAAACCTAAAGTTTTAAAAACATATGTTTAAAAAATGTTTTCACATGCTACTGGGAAATAAGAAATATAGGAAATGCGGTACAGAAGTCTATCCTGCCCTACAGGAAAATAGGAGGGGAACGGGATAAGAGAAGAGAGGACAGACTAGAGGAAGGGATATTCAGAATGCATGACAACTTGGGGTGGGGGGAGGGGGGAGATGGGGTGAAAATTTGGAACTGAAAAGCTTGTGGAAGTGAATGTTGAAAACTAAAAATAAATAAATTTATATTAAAAAAAAATAAAGTCCTACTCTGCTGATGCATTCTGCTGTGTTGGTGAATCTGAGGTCTCAAAAGCCATGCCAATGGAGTGAAAGATTTGGGCAGTGCCTACCAAGTTTCAAAGTTTTTAAAGTACCAGCCCAGTGAGAATTGCATCCACCATTTGTGTCCCAGCTGACCTAAAGTCTAAGGAGATCATCTCTTGAATGTTGGATTAGAAATCATAGACTTTCATGCTGGTGGGGACCATAGAGATGATCAAATTCAATCCTTTTATTTTAAGGGTCTGGGCTCAGATGTCAAGAGACTTGCCCAAGGTTACATAGATAGTGAACCCAGGTCTTCCATTCTCTAAGACCAGCACTCTACAACACTAAGTGAAGAAACTTTGGTGGGTACAAGTATTCATAATGATAGTCTACTAAGGCACAGAAGGGTTGTCATCACTAGTGGGGAAGGCCTACTCACCCAGATGAAATCACAGATTATTGAAGTATTGCAGGGTTACAAAAGCAGGTATCATTGGCAGTAGACTAAAAAGAGGTGAGGTAGAGAACAGAAGAAACTTTTACAGGAGGAATCTAAGAACAAGGCAATCCTTAACCAGCCTCAAGTTTTAAGGGACTTTTGCTCCATCAGCAATACCAAACATCCTTGCATCAAAACCCACTGAATGCTTGAATATGTAATGTGTAACAGATTTTTAAAGGGAGAATCAATCAGTTACTCTAGTAACTTTCAAAGTTACCAAAGCAAAGGTGAATATTTTCTTAAAGTCTTGATGAAGGCCGGCAGTTCTAAATCTAATATTCTGTCCCCAAGGCTGAGCCCAGTAGGTCAGACCAAATAATTGAAGGCTATCTGTATTCATAATAAAACAAAATAGCTTACATTTCTTTAGCGCTTGACGTGAACTTACATACATGAACTTATCTGAGTTTTATGACAACCCCTGAATGACCCTGCAGCCCAGGGAATACCCTCAGGGGCAAGGCACATTGGCACGAAGCTCAGATTCTCTCCTCGATTTGGTCTAGTAGGGTCCCAGGCAGACTGGGAGTCAAGAGGCCGATGCTTTAGTCCTAGTTTGGTTAATAAGTAGCTATAGCACTATGGGCAGGTCACTACTTCTCTGGCCCTCAGTTTACACTTTTTCAAAGTAATAATCTCAAAGGCCTTTTTGAGCTCTAATGTTTCGTGGCTATCTACATGTGAAGTCTACAATTGGACCGGAAGATGGACTAGTAGTGTATGGTGAGGGAGGAAAGGAGAGAGACAGATACATGTAGCCATTGATAACCTCCATGTTGTTCCATGGATATTTTTAGATGTCAAGAGAACTTGAGGAAGGTCTGCATCATGTTGGGTATGCCCCTTGGCATGAATTTATGGAAGATCAATGAGGACAGTCCCATAAATGTGACAGGCACAGGTGGGTTGCAATGTGCATGTTGGAGGGAATGTCTTTGAGTATATGCAGTTTTTCTCTCCTCTTGACCTACTGATCCCTACCTTAGTACCTAATAATATCTATAATTGGATTGTACTGTATTCATTCGGAAATCCCTTTTATTTTGATTCCTTTCACTTTTTCTTTTTGCCCAGAATAGAAGGGGATGCCTTAGGAGGGCACTGTGTTTTGTCCTACAGTCTTTCAGATGATTCACACCTGGATCCATTTTCATAATCCTACAGCTTTATTGTTAACTGGACAAAAGTATCCTTAAGTCATCGTAGGATTTAAAATTGACGACAACTTGACAGATCATGGAGTCCAGTTCCCCCATTTCACAGATGGGGAAATTAAGCCTCAGAAGTTAAATGGATTTCTTAGCCATACAGGTAACAATGAAGGAGAGACTGGTTTAGAACCTAAGTGTTCTGACTCCAAGACAAAGCTTCCTGTCACTTCCCATAAAAATCAGGGGCCTGTTTCTTTTCAAAGATTCTCCAGAATTTTAGAATTAGAAAGCACCTTAGAGATTCCATTTCACTTCTCCATTTTATGTAGCCCTTTTAATTTTATAGATGAGGATATGGAGGCCTAGAAAGGCTAAATGATATCCAATAAAAACTGGGACTATAGCTCAGATCTCATGACTCCTAATCCAAGGCTCTTAAAAAGGGGAGATGAACTTGTTTACCTAAATTAGGGGTAGCCAGGAGGCAAAGTGGATAGAACATTTAGCTGGGAATGAAGAAGACTCTTCTTTACCAGTTCAAATTCAGCCTCAGACACTAGCTGTGTGACCCTGGGCAACTCACTTAACCCTGTTTGCCTCAGTTTTCTCATCTGTAAAATGAGCTGGGAAAAAAAATGACAAACAACTTCAAGAATCTTTGCCAAGAAAACCCCAAATAGGGTCATGGATAGTCAGACACAACTAAACAAAAAAATTACCTAAATTAAAATGAGATTCTGGAAGGGAGGCAAGGCCACGTCCTAGGATTTTTTTTTTCCTTTCCTGACTTTCATCTTGTGTGACAAAAGGTTCCAATCATTCCTTCTAGTGAGAATGAGTTTTTCACCTTCCTCTTTCCCAGAGGTGTCTCAAGGTTTGAAACAAGCCAGTATTTCTCTAGATCTAGAAGTCTCATTCCCTGTCTCCTCTGTGTCACCTGAGACTGAAGTATCTTTACAATTGTCCCCGCGTGTATCACAGCTGTAAACACCTTCCCAGTGCCGAGACAAGCGAGGGTAGGAACGCTTTGAGTGGCTGAAGTTTCTAAGGAAACTGGGCAGAGAGATCCTTGGAAGTAGAAGGAAGGTTCTGGAGGCTTCAGAGACCTCAGGGCTGGCGGGGGGGGCCCTCCCCACACTAGGGGCCCTCCCCACACTAGCCACAGTTCCCAGCCCGGGGCGCGAGCGCGCAGGAGCTGCTTCTCCAAGGCCAATGTCCTGCCCACCCCGCGCCTCGCCTCCGTCACCAGCAAGTTTCACGTTACAGCAGGCATGGCTTTGTGGGACGCCAGGGCACAAGAGTAGCCTGCACGCAGCCTGGTTCAGTCTAGGCCAGTGCCCCCTCGCAGGCTGCAGCTGCCCACGCCCTCGGATCATTTGCGCGCCTCCAGAGAGCAGGGAAACCACCTCTCCGTGGTCCGCTCCAGGACGGAGCCTTGGTGAGCGGATCTCTGGCCAAAAAGATTGCATGCAGATCTCGGCCGATTCCCCACGGCTGCCGGATGTACTCCCCTCCCAGCTGAGGCCGTACTACCTCTCCCTCCTCCCGCTCCTTTCTCCTGCTCTGCCCCAGAGCATGGCCTCCAGCGCCGGGCCCAGTGCGTGCGCCCTCAGGCTGCTAGCTTGGCTGGTGCTGGCACAGCCAGGTCTTCTCCAGAGCCCGAGTTTGGGCCACTAGGGGCAGAGGGCACCTGGCCTTTCCCAGCTCAGGCCCCTAGCACCCGCCTTGGTCTTAGGGCGGTGCTTTGGCAGTAACTAGACCCCGCCTTCCAGAAGAGGGCTGGGGAGGGAATATCCCCTTCCCTGCCAAGCAGTAGCAGCCACCACAGTACCCGTGGCTTTGGCATTTGTCCTGCAGGTTGCTCTAGCTCTCCTCTGCCAAATTTTCTCATACTTCAGAGTATGCCTTCTGAATAAGGCAAGAAGATGGGCCTCTTTGAGTTGCTGTGCTTTAGTGGACACCTTGATTAAAACCGATGAAGTTTTCCTTTGCTTTGGTAACTGATTGTTTCTTTAAAAATCTGTTAAACTTTACATGTTCAAGCATTCAGTGGGTTTTGATACATGGATACTTGAAATTGGTTACCTTTAGTTGGGAAACAATAACTTTGGCTCACTTTTTGAAAAGGGGAAATGGCTTAATTCCCTCCTATCTTCTTCTATGGAAACCCCTGAACAAGCTCTGCCCTCTTCTCCATACACAATTCAGGCCCTACTAAGCTGAGGGCATAGGGGCTGACTTTTCTAGGTCACCTGCTGGCATCTCTGACCTTTACTTGGCCCAAGGTTCGTTGCTCTGAAGTTGCTTTTCCCCTCAGTAGGAAACAAGGCTCTTAGGGCTTCAACTCTATCCCTGACATACTTCTTCAGCAGGGTTGGGGTGCAGAGAAAGTGAAAAAGGAAAACATGAAGAAGGTATGGAAGAGACAGGTTTAATCCCAAACAGAAAGGGAACTCCAAAGCACTAAAGAATGATGAAGTTGTAAAAAAGTTAAGAGGTTAGTACACGCACCCAGTTGGGACACATGCTTTAGACCTGCTCATTAACTACTTTACATTTCACCTCCCTTGAGCTCAGTCCAATCAGCTCCAAGAGGGACTTTTTTCTTTTTGGTGGTTTTCTTTCGTGGAAGGCTCTTTTCATTTTGGCTAGTTGGTTTTTTGTTATTTACTTAACTGTATACAAGTTATGTAACCGAAACTCCTTGGAGGCTGGGAGGATTTCATTTTTGTCATTAAATCCTATTGTTTAGTACAATGCCTGGAACATAGGCAGTAATAAATATGTCTTGATTGGTTGCATCAAGAATGTTCATTAGCTTAGTATAGTACAAAAATAATCAAAGTAAATATAATAAAATAAAATAAAAAAATAAAAATAAAATAAAAATAAAATTAAAAAATCAGAGGGTGTTTCATGAGCTCATCTGAAGTGTTGTTAACAATAGCATAATCCTCATAGAAGACCCTCAGGGAAAACAGAACAACCTTTTACAGGTAGGGGCCAGAGTGTGTTTAGACCAGGGGAAAAGCTAGGCTTAAATTAATTCCTGAAAGGTTCTATTTGAAGGCTAGACTTTGAGGTTCAGTCCCAAAATTGATCTCTAATTCACATCAGGGTAAGCACTCAGTATCCTTGAGATTTTGATGATACCTTTATGGCTGAACTGAAAAATCCTAAGGACCTTTAACCCTCCCTGGCTTAACCCTTTCCAACCCCCACTTTTATAGATGCAGAAACTATTAGCCAGAGAAATTCAGTGACTTGCCCACTTGTTTGATTCATTTTCATTCAATGTGCCTGTATCATTGAGCATCTGTGTTACCTTCAGTACCCTTCTAGGTACTGGATTGGTATACCACATAGTAGAAACAGTACTAGATTTGGAATCAAGGGACCTGCGTTTGAACAGAGACTCTGCTACTTTAGAATGTGTGTGACTCTGGGTAATTGATAATCTGTTCATCTCTGTATTAGTTTCCTTATCTGTAAAATGAGAAAATTAGTTTAGTCAGGAGTTCTTAAACTCTGTGTGTGTGTGTGTGTGTGTGTGTGTGTGTGTGTGTGTGTGTGTGTTGGATTCCTTTGGCAGTCTGGTGAAGTTTACAGACTCTTCTTCAGAGTAATGTTTTAAAATGCATAAGATAAAATACATAAGATTACAAAGGAAACCAATTCTATTGAAAATCAGTTGTCAAATTTTAAGAAAGTTAAGAACCCCTGGTCAAGATGATCTCCAAAGTAGCTTCCAGCTTTAGGTTCTCTGAACTTCTTTAGGATAACATAGGACATTTAATTAATATCCTTAATTCTGAGAGAGCTGAAGAGAGAATACTCTGTCCTCGGGAAGAGGGAGGAAGTCCAGCAAATGCTGTCTGAAAGGAAGTGGAGATGTGAGAAAACAAGGATAATATGATAGTGGCAGTAGTTGTAGGCTTCGAAATGAATTAGGACAAATCACACTTCTGCTTCAGTATTTCAAAGGCTACATGATATCTTTGATGTTGCTAGGTCCTTGGATTGGTCCCATTTAGTGGGTCCTCAGACCCCTTGAGGGTTCATGATAATGGTCCAAGGGGTTCCTGCTAAAAATTCTTTAATGAGACTGTAAGTAGTAAATAATTGGAGGGTATTATGAATGGTTTGTTATATTAACTAAGAGGTCCACAACACATTTTTTGTTGTTGTTGATGAAAGGTGTCCATGGAACAAAAAAACACTGAGAACCAGTGATTAAACCATAGCTAGTTGGTGTCTTCTTTTCCTATGTGATTCTTGCCCATTCCCTCTCATAAATGAATATTCTAGAACCTTTCTTCTAAGTCATTTAACACCTGGTGGGCCCTACTGCATTCCAAAGGCCATAATGTCCATCTGTTATTCCTTACCCATACCAACCAATCTATCTCCTTTCCAGATCTCACATCTCCTTAATAGCTTTCACTCCTCTTCTCACATTCAAGATATTGCTGACAAATGCAGAGCCATATGAACGTACATCCATATCCATATATCCATATATGTATATATATCTGTGTATACACACATCCATACATTTTTGTATATAGCCATTGCCCCTGGGATCCAAATATCCAAATGAATGAATTCTTGCTCCCCAATCTATGACATGAAGTTTGATGGGCAGCCCATTGGGGTAATTTATCCTCACAAATACCTTAGTCAGACATTGCAGATAGACAAGGAACTGGCCCCGGAATTGAACAGGAAGAGGAGAACAGCCTGGATCGTATTTTGGAAACTACATGGCATTTTCAACAATCCCAAGTCATTTCCTGACCAAAAAAAAAAATCCCATCCATTTAATGCTAGTATTATTCTGGTGATGCTTTATGGCTGAGAATCACGGAATGCCACAATTTTCAAAGAACAATTTGTGAAAGAAGAAAATCACAATAGGAAGGAAGTATGCAAGGAGACATAGAAAAAAGGGAGAATGATAACTAATGTCTTTAAGAAGTTATTGAGAAAGAAGTATGTGAAACCCAGAAATATATATGAATATATATCCCTATGCCCCTTAGGAAAGGTTAATGCAAGAGGGATGGAGAAAAACCAGGAGAACATAGACCTAAAAGGTTCATAAAGTTCATAAAGATAGTAGAAAGGAAGAGATTAGTTCTTTGGAAAGGAGATAGAAGGGATAAAAGTAGAGCCAGGCATATTACTAGGAATGATGAGAGCCCATGCTGGGGCTGTATAATGAAGAGATGGTTAGAGGTAGGCTTCTGGGATGATATCTGTCTCTGCTGGCTAAGGCTTTGATTACCCATGTAGCAACTAGGAAACCAGATGAATGTGAGGTCTGACAATGGTTGTTAAGGAGAGACCTAAAAGTCCATTATTTATAATGCGTATTTTACTGTGTTCGTGCTGCTAGGTATCAAATTATGCACAGTGCCCATGTTAAGAAATGACCATTTTTTTTAACAGAAGATACTAATTTCTTCACTGCTGAGGTTGTACCTGTCCTGTAAGATGTTTGATGGATTTCATTAGGTGAACCTGTATTTCTATAGTCCTTGGCCTTACTCTTTGAAAGAGAAGTATTTAAAGTGAAACTTTCAGTCCTCTTTCTGTTTGAAAGACATAGTTACAAGGGAATTTCAAGCACACCACATTAATATACAGCAATTTTATTGAAATAACTTTATCAGACTGCTGTGAACAGGTGTGTTCATTGTCTCTTCTAAGTCAACATACAGCAAAGATTAAAAGGACTTAAATGGCTAATGAGAGGCAATTATGGTAGAGCTTTGATGCTGGTTAGCATGCTGGGCCTGAAGCCAGGAAGAATTATCTTCCTGAGTTCCAATCTGGCCTCACACACTTCGTAGCTATGTGACCCTGGGCAAGTCACTTAACTCTGTTTGCCTCAGTTCCTCATTATAAAATGAGCCGGAGAAGGAAATAGCAAACTTCTTTATTTTTGTAAGAAAACCCCAAATGGGTCATGAAGAATAGGACATGACTGAAAAAATGACTGGAAATTGTTGTTATTCGTTCATGTCTAACTCTTTGTGTATGCCAGTGCTGTCCATGGGGTTTTCTTGGCAAAGATACTGAGATGGCTTGCTATTTCCTTCTCCAGTGGATTAAGGCCAAGAGGTTAAGTGACTTGCCCAGCATCACACAGCTACTGAGTGTCTGAGGTTGGATTTGAACTCAGGTGTACTAATGCCAGACCCAGCACTATCCACTGGAGCATAGAGGTCAACTTTGGACTCTTGGAGTCACATACTAGCTATGTGACCCTGGGTAAATCACCTAGTCTCTACATTCTCCAGGAAACTTTGTAAGACTAGAAAGTTGGAAAGAGAGCTACAACAACAGGAAAACCACACATAAGATAAAATCATAGGTCTAGAGAAAAATAAAAAAAACAACCAACCAGGCAGGTAGACGGCTCAGTAGACCTGGAGTCAGAAAGCCTTGAGTTCAAGTTTACATTCAGGGCCTTACTGCCTGTGTGACCTTAAGTTTGCCTCAGTTTCCTCATCTGTAATATGGGAATAATAATAGCACCTACCTCCCAGGGATTTTGTGAAGACAAAATGAGATGTTTGTAAAGTAAAGCTAGCTGTTAAGTAAAGTAGCTAATTTCATTTAGATATTTACTGGGTTTTCAGTAATAATAGACTCTGAGTTAAGTAATAAAAATCACCAGTTCCCCAAAAATCTCTTTTTAAAAAAAACTTTTCTGAAGCAGTACAAAACATACAAGGTCAGCACTAGCACAGCAAATGTTGTTTTGGGTCCTGGAGCAGACAGATGAGTAGTAACTCTTTGCCAGACTAATTGAAAATGGCCTTTTAATAAAATCCCTTCTGTTTGAAATATGAAAATCTGCTGTAAGGTCTGGTGTCAAAACTTTATTCCCAGGCATATTTTATGCCTTGAGTAGTCTGGATTGGAAAGAATGTTGTGACTTAGAATATCAATATAGTCTCACCTATTTGTGATGAAATAGTGGAGTGAAAATTACATTATTAAGAAACCAAAGGTTTCTGAATCAATTCTTCAGTTAAGGTTAGTTCAAATGGTCTCTTGTTTTCACAGAACCTGGCTTTCATTTTCACAGTATCTTTGATTCTGACAACACCTCTACTAAGAGATACTAAATTGGCAGGTAGAATAAAATCAAAACCCCAAATTCAGAGGCCCTCACTGTTTGGGTTCAACCTTTGGAAGTCACCCAGTTTTTCATAATCAAAACTCATTCTTTTAGAGCCTTAACCAAAAAATAGCTTGAAGAAGACCCATTAGGTAGTAATTCAGGCATCATTAGTTAGGTTCCATACTGGTAGCATGGGAATAATGAGAATTTAATAAACAGCATTGCTTTTTGTTCACTAATTTGTAACTGGAAGGAGGATGAAATTTATAATGCTGCTGTGATTCTCTTAGTCCTACTTTTTGACATGGTGACAGTGATGTGCTATTCCTATCATTTCTAGGAAATCAGTTAGATCCTAACTTTCTAGCCATTCTGAGAATTTTAATGACTTCAGAAAAGCACCTTCAACATAGATTTGTCTATTCAATCCCTATTCTGTATACCCCTGAGAACACAACTTACAAGGTAAGATTCTTTATTACTTCATGGAGAAGCAAAGGAAAACAACACAACCCATTTTCTACAAGCCATGAATGAAAACACCTAATCCACCAAACTGAACAAATCTTTAATTGAGGGAAATGCTTCATAAGTGAGTTATTACTGCTCTTTGCAGGAATACATCATAATTTTCTCTCTGAAACGTTTTGGCCTTGGAAGACTGTTGCTGGTCAATCTGTCCATATTTGGCAGATGTAAAAGACAGTCTGACACTCTACAGAGCCTTAAAGCAATTTATAATTGGTAAGTTCTGGTGATAATTGTAAGGTAACCTTTTGGAAATCTGAATCATAGTATTAAGTTACATTATCTTTAATAAGGCTTCTTTTAAATGGTTCACCATGTCTCTTGCTTCAATCCTCAGGAATACTTTTTGGCATTTGGCAGCATGAAAGTGGTCCTCAAATCATGATATGAAAATAATACAAGAAGTAATTAAGACAAATTCATCTGAACAGGAGGGAGAACCAGTTTTTATAGTACTACTGTAGGTCTTCTAAATGTCAGTGCCTTAGAGTAAAGCCCTGGATCCTCACCCTAGTTATGGTTCTGATATTTGGCCTAGAATAATATTAGCTAGGTTTGAGTAGCACTTTGAACATAACTTGATATAACCATTAACAATTAGCATTAGATTTATTAAGTTCCCAAGGGCTGTCATTTAAATGTAAGAGAAACTCATTGTCATGCAGTAGCTTCATTATTGATATGTAATAAATAAGGTATGAGTGCTTGATTTTTTTTTTTAAAAGCCAGTGAAAAAATTGCACCAGAAAACTATTCATCAGCTGCAGGCATGAGCATGTGTATCTGTGAAGTATACCAAATGGTAGTTTTTGCAGTGTTGAAAAACAGTACAATGTGGACTTGTACCAAACAGAAAAAGAATGATTTGAATTTATAATTGAAAAATGGGATTTCCCCCCCCTTTTTTTACATGGAAAATGAAATCATGGATGTTCTTGTTTTCTTTTTCATTTTTATGCATCATTCTCTGCCCCTAAAATCCTACTCTAATGCCTCTGTGTGCCTGGGAAGTGACCCTGAATTCCCAAAGGCTATGCTGAGAGCGTGAGCCCTGTTAGGTCCTGCTAAAATGGAAAGACTTCCATTTAAAGACTTTCCGTTCCAAATGGGAAGACTCTGGGCTGAGAGATGGGCTGTATGTTTGCCTTCTGGAACTATTCTAAACTTTGCAAAAGCTCATCACTACTGGTTGGTTGAGTACTAGGTAACATTTTTCTTCTCCTCACTGTGGAAAATTGTGAAAGGCCTTTTATTAAGGCATGAAGGTGTTTGATCTAAACTGTTGTAAGTGGAGGGAGGCTCATACACGACACAGATCATTGAACTCTTGAAGGAGATGTAGCTGAGGCAGTGTGGTCCAGTGGAAAGAACCTTAGACTTGGATCTGGAAGAGCCAGGTTCAACTTTCAGCTCTCACGCTTACTAGTTTCCTGCTAAGCAAGTCCCTTTTTTCTTCAAAAATCAGTTTATTTGTCTGTAAAATAGGAATGGGTAATAATAATACTTGGCCAGAGAAGTCTAATGGTTCAAAAGATAATCTGTTTCTCTCTCTTTTTTTTTTTTAAAGTTCAATGTGTATGTAATGAGTGAATGATCAGTCCTTAGAGTATGTCAGTGTGCCCTACCTGGTATCAGTGACTCATATACAGTAGAGGCCTGGCAAACCTGCTTGTGGGGGTGTGTGATGGAGGTACTCTTCCCTCCCCCATCACGTCAGAGTATGTGCAGGTATCCTTTGACTATTTTTTTCTTGGTTTACTTCATAATATTGAGAAGCCTTTTAATTGACTGCTGAGTTGGAACTGATTGTACATTTGAAAGTTCCAGCTAGCATCCCTCACTCTTTCCTGATGGCTTTCAAGGAAGAAGAGCTGCTGTAAGCTGACCTGTGAAGGGAAGGGGCTTCAGCTATCTTGTCTCCCTACCTGGCTGCCATATATCTATGAACACATGACATCTCTGTTCTTGGTATATTTTTTTTCTTGATTTTAGGTCAAAGGAAACACCCAAGACGATTGGCAAGATTCATCAAAGCCATTCAAGATCTTAACACCAACCATGGTCCCAGAGTTGGGGGAGGGGAGGGATAGCAGTAGCCATTTCTTATGAGGAGAACCCACAGCAGCCTTTGAGGAGTGATCTTCTTGATCCTTCAAGGAGCCAGCACAGCTAAGCAAGAGAGTGACTGGTCCATCAGCTATGCTATGCCCAGAAGTTGGACTCCTCAAAGGGAGAAATGGACTCTAAGGTCCAGGAGTACTCCTCTTCCAGGTTGGGTGGGTATTTTGTAGTAGCTACTTTCAGTTTGAGTCTACTCTCTTTAGATTGAATGAGAGTGTAGAGGGGACTGTTGATTTCCCTTTTTTTGGGGGGGGTATTGTTGACATCAGTCCTTGCTATTCCTTCTCAACAAATATTTCTTCATAAAAGCTAATAGGTATTAATTGGTTAATATTGGGGCACACTGGATAGAGTACTGAGCAATAGTATTAGAACCTTCAACCTTTCCAGATGACCTTTAGAATTCTAGGGGGTAAGAGTAGGCAGCCCCTCATCTGGGAACCCAACCTGCCACTGCAAATGGGGTTCTGGGAGAGTCAGCCCTGAGTGAATATACTATGCGTGACATTATCCCTTTGAGTTCGTTGAGGGTCTTGTCATAAGGGGAATGGGGGGGGGGGGGAAGAGTAGATTATGCTTTCAGTATCAAGATTGTTTTGTGTCATGTGAGTACTTGGATAACAACAAAACAGGATGGCAGATAGGATGGGAAATGGAAAGTGTGAGGCTGATAGCTATCTTAAGTTGGACAATCAGTGGTCAAATTCAAAGAAGTTAGCAAAGAAGATATTTATGATAAAAGAATTGTGGGTTAGTACCTGAAAGAGACTTTAGAAATCATCTAATCCAACCTCCAATTTACATACCTGAGGAAACTGAGACCAGGAGAGATAAAGTGGTCTGGGTGACAGTACTAGGATTTGAGCTTAGATTTCATGCATCTAAGTAGACAGGGGCCAGAGACAAAGGGGGTACCTCTATTTGTCCTCCTGATTCTCTGGTGTTAGAGTGGAGAACAGCCAAATTCATAAAGAAATTCTTAGGTTATAGAGTCAGGGTAGAGGGAGAGTTAAGTAAGAATAAGTCCTCTGGGATGAAGGGAATGTGGGTGCAAGGATCTGTTTCTTTTGGGGGAAGGGTTGGGAGTAGGCGTTTTTTAAAAATTTTGCCATATTTTGGGGTATGTATGTGAATGTATTGCATCTGTGTTTGCTATGGATCCCAATAGTGGGTCAGCTAAGGCAGAGGAGCAGATAGGTAAGGTCTAGAGTCTGGGGGTCTCCATTGATAGGAATTAGGAACACAGGTGAGAAGCCTGGGTGATGGAATCAAGGTTTCAGACAAAAGATCTGAGTACCAGGGCTCAGGAACCCTGACTATTAACAAAGAAGCTAAGCAACAGAGATGCCAAGATGTGACCAAGGGCTCTGTATCAACCAAGGGCTTGGGATCATCTGCCCTAAGAATTATTTTCCATCCCTATTTGCCTTTACCTGCAGAATCAAGCCATTTCACACTAAAACCAGTTATGATCATGGGAACAAGGCACTTAAGAGCCTTTAGTCAGTGCTGGGACAGTTCTGATGCATTAATAGCTACCTATTCCTCCATATCTTCTACCACCTGTTTGTCTGTTTGTTTTTAAAGTAGTCAATGAAAACAGGGAAGTTAGAAAGAGAATTTCTTTCCTTTGATTATCTTGGAAGTATTCAAAGGACTCTTAATAGGGCAGTTAAAACAACTGGTTACTGAGGAATTAGCAAACTTGTATGGGTTTTGAAACCAAGTATAGACACCCAGGAACTGGTTTTGATTTCATACAAAAAGAAGCAAGAAGAATGAAAGCAGTCTAATTAAAGTATGTATAAGATTAGAGTTACAGTAAATGAAATCAGTTAACAGATTAGTGGACAAAGTACCAATTTGTGCTAGGGCATTTATTTCTTTTAAAAGGTGTTTTAAAGTTATCATGAAAGGCAGCATTTACTTACTATGTTGTCTACTTAGCCATTTTAATGTTTAGTACTTGACTAGTGCCAGTATTTCCTCTATCAGTACAGGTTACGACTCATTACTCAAGCAACAAGTATTTATTAAACACTGATTATCTTCCAGGCTCCATGCTAGACACTGAGGAGAAAAAGGTTTCTTGGAGTTTATACGGCTAATTATAAAAAAAAAAAACAACACAAGGTGATTTTTTTTAGGGGGAGGGCACCTAAGGGGTATAGATAAGGAGGACCAGGAAAAATTTCATGTAGAAGACATTGCTCGTGAGCAGAGTTTTGAAGGAAGCCAGGGATTCTTTTTTTTTTTTTAATTTTAAATAATATTTTATTTTTCCCCTATTACATGTAAAAACATCTTAAAAAAAGGTTTGAGTTCCAAATTCTTTCTCTTTCTCCTTCCTCTCCCTCCTCCCTGAGATGGTAAGCAATGTGATATAGATTATACATGTGTAATCACGTAAAACATTTCCATATTAGCCATTTTGTACAAGAAGACTCAAATGAAAAAAAAAAGAAAGTAAAAAACAGCATGCTTTGGTCTATATTCAGATGCCATTAGTTCTTTCTCTGGAGGTGGATAGCATTTTTCATCATGGGTCCTTTGGGATTTTGAATCATTGTATTCCTAAGAATAGCTAAGTTATTCACAGTTGTTCATCATACGATATTGCTGTTACTATGTACAGTGTTCTCCTGGTTCTGCTCACTTCACTCTATATCAGTTCATGTAAGTCATTACAGGTTTTTCTGAAGTCTGCCTGCTCATCATTTCTTATAACACAATAATATTCCATTATAATCATATCCCACAACTTGTTCAGTCATTTCCCAATCAATGGGCATTGCCTCAATTTCCAATTCTTAGCCACCGCAAATAGTGTTGCTATAAATATTTTTGTACAAATAGGTCCTTCCCCTTTTTAAAATCTGTTTGGGATGTAGACCTAGTTGTGGTTTTGCTGAATCAAAGGGTATGCACAATTTTATAGTCCTTTGGGCGTATTTCCAAATTGCTCTCCAGAATGGTTGGATCAATTCACAACTCCACCAACAATGCATTAGTGTACCAGTTCTCCCATATCTCCTCCAAAATTTATAATTTTCCTTTTCGTTATATTAGCCAGTCTGATAGGTATGATGTGGTACCTCAGAGTTGTTTCTTTGTCTGAAAACTGCCTGTTCATATCCTTGACCATTTACCAGTTGGGGAATGAATTGTATTCTTATAAATTTGACTTAGTTCTCTACATATTTGAGAAATGAGGCCTTTATCAGAGACATTTGCCATAAAAAGTTTTTTCCCCAGCTTTCTGTTTTCCTTCTAATTTTGGTTGCAGTGTGTGTGTGTGTGTGTGTGTGTGTGTGTGTGTGTGTGTGTGTGTGTGTGTGTATCTGTGGGTGGGGGAAGTAGGACAATCAAGTTGTGTCAACACAATGAGCATTTTTTTTAACGTGAGGCAATTGGGATTAAGTGACTTGCCCAGAGTCACACAGCTAGTGAGCACAATAAGCATTTTTAAAGTACTTACTATGTGCTGGGCACTGTGTTAAGTGCCAGGGATACAAAAGACAGAAAAAAAAAACCCAACAAAAACAAACACCTGTCTTTACACTCAAAAACATAATTTTCTGTAACAACATATAAATAACCGTGTATCTGCAAGATATGTGCGAGAGTCTATGGAAGGCCTCTTCCCCTTCAGAGGGAAGGCATTGGCAGCTCGAGGGACAGGTAAATGCCCTTGCAGACGGTGGGATTGAGTTCCCTTTTTGGAAGGAAGACAGGACAGGGTTGTGTGGAGGAAAAACTGTGTTGGGGTGCAGTTCCTGGGAGCAGGAGGTGGGATAGCTAGCTTCTTTTTTAAAACTCATTTTTCTTGGTAAGTAAGGACTGAGCTCAATTGTTTCTGTGTTGCTGGGGTACAAGTGCTATGTAAAATGCACAATCTTCAAAAATCATTATTTACCTTTTTTGTTTTCCAAGCTTTGGTGCCTTTGGTCAAAGCCCTGGTTGTTGTTTTATAGTTATGGCTTTGCTAAAAGCCTTGCACAATTTTCAATATCATTCAATTCATTCTCCTCCAATTTAATTTTGGTCTTAGTCCAATGTACATATGGAGCTATTTTAATAGTTTCTTAAAAAATAATTAAGATACATAATTTTTTTTACTGTAAATCTGTGAGAAAGATCTCATATAAATCTTAGGCAAAGGCAGAGACTCTAAATGAGTTAATTTTATAGATATATGAGCAGAGATATGATTTAGGTATGAAACCAAGTCAAGTCAAGTCAATAAGTATTTATTAAGAAGTTATTGTGTGCCAGGCTCTGTGCTAAGCACTGAAGTTACACATATAAGCCCTCAAGGAACTTACATTCTACTGGTGGAAGACAACACCTAAAAAGAAACTGAAAAGCTGGAGGGGTGAGGGAATGGTGCCCAAGAGGCTAGAGGGTCCGGAATGGAACCCAGAGAGGAAGGAATTGATTTTTTTTATTTGATCACAATGGTTTCTTCACTCAGTATCAGTTCATGTAAGTCTTTCTAGGTTTTTCTGAAAACCTCAGAAAGGAAAGAATTTTTATTTTGTTCAGCTGAGTTTTAACAAGTCAGATTTCATCTACTGACCATACTTCTCTGGGCAGCATGACCTATTTATGGGACAGGATTGTTCCAGCTTAGAGAACAGTACTCAACTTTTTTTAATATGGCTTATTGATTGATAAGGGGGAGTAGAAGGGATCGTCATGAGTCATTTCCCCCAGCACACACACTGGTGGATGCTGCAGATAGGTGTGTTGTAAAATAAGGGTTAGTTGTGGTTACAATCAGATTGACACACCCCTTATCACCTGATGGCAGTGCATCTGAATTGCCACAAAAGTATCTATGAAGGAAAAAAAACCCCTCAAAATCTTAGGTACTGAAATTATAAATCAGAAAATATAAAGTGACAGTAAATGGCATTAATGTGACTTTATTTTTCTAAGTATACTTAGATTTTATAAGTAACAGTAAATACCATTTAAAACAGTTTACCTGACTTTTGAGATGAGCTAATATTAGTTTTCTACAAATAAAGAAATGGTATCACCCAATAGTTGAATTGGTCAGCATGGCAGAACATAAAAGGAATTCGATTTAGAATAAAGAGACCTGGGGGTTCAACAGCCAGCTCTGCTGTGTAATGCAGGCATGCCATTCTAAGACATCTATAAGACTCAGTTTTTTCATTTGTAAAATATTAGACCAAATGGTGTCTAAGATTCTCATTTAACCCTCAATCATTATTTCCTAATTAGAAGCAATTTTAAATTTTCTCAAACTCTTACAAGTGCTACTCATTGTGGGGCAAGCCAAGGGAAGCATTAATGGAAGTGAAAGGTGTTGACTGGGGTTTCCAACAGTGTAAATCACGAGCTGATGGGGCAGCTGCTTGTGTTCCCTTACCTGCTGGAAGCAGACAAGAGGAGAAATGAGAACATGGCAGTGACCATTTCAGGTTACTAGGAAGTTTCAGGAGCAACTGGAATGTTACAATTGACCTGTTTGGAAGACCTGCCCTTACACAGGGCTGTCCTGACTGATCTGACAGACTGCTTGGGTCAGTTCAATGTGTGGGTGCTTTGGGGATGACAGAGCCCCTGGCTGCTTCTGCTTGACCAGATTCAGTGATTCAGTTTTGAGGACTCTGGTTGCTTTGAGGAGGATGAAGTGATCCCTTTACTAGTCATTGAACTAGAAGAGTCAAAGACTCAGTGGACCTTTAAAAAGGGAGTAACTGCATCCCCTCACTCTCCTTCCTTTGACTCTATATGGCAGGTACATGTTCCCCTTCACCCTACCACATGTCCAGGTTCTCATATATTGCAACTGACATGTATGCCCTACCTATGCAAAGCTGAGCCTGGTTTGGGGGTTTCCTTCTCTGTGTCCTTTCCTGAATATAGGTGACAAAACAGCAAGCCTGAGATGGATATGTCCATTTGGTAGGCAATCTCATGAGTCCAAGAGGTTGAAGATCCTAGGTCCTTTCGTTGGAAGGGACTGATAGGAGAGAAGTTTGTTCACTGGGGAAGATGATCACCAGCAGTAAGATGAACTCTAAACCTTGAGGTCACCTGTGAGAGGATATGGACTTGGAAGGAATTGTTTGGACAGTAGAGCTGAGATAAAAACTTAGTCCCACAAACTGCTTCATGTTCTGATGTTTGAGTCTTAACCCCCTGATATAACAGTAATATTACTTGTATTTGTTTAATTTCCGTCAGTGTGCACTAGTGAGAACCTTTCATGTTTACCATTTCTTTTGTGTGTGGGGAATAAATACCTGCTCCCCCCACCCATTAACATGATTAACGTTGTTAACACTAACACTGAGTACGTTTCTACTCTACTCTTTGGGAAAACCCTGGATATGAGTCAAACTGAAGCTTTAAGGAATTTTCCCCACTGCAAGAAGGAGATATAACAAATCAAAGAGTGTGAGAAAAAGATTTTGGCCTTTCTTTTTTTAATTAATTAATTTTTAGTTTTCAATAATCACTTCCATAAGCTTTTGAGTTTTAAATTTTCTCCCCTTCCCTCCCTAATATGGGGTGCAATCTGATATAGGCTCTACATATACATTTCTGTTAAACATATTTTCACATTAGTCATGTTGTAAAGAAGAATTAGAACCAACAGGAGGAACCACAAGAAAGAAGAAACACAACAAAACAGAAGAAATAAAAAGAGCAAATAGTATACTTCCATCTGCATTCAGACTCCATAGTTCTTTCTCTGGATGTGGATAGCATTTTACATCATGAGACATTTGGAGATGTCTTAGATCCTTGCATTGCTGAGAAGAGAGAAATCTATCAAAGTTAGTCACTGCACAACGTGGCTGTTACTGTGTACAATGTTCTCCTGGTTCTGCTCATTTCACTCAGCATCAATCCATACAAGTCTTTCCAGGTTATTCTGAAGTCCACCTGCTCATCATTTCTTATAGCACAATAGTATTCCATTACATTCATCTACCACAACTTGTTCAGCCATTCCCCAATTGATGGGCACCCCCTCAATTTCCAATTCTTTGCCATGATACAAAGAGCTGCTGTAAATATTTTTGTGCATGTGGGTTCTTTCCCCATTTTTATGATCTCTTTGGGGTATAGCCCTAGAAGTGCTATTGCTGGGTCAAAGGGTATGCACATTTTTATAGCCCTTTGTGTATAGTTCCAAATTGCTCTCCAAAATGGTTGGATTGGTTCACAACTCTACCAACAATGCATTAGTGTTCTAATTTTCCCACATCTTCTTCAACATTTATCATTTTCCTGTTTTGTCATGTTGGCCAATCTGATAGGTGTGATGTGGTAACTTAGAGTTGTTTTGATTTGCATTTCTCTAATTAATAGTGATTTAGAGCATATTTTCATATGACTATAGATAGCTTTAGTTTCTTCATCTGAAAACTGCCTGTTCATATCCTTTGACTATTTATCAGTTGGGAAATGACTTGTATTCTTATAAATTTAACTCAGTTCTCTGTATATTTTAGAAATGAGGCCCTTATCAGAGACACTGGTTATAAAAATTCTCTCCCAGTTTTCTGCTTCCCTCCCTAATCTTGGTTGTATTGACTTTGTTTGTACAAAAAATTTTCAAATTAATGTAGTCAAAATTATCTATTTTGCATTTCATAATATTCTCTCTTTTTTGGTCATAAATTATTCTGTTCTCCATAAATCTGACAGGCAAACTATTCCTTGCTCTCCTAGTTTGCTTATAGTATTAGCCTTTATATCTAAATCATGAACCCATTTTGACTTTATTTGGTATATGGTGTAAGATTTTGGTCTATGCCTAATTTCTGGCACATTCTTTTCCAGTTTTCCCAGCAGTTTTTGTCAAACAGTGAGTTCTTATCCCAGAAGCTGGGGTCTTTGGGTTTATCAAACAGTAAATTACTATAGTCATTGACTACTGTGTCTTGCATACTTAACCTGATCCACTGATCCAGCACTCTATTTCTTAGCCAGGACTGAGTAGTTTTGATGATTGCTGCTCTATAACACAATTTAAGATCCGGAATGGTTAGGCCACCTTCCCTCGCATTTCTTTTTATTAGTTCCCTTGATATTCCCTCCATTTGCTATCTCCCCAACAAAAAGTAGGGCATTATGGTTTAATTTTTCTTAATTCTGGACCCTTTGTTCTTCCAAATGAATCTTGTTATTATTTTTCTAGCTCTATAAAATAATTTCTTGGTAGTTTGATTGGTTTGGCACTGAGTAAGTAAATAAGCTTAGCTAGAATCATCAACTTTATTATATTATTGAATCTTCTTTTAGGTAGTCATGATCACCTAGGACTAAACTTGATCATTAGCGGGTTCCGTGAGAGGGACACTTTAAGTAAAGAGGGAGAGGGTAGAGTAATGCAGTCCTTTGGGTCCATAAATGGTTCTGATGGGGATGGGATCTGAACCACTAAGAGGAAAAGACCATGACTTTGGGATTTGGACTCCAAGAAAGAAAATCCCTGGACTTTTCCCAAATCTCTGGCATTTGCTTGAGGCCGTAATCCACTCAACTGGCCTTTCATGGTGACTGCACCCAACCTCCCAATTCTGTTCCATTACCTCTAGATTGGCCTGGCCACTTCCCACCCTTAATCTTATCTAGACTCTGTTCTCCCTTGGCCACGTGGTCCAGGTCCCTGGTGTTCTGTTCACCCCAGACTACTTAGCCACTCCTGGATCCCTCCCACAGTCTTTCTGTATTTAAGGTGCTCAGATTCTTAAGATCTGGCCCACTTGCATTAGTGATAGAAAAGCTAAGACTCCCTAAAAATCTGGCCAATATGGCAGATGTTCTAATAAACTTTGTCTTTTGCTGAAAGAAGACGAGTCAAATTCATTTGGGCAGGACCCATGTGTTGATTTTGGGGTCCCAGCACCCCTAAACCTCTAAACCTCAGCAGTTCCATTTGTGGAGCAGGAATATATTCTTACCAGAATTATTGACTATCCATGACCTTAGTATTATCCAGAGGAAGTTGTCCTCATAAGACGTAATCCCTCTTCCATAACAGTTGAGACCCTGGCTAACTAGATATAGGTCATCACATGTTATGACAAAGAATATCACTGAAGTAGGATTTGAGACCCTCCGTTTCCTATCTTCCCAACAAGAAGTAGGCATTATGATTTAATTTTTCTTAAAACAAAATTTTATTGATGTTTTTGTTTTAATATGACCAAAATTGTCCCCAGTATTCCTTCCCCTCCCCTTCCTACAGAGCCATCCCATGTAACAAATATTTTCTTTAAAGAAGAAAAAAAAAGAAAAGAAAAAATTAGCACTACTCATGAATACATTAAAAAAGTCCGAAAATTCATGCAGTATGCCATACTTGAGGACATCGAAACTCTGTCAATGAATGGGATGAGAGTGGGTGAATGTGAATGATTTTTATCAGTGTAGGGAGCTCCCAGTGGGGAAACCCTCTCTACTAATTCAGATTGTCAACTATTCTGCAACCAAGAGTTTCAGAATCATAGTATATCAGGACTGGGTATATCCTAATTGTTATCATGGACTAATAAAGTCCACTGTAAGATCAGACTCTGCCAGACTTCCAATGATGGGGTGCTTGGCCCCTCTTGAGAAAACCTATGTGTGACTGGATAGCTCTTGTTTTTAAGCAGTTTTTCCTCAACTCAAGCCTAAATTTGCCTCTTTGTAACTTCTACCTATAGCTCTTGCTTTGGCCCTATAGGGCTAAACAGGGAAGTATACCACTTACCCCACTAAGGTGCAGTGGATTGGAATCTTCAGTTTTTGCCTCAGAAACACTTATCAGCCTTGTGACCTAGGGCAAGTCACTTAATTTTTTTTAATCTCAGTTTCCTCGTCTGTAAAATGGGGATGATAATAACAACTACCTTACAGGCTTTTGGCCGGGACCAAATAAAATTATTTGCGTAAAGTACTCTTAAAGCTTTATTATAAACGCTATCTATCTTCTTCTTCATCATTATCATCATCATCATTGTTATCACTTAGGCACTGGGGAGCAGAAGTGGAAGAGGCAGAATACTGACTGTGACTACATGTTATCTGCTCAGACTGAGCTGGGGAGACAACTTATCTTTTAGGATAAGGTTTCTCAATGAATGAGGCCTGAGGCCATTGGAGCCACAACACAAAAAGAAGCTTCAGAAATGGAATTTTTTGGTCTAGAGGTGAGTCCTGAACAGTAAATATAGGAGATGCTGATGGAGAGATGGCAAGATAAGACCTCAATCAAAGCAGACTTCTGGTATGATCTATTGGTACCATTCAGAGTTGTAAGCTGAACAATGAAGACTGTTAAAGGCATCTGAGATTGGAGGAGTGACTTAGGATTTCTGCTGAGAAGGGCTAGAGGTGACAGTTGAAGATCAAAGTGATACTCCAGTCATAGAAAAGGGCATCAACATGTAAGAGTAGCCTCCTGGTTCCCCTTGTTGGAGTTCTACTCAGGGTAGAACTGTAAGTGACTGAGACTGTGTAGGCTTCTATGGAGATGGTTCCCCATGGGCGGCCATTGTTATTTTCCATGGGCCCTGGCAAACATTTTACTGGTTTCCTTAACCTCTAAACTTTGTGAGCATAGATGCTAATAAGGGGAGCTGCTGGTGTCACCCTGGCGGTAGTGGTGTGATAATGGAGTTTGCAGATTATCTGGGAGGGGGTAATGAACCAGAGCAGTATCTCTAAAAGTACCCAGCCATTTCCATTTGGAAGGAGCCTCCGATAGAGAGGTTACAATGTGTTTATAAAGGAGAGTAGGATAGGAAAAGAGAAGTAATAAGAGAACCAGCAGAAGTTCTGGTCTGGACTTTATTGTAGTAGAAATTGGTAGTGATGTAACAAAATAAATTTCAGTATCAGAGGTCTGCACTGTGGTGCTGCAATGTATTATATTCCACCTGTTGTAGCTGATTTTTATTTAGTTTTGTATTTGCACATTCCCATCTGTTTCTGGATGCAAGATATGTATTAATAATGACATTGATAGAATTCTTAGAATTGAGATGTCAGTGGTTAATATTTCCATAATATGTAACACTTGCTTCTGTCTTTTTTTTCTTTTTAAAGGCAACTTTGTTATCAAGGTTTTTGCCCCTCATTAGCACTTTATTTTTGAGGTATCCTCATTTACTCTAAGAGGTCCCCCCCCCATTAAGTGCATACAAACCTGTTCTTTTGCCCCTTGTCATTTGGAAACTATCCTTGTATTCTAATCTGGTGAACTTTGGTAGCTCCCTGCTGATCTATAATCCATGTGCTAAGATTTCATTTTAATAAATGGGGGATGGGGGAAATGGGACAGAAAAAAACAGAAAGAAGACAGGGTTTGAGATGGATTAGATGTATATTAATAATGGCATGCTAATATTACTCACACCATTCATTATCTTAACAGAGGACAACAACAGATTTTTCACACCAGGCGAACCCAGCATTTTAAAATAAATCACTTAGGTATCACAAGGCATCATTTAAAACCCTCAGAGCTCAAATTATTACTTTCTTCCCAGTCCTGGGTAGAAAAGTCATAGAAGTCTTAATTTCCCAAACTTTTCCCCCCACACGCCTGCCTTCTCTTTCAGAAAACAGGATGGTCTGACTTATCAGCACAAAGAGCAAACATTTCTGTCAGCATCCTGAGAACATTGAGTAAGTGTAAAGAGAGAACAGTAATGTCAGCCTGCACTTCTAACCTTCCTAGACATCTGACAGTGGCATTGAAATTCAAGAATATTTTTTTCAGTTACAAACTGTCATCATAATTAACAGTTGATAAGGAACACGAATTTAACACATCACATGTCAGGCATATTATGTCTTTTGACAGTTAGTAGGAAACATGCATAGAACTATTTCCCATATATGAGCGCTCAGATAGAAAACCTGGCTTCAGGTGGAGAGATAAAGGAAGACCAGCAATTCTAAGACACATTTTCCTTCAGACAGAAAAGGATGCATTTCAAAGGAGCAATCCTAAAAGATACCTCAACCTTCAGCTGGTTGCAGAGCTAAAGTGATTCGCTTTCCTAAGTCCTTGGTTTCTGGATTAGAAATCCCCTAAAATGAACTTGTATATTTTCCTTCAATTTCAAATTTTTTTCTTTTGAAATCTGCATGGTTAAAAATGTGTAGCTTGCCAGAGGAGACAACTCACTACATTGAATGTCACCCTTTTAAGGATGCTTAAGAAAGTTATTTTTAAAAGAAAAATGGCTTTCATTTACAAATTAAGTATGCTGAGTTTTTTTAAGCTATAGAATATTTTATATTGGAAATGAATATTAACTGGAGTGCAGACATACACTCTTTCCAGTGTTTATTCAGAAGCAATATGGGGAGCGCATTGGAGAGATAGGTGGCCTTGAACATCAAGAAAACCTGGATTTAAACATAGGTTTAAACATACAATGTGCATATGACAATACGTGCTGTGGCACCATGAGGCAAATTGTCTAGCCTCAGTGTCTCAGATAATGCTTTCACATTACAAAGAAATTACTAGTCTGCTTTAGGGAAAAGAGCTTTTGCATTGGGATCTTTCTGCCCTGATGAATCACAAGTTCATAGAGCAGAAAAAGTATTCCTTATATTATCACCATAACATTGTTTCACGTTAATAATATTTTTCTCCCTGATTGCATGTAAAAAGAATTTTTGACATCTATTTTTTAAAAAAAGTTTTGAATTCCAAATTCTATCCCTCCCTTCCTCCTCTCACCCCTCCCTGAGACAGTAAGCAATCTGATACAGATTTCCATATTAGTCATTTTGTGCAAGAAGACTCGAATAAAAAAAAAGAAAGTGAAAAATAGTGTGCTGCAGTCTGTATTCAGATAACATCAGTTCTTTCTTTGGAAGTGGAGAGCATTTTTCATCATAAGTCCTTTGGTATTGTCTTGGATCATTGTATTGCTGGGGCTTTCACAGTTGTTCATTGTACAGTATTGCTGTAACTGTGTATAATGTTCTCCTGGTTCTGCTCATGTCACTTTGTATCAGTTCATGTCAGTTTGCCCAGGTTTTAAAAAAAACACCAAACCATCTCATTTGTCATTATAGCACAATAATATTCCATTACGATCATATACTTGGTTAGCCATTCCCCAATTAATGGACATCCCCTCAGTTTCCAATTCTTAGCCACCACAAAGAGAGCTGCTATAAATATTTTTGTGCAAATAGGTTCATATTCTCTCTCCCTCTCTCCCTCTTCCTCTCCTTCTCTCTCCTCTTCCCCTCTCTCATCTCCCCTCCCCCTCCCCTCTTCCATCTCCCTTCTTCCCACTCTCTCCCCTCTCTCCCCTCTCTCCCCACGGGATTCAGACCTAGTAGTGGTATTGCTGGATCAAAGGATATACACAATTTTCTAGCCCTTAGGGCATGGTTCCAAATTGCTCTCTAGAATGGTCGCATCAGTTCACAATTCTACCAATAGTGTGTTAGTGTCCATTTTCCATTTTTTCTTGTCACATTAGCCAATCTGATAGGTGTGAGGTGGTATCTCAGAGTTGTTTTAATTTGAATTTCTCTAACCAATAGTGATTTAGAGAATTTTTTCATATATAACGTTACATTTTAAAAGTACAATGAAAACCTGGGTGGAACTGGATGATGGTGTTAAGATAAGCTTAATTCAAATGGGTTATGGTAATGGATCTGAAGTTTTAAAATTCAACTGATTTGTATGAATAATTTTCACTAGTGTGAATCAGCATTTATTAAACACCTGCTATGTACCAGGAATTTGTTAGATACTAGAGAACAGAAAGAAAGACATGAAACAGTCTCTGTCCTCAGGTAACTTACATCCTATCACATTTACAAACCTGTGGAGTGTTTCACTTTCTAGATTTCGCTAGAAGTCTAACATCAAGGACTCTCCACTGGAATTGGTATACTGTGCCAACTACCTTCTCTACTAAGGGGCTCTTTGACTCTGAACTCAGTCATTTGGTCAGACTGTTTGGTCCTGGAGGAGACTTGTCTCTAATGGGGCGGGGGGAAGAGTAGGTTCCCTTTTTCCCTTACTCTTTGCTCTTTGAAACTTTATCACAACGCACTAGGAAAATTATTTAAAGTTTAGCTTTAGGCTTATGACCAGGATTTCCCAAAAAGGGAAAATTAAAAACATAGTCATTACATAACATGAATCAAATGGAACAGGTATTCATTTACTACATGCAAAAGAAATAGAAAACGGAACATTCACAATTGCACATTTGACCAAAACAAACAAGCAAACAAACTTAAAAAGAGAGTCAGTAACTTAACATAACTACTGTTAACAATCTGCTGGGAGGCTGATACTTAAAGCTCACCTGAACATAGAGCAGTTAGTGAGATAGCTGCTTAGGTATTTTATATCTCGCCTCAGGTCTGCACTGTCCAAACCACTTCTGGTACATGTCTTCTGGTAAAATATCCAGGCTTGGGTCCATCTTCTTGTCAGTAGCCATGCTCTCGGATACAGAAGCTGCCCCTGCTGCCAGGTGGCTTCGCTCATTTAACCTAGGACCACTGAACTGCCAGACTGTGGGGGAGGAGGAGAGGGTCATGTCTGAGCTTGGATGTATCTATCCCCGTTGATGATGCTCAATGTTCTACTTAGAAAGGAAAGACAAAGTCGAAAAGGCAGCCAGGAGCCCAGTCACAAGCCTACCTGGTTGACTCGGATGCTCCATGTGAGAGCTACAGCAGGGTGGAAAAAGCCCATACTCTGACCTCCCTTGTGGTAAGTCTAGAAACAGGGGGGATCCTATACTAATCATATGGGATTCTTGAAACGAGAGCAGTGGAGCAAGGAGATGTTTCTTCTTTTAATGGACAATAGCAGTCTGCCCCAATTGCTGCAATCAGGGGGCTGGAAAGCAGAGGAAATAACCAAGGGTTTACCACATCATATCCAAATACCAGGTCCTTTCAGTGTTCACCATAGGGTCAGAAGCAGGTTCCAAAGCTCCTGCTTGGACCATTGGAACCAGGAAGAGCAACTCCAAGGAGATGATTGTTTTTCTTATGCTAGGTGATACAATGGATATAGCACTAGGCCCAGCATTAGGAAGACTTGCCTGGCCTCAGACACTTACTAGTATATAAGCCCAGGCAAGTCACTTAACCTTTGTTTGCCTCAGTTTCCTCATCTGTAAAATGGGAATAATAGCACCTACCTCACAGGGTTATTGTGAGGATCAAATGAAAAATATTGGCTAAAAAAAAGCATTTAGCACAAGGCCTGGCACATAGTAGGCAATTTATAAATGCTTAATCCATTCCATTCCATTCCAAAAAGCATCGGTGGTTATCTAGCTTCAGAAACCCTAGAAATAAAAACTGGCACAAGAGGCTTTTGCCTAATAGAGCTCACCTTAGGGAAAATTGTGACATAGGAAAAAAAAATTCATAGCATCTTACCTGACTTCTGCTTTTCACAATTTCCTATGAACTCAGTACTCTTATCATGTTCCCAGGTTACCTAGGGTCCTCTTGTATGGAACTATATTAGGACTTAACTATATGGCAATGTCAGGCTCCTGGCATTGTCCTCCTTTCCCCTTCTCTCCATTTTTGGCCCAGGTTGACATCTGTAACATCTCCCTTTAAGGTTAGCTAATCTGATAAATAGGCAACCAGGTGGTGCAGTGGGTCTGGAGTCAGGAAGACTCATCTTCCTCAGTTCAAATCTGGCCTCAGAAACTTACTAGCTATGTGACCCTGGGCTAGTCACTTAATCCCATTTGCCTCAGTTTCCTCATCTTTAAAATAAGCTGGAGAAGGAAATGGTAAACAACTTTGGTATTTTTGCCAAGAAAACCTCAAGTAGTATCATGAAGAGTCAGACAGGACTGAAAAGCGACTGAAAAACTGAACCATGTGCCAGGAGGTCAGGGCTGACTGGTTTCTTGTGAATCAGGTTATTGACTGAACCCTGCATGAAGAGGTATGCTGGAAACAGCTTGTGAGAGCTGAATGTTAAATTTTCAGTGTGAGCAACTGAACCTTGTCAATCACCAAATATTACAAATCAGAATGATTTATTATTTTTGTTAATTGTCTAGACTAAAGAAAGTGTTAGAGAAAATATTAGTAAAGCAGATTAAGTTTAAAACTGTATGGGGGCGGTACATTTCCCTCTCCCTGGAGAGACAATTGTTAAATGTTTACCAGCATACCCCTATTTAGAAGTCTGTGCTTGTATCCGTAAGTCTTTGCACAATAACAGTAATAAAAGTAGGTTATTCAGGGGTTGACCAAGAGTCATTTCTCTGAGAATTGCATCCTTTGTCCTTGAAGATAAGTATCAAGTGGCTGTAGAGCTCTTTTATTTTTCAGTGTCTGGGATTGTAAATTGGTGCCACTGCTTAGATAGAATGAACTCTAACCATCCACTTGAGGGATGAACCTTTTAGGATTACTTAGTAACTTAGAAAACCCACTTTGAATTGTGTTGCTCATTCAGATGCTCTCTAAGATGGGTTAGTAATGGGCAGGATCTGAGCTTTTACATGGAGAGAAGCAGAGTGGTATTTTGTTGTTCTTCAGTTGTATCTGACTCTTTGTGACTCCATTTTGGGTTTTCTGAGCAAAGTTACTGGAGTGGTTTGCCATTTCCTTCTTCAGCTCATTTTACAGATGAGGAAACTGAGGCAAACAGGGTTAAGTGACTTGCCCAGGGTCACACAGCTAGTAAATGTCCGAGACTGGATTTGAACTTGGGAAGATGAGTCTACCTCTACCCACTGCCCCATCTAAGCAACTTGGACCTGGATCCAGTGGTCCTGCAGGCAGCTAGGTGGTATACTGCATGAGGTTGTGGGCCTGGAGTCATGAAGAGCCGAGTTCAAATTCAACCTCTGATCCTTACTAGCTGTGTAACCATGGGCACATCACTTAGCCAGTATCTTTCTTGGTTTCCACACCTGTAACGTGAAGATAATAACACCTACTTCTCAGGAGGATAAAATAAGATATTATTTGTAAAGTGTTTTGCTTTGCAAACCTAAAATGCTGTATAAATGCTAGCTATTATTATTACTGTATCATTTCTGTACTTTGCTGCCTGTGTGACCTCGGGTGAGTTGATTCAACTTTTTGGGTAACAGTTTCTTCGTTAATAAAATAGGACTTTGGATTAGTTTCCTTCTTCCTCTAAGTCCTAAAATCTTAAATAATAAATAAGCCCATTACCTATGACAAAAAAAAACCATGGCTAAAATCATTTATATCTTTTGTTTTTACATCACATACATTTTCCATTATATCCTCTCTGCCCTCTCCCTGAAAGCTATTTCTTACAATAAAAGGAAGAAAAAAAAAGTCAAACAAAATTAATACATTGACAGTGTAAAGTTCTAAGCAATATTCCATAATCTTAAATCCCCTGCAAAGAATCAAGGGAAAGCACTTTTTTATATCTCTTCTCTCGGGCTAAGCCTAGTCATTATAATTTCTCAACTTTTAGTTTTGGTTGATTTATTGTCGTTCTTGCCATTTTTGCTGTCATTGTATGTTTTATTTTCCTGGTTCTGCTTACTTCACTTTGCCTCAGTTCATTCACATCTTTCTAGGCTTCTCCGTATTTATTATATCCATCATTTCTTATAGCATAGTAACAATATTTTTCTATATACATGAGCCATAATTTCCTTAACCATTCTCCAGTTACTTTAAAAAAGCTACTTTATTTCCAGTTCTTTGTTACCACAAAAAAATACTGCTATAAATATTTTGGTGCATATGAGGTTTCTTCCTTTTTGTAACTGACTTCTATGGTGTATGCACCTAATGGCATAATCTGTGTCTAAGGGTCTGGATATTTTAGTCACTCTCCACATAAATGAAAACTGATATCCAGAACAGTTGTACCTATCCAAATCTCCACTCACAATGCATTAGTTTGCTTCTCTTTCTACAAGCCCTCCAAATTTTAATATTTCTATTTTTTGTTACCCTTGCCAATTTGCTGAGTATAAGATAAAACCTCAAAGTTGTTTGGATTTGTTTTTCTCTCATTATTAGTGAATTGGAGCATTTTTATGTCGTTCTTAATAGTTTGAAATTCTTTTGAGAACTATCTTTTGGTCACATATATTATAAAATGACTTCTTTCCCCATATATTTCTACTAATTGTTCATGTATCTTTTGTATCAGACCTGTGTGAGACCTATTTGATATGAAGATTTTTTTAGTGAGGAATGTTTTCTACTAGAAACTATGCTTGGCACTTCCACAAGTAAATTAGATCAGATGGCAATTAAAGGGAGAGAGAATCAGATTTCTCAAGTCTAACAATATGCTATTTAGTAACATGTTTTGAGGAAAACCCTCTGTTTTAAAGGAAGGTGCTAATAAGGAATGCAAATACTGAATTTGAAACTTTAACAGAGTAACATATATACATATATATGTTTAACTTTTGAAAATACTGCTCTTTATCTGACTGCTGTCCTCATTTCATTGGCCTATATTAGTTGAGATTTTGTTTTTTATGTTACATAAAGTTCAGGCGTTAGTTGTTCTCCCAACCTCCTGTCTTTTCTTTTTCTAATCTATCCTAAAATCAGCTGCCAAACTGATGTTCTTAAAGCACAGGTAGGACCATGACCATTTCCCTGCTTAAGAAACTGCAGTACTGCCTTCTTGCCCGCATGATAAAATACAAACTGCTTTGGTTAGCTTTTAAAGCCCTTTATAATCTGGTTCCAGCTTTTTAAAATTAATTTTTGTTACTCTTTTAAAAATAATATTCATTTCTAAATATATTACTTCCCTATACAGCAAACACACATCTCATGTTACAAAGGATTTTAACAAGAAGAGGACCATTAGGAAGAGATAGAGAAATTCCATTTAAAATAACTGCAGAAAATATAAAATATTTGGGAGTTTACCTGGAGAGACAAAATCAGGGACTATATGTACATAATTAAAAACACTCTTCATACAAATAAAGATAGATCTAAACAGTTGGAGAAATATTAATTGCTCATGGGCAGGCTGAACCAAAATAATAAAAATCACAATTCTATCTACGTTAATTTACTTATTCAGTATCATAGCAATTAGACTACCAAAGAATAATTTTATCAAGCTAGAAAAATAATAAAATTCATCTGGAAGAACAAAAGGTCAAGAGTATTAAGGGAACCAATGGAAAAAAATGTGAAGGAAGGCAGCCTAGCAGTACTAGATTTCAAACTATGTTACAAAATGGTAATCATGAAAATAATCTGGTTCTGGCTAAGAAATAGAGTACTGGATCAGTAGAATAGATTAGGTACGTGATATACTGTGGTAAATGACCACATTTATCTAATGTTTAATAAACCCAAAGATCCAAGCTCTTGAGGTAAGAACATACCATTTGATAAAAATTGCTAGGACAACTAGAAAGCAATTTTGAAGAAACTAGTCATAGATCATCATCTCACACTGTATACCAAGACCTCAAATGGATAAATGATTTAGACATGAAGGGTGATATTAGAGGTAAATTAGGGGATCATGAAAATATTTACCTCTCAGATCTATGGATAAGAGAAGAGGTTATGACCAAAGGGGCAGGGGGGGGACCATTGCTAGTGTTCTCCCTTCAGGAATTACTCTGCATATATTTTGTATTTAATTTTCTAGGTACAAGATGTTTTCCCCCCAACAGAACCTGAAGATAGCTAGCTCTCTGAAGGCAGGACCCATCTCACTTCTGAGCACTTAGCAGAATGCTGAGCACTTAATAGGTGCTTAATAAAGGTTTGAATGAACTGACAAATTAGTTCAAGGGGAAAAAAGTTATTCTGAGAGAACATTAATGGAAAATTTAAACAGAATCTTTAATTAGCTTTGAGTTTTAGGAGGAAGAGACAGTTTACAAAGAAACCAACTAATATTAAATTTCATAAAACCAATTGATAGGTAAAAATCAACAATAGGAAGGTTCCAGGATCAGTTTTCCATCAGTTCAATCACTTACACTTTCTTCTATGACATTTGCAGAACTCAATGAGAACTGCTGTGTGAATAATGAGCTCCAAACTTGGCATGGTTTAGGATTATTTTATCAAAGAAAGATTAAATTATGTTCTGTGTCCTCTACTTATTACAGCGGGAAAGGCACTAATATGTTTTGGAAGGATTTTCAACAACAAAGGTCGAAACAAAGGCTTTCTGATACATTTGAGGTTAATCAGAAATAGTGAATCAGAGATGCAAACCTCCTAGTTTAGTGAGATTTTATTATATTTTAATTTGATTGAATGCCTCTATAATGGCCATGGCAATTTTGAATTATTACATAAAATAGTCTAAATCAGGACCTTGCAACAATTTGTTGACCTGTTCCTTCATCATTCCAACATGTGAGAGAAGAGGATGGTGCCCCAGAGTAAGCAAGGGCCTTAGGAAAATTCCACCTCCTCCATTAGTCAGAAACTCATTTAGACTAAGTGCCCCCTTTTAAAATGTTAACATCCCTTAGGAAAGTTAAGCCTAATGGTCAGTCATACCTTAGAATATATTATTTCATAGATTTCAAAGACTTTCAGAAACTAGAGCTTAAAGAACACATAGTGCTATCACCTCCTTTTATAGGTGAGGAAATGAGGCCTCATTTAATTAGTCAGCAACTTTTTATTTAGTGCTTACCAGGTGCCAGGCATTGTGCTAAATTTTGAGAATACAGAGAAAGGTAAACACATGGTCCCTGCTCACAAGGAGTTCACATTCTAACTTGTTCATTCAGTCATGTCTAATCCTTTGTGACCCCACGACCATAGCATGCTGGGCCCTTCTATCTTCCACTATCTCCCAAAGTCTGTCCTAGCTCATCTTCATTGCTTCTATGACACCATCTATCCATCTCAAACTCTGCCATCCCCTTCTTTTGCCTTCAATCTTTCCCAACGTCAGAGTCTTTTCCAAAGAGTCCTGTCTTCTCATTATGAGGCCAAAGTATTTAAGCTTCAGTATTTGTCCTTCCACATTCTAGCAGGGGAGACAATATAATTATGTACAAGCCAGAAATATGCAGAATAAAAAGAAAGTAATTTCAAAGGGAAGGGACTGAGGTGGGGAGAAAAGTGTAGGACTGGAAAGAAACTCCTGCAAGAGAGTGAGATTTGAATAGAATCTCCTAGGAAGTAAGGAGTCAGAAGTGAGAAGGGAGAGCATTATAGAACATATCTTGATTATTTAGGGTTGCCATTGTGAAAATTAATTATTATACTGTGACATAAAGGCAACCTGGCTGAGTGGATAGCAAACCAGCTTTGGTGTCTGGGGACTGGCTGTGGGACCTAGGCTAAGTCATTGAACATCTTAGAACAATCGATGATCTATACTGCGAGAGGGACTTGCTTCATTGGGAGCTCCCAACACCATTGGAAAAACACATAGGGTACCATATAGAGATGACAATAGGGCACCTTGTTGATAACAGCTGACACGTACATATGGATTTTAAGGTTCATAAACTGATTTACATCCAGTACCACATATGAGGCATGTGCCAACCCTGTGGGGTTGATATTCTTATCCTCATTTTATAGATGAAGAGATGAAAGCTCAGAGACTTTCAATGACTTGTCCATATTGACACAACTAATGTGTATCTGTGGCAGGATTTGAACCCAGGTGTTCCTGCTTCTCAGTCCAGAGCTCCACCCAGATCACCACACCGCCCCTGTACAGCTCTCACACTAAGGGGCAGTAGCCAGGAGTAGTGATTTCTTATTTTTAAAACAATGTTTGTTTTGGTTTTCTCTCATCCCAGGGTTTCAGGCTATTATAAGTATGCCTACATCTAGCAGTTCCCCGCTTTTACATTTCCTGCTTCTCGTTTTCTGGGGGCTGAGAATGCAGAAGTAGAATTAGGCCAGGGTCATAGTTGCCTGGCACAGTGGGCTCCAGCCCCCAGGAAGCTGCTGCCAGGTGGATGATCTGTTGTCTCAGACGCTGGGCCCTCAGGAAGGGTGACCTCTGGAGGGCAGGGGCCCCTCTGAGGAGGATGTAAGGGGCTATTTGCCCTGCAGGCCACTTTCCTTCTGGTTTATCAATTTGACCTTTGTAAAGGTCAAAGAAAGCTGTGTTCACACAGCATGAAAGTAGTTCCTTGATTTGAGTCTAGAGCCCTCAAGTTTTCCATTGATGTCAGATCAGAGAGAACACCTCCTCATAGTACCAAATTTGCTAGAATCACACCTAAAAGAGGAATAAATAAACTCAACAAAGACCCAAGAAGATCTCCTATGAAAAAAGTCCAAGAGCATAAGGATGCAACCTTTGTAACATGCTATTGGGCTACTTAGTTATCTCTTTTTGTTGTCTCTTTTGAAAGGTGTTCTGGATAACTGAGGCTGCTAGATGAGTGAGCTATCATTGTATGAAACAAGTTGTTTCCTATGAGAATGAAGGGAAGAGTGGTAGTGGAATTGAAATATCTCGGGGAGGGTGGAAAGTACAATAAATTAGAAGTAAGGAGACCTTGGTCCAGAAGATGGTAGAGCTAGAAGATTAACTTAAAGATCACCTGGTCTAATCACTTCATTTTATAGATGAGAGAATATGAGACCTAGTAAGTTAAGTGGCTTTCCCAAGGTCACAGGATTAATAAGTGACTTAGCCAATAAGGGACTTCTGATTCCAAATCCAGCACCCATTCCTTTTAGCATGGGCCTCTAGGCTTGGTTCTGCCCACAAATTAGCTATGTGACCATGGGCAAGTCATTTAATATTTCTTGGTTTCAGTTTTTTCTCTATTTTAGGAGGGGATTGGGCCATATTATCTCCAAGGTCCTTTTCACCTCTAAATAAGCCTATGATTATTACTTACTTTCCCCGGGGAATGCAAAGTTGAGTGAAGGAATAAAAAAGTGACCATAGTGAGGCATTACCGAAAGTCAAGATTTGATGGATTTGCTGCTGCTGATTATCTAATTTTTCTTTTTATTGTTTTGGCCACCATTTCTCGATCACTCCTTCCGTGTCATACGAACCTGTCTTCTGTCTAATTTAAATGGTAGGATCCTTGGACAGGAGCCACGTTCAGTTAGGTGTTCCAAACAACACCTCGAATGCTGGCTATTCTATACAAAATAAAAAGCAAAGAGGAAAACAACACAAGGCAGGACAGATTCAACAAATATGTACCAGGTACATATTGCCATTTAGCTTTGTGGGAAATAGAAATGAGTAAACATGAATTGTGTTGTTCTGGACATATTTCTACAAATACAGCAGTTTGGTGCCAAATTCCTCTAAGTATTCAGTAACATCTCTAGAAGTATTAATAGCTATCTCCTTTAGCTAAGCTTCTTCAGTGCTCCAAGGACTCATGATGGCATCCCTGAAGACAATCACAGCCTGCTCTACTCCTTAGTTTTTCTAAATTGATGAGGCTAAAAATTCATCACTATGTAAACTGTCTTCCGGTGATGAGTCTGTGAACATAAAGAACAATCCTTTGATTGTAACAAATAGGAATTCAGTTTGTTAATAAATATTAAGGATATCTTTATCCTTGTTCTTTGATCTTAACTCCAACCAATGTTAATAATCCATTATTAACAGTAATAAAGTTATTTATCATTCTTTAAAAAGCTCATGAATAGACCAACTTTTGAAACTCATTCTCCTGCCTACAATCTTGGGGTTGCCAACCAGTACAACATCATTGACATCATCATCACTAGAAGCTGTTTCTTTTTTGGTGAGTAACCCTGAGAATCTTCCTCTCTCAGTTTGATTTTTTGTTTTTATTAAAGGGCCCATCCCTTGACTCTCTCCTTAAAGAGGCCTATTCACTGAATGGGCGTTGCCTGACTCAAAGTGAGAACTTGAGAAGACCTTAGTTTAAAAAGGCTAAGCTGTCCCACTGCATCCAGGGCCATCTACAGTTGTCCTGATTGATCTATGGCTCGCCACTGGACTCAGATGGCTCTGGAGGAGAAAGTGAGTCTGGTGACTTTGCACAGCCTTCCCTCACTCAAATCAAAGTCAATTACAAGTCGTGTCATCCACTCCCTGCTGTCATGGTCCTCTTTGAGAACGAAGGACAAACACAACTAGCATTTATACAACACTTTAAAGTTCTCAAAGCACTTTGTGTATGCCATATGTTATCTCATTTATCCATTTGATACATCAGTGATGCATCCTGTTTCTACTGAGCCTCTTTGCTTGATGAGAAGATCGCTGAAACACCCTAGCTAGAAACTGCTACAATGACTAATGAAGTCCTTGAGTACAGTTCCTGACATGGAAGTTGTTGTTTTACTTCATCTCCACCTCCTCCTCCTCTTTCTCCTTCTCCCTCTGCACTCCTGATTCCAAATCCTTTGCTTTCCTTAGCATTTCTTGCTGATACCTCTAGCAAATGAACATAAAAATAAAAATCAACCCAATGGTATCACTGAAATACATCATTTAACACAAGAATATGCTAAAAATTAAAGATATGATAAACTTGGAGTTCTGACCTGTCTTTCTTTGAATATGGCTGGATACCTTTTTTAAAGAATACATGAAAATTTTCCAGAGGTGTGGAGCCAAGATGGCAGAGTGAAAGCAGTGACTTGCTTGAGCTCTCCCCCAAACCCCTCCAAATACTCATAAAAAATGGCTCTAAACAAATTCTGAAGCAGCAGAACCCACAAAAAGACAGAGTGAAACAAATTTCCAGCCCAAGACAACCTGGATGATTGATCAGAAAGGTGTATCATGCAGGGCTGGGAATGGAGCGCGCGCAGCATGGGCACGCAGGCCACAGCAACCTGGAGCAGGCCTCAGAGGACTGAATCGGGCAGCTGTGGAGCTTTCCAGACTCTTAATCCACCAATGCCAAAGACAACTTAGAAGGTCGGTGGGAAAAGTCTGTTTCTGTCGGTACTGAGAAAGGAAGGCGGGGTTTCAGCTCCATTCCCCAAGAGTGTGGCCCTGGGGAGGACAGCTGCTTCCTGAGCTTCCAGCCCACAGACTGAGGGGGAATCCAGTGGCTGATCAGAGAGGGATTGCAGGGATCTCTTTGCCAGTGCTGAGGCAGGAATCTCTTGCTTTGCCCGTGTTTGGATCTGGGTCACAGTTCTGGGTGGCGGTGCTGGGGTGAGGAGGAGCGCTGGCATGGTGGAGCTTGTAGTGGCTGTGGAGAGGAACCCCTCCTCACAGTTACAGGACAGAAAGGAGTACTTGTAGTCACAGGCCAGGAAAGGAGTAAACACCTCGCCCCTTATCATACCACCTTGAAAGAACTGAAAATTTACAGGTCCCTACAAGTATCTCTGAAAACAGCTGTACAAACCCCTGAAGCTTGGGACAGTACATTCTCCACATTGGAAGCAGACTCTTACCTTAACAAAGAGTTTAAAACTCAAGTAATTGGCTGGGATCATGAGCAAGCAGCACAAAAAGAGTCAGACTATATTATCTTACTTTGGTGAAAAAGAAGATCAAAATATACAACCAGAAGAAGACAACAAAGTCAAAGCTCCTACATCCAAAGCCTCCAAGAAAAATATGAATCAGTCCCAGGCCTTGGAAGAGCTCAAAAGGGATTTTGAGAAGCAAGTAAGGGAAGTAGAGGAAAAACTGGGAAGAGAAATGAAAGTGATGCAAGAAAATCATGAAAAACAAGTCAACAGCTTGCTAAAGGAGACCCAAAAAAATACTGAAGAAAATAACACCTTAAAAAATAGCCTAACCCAAATGGCAAAAGAGGTCCAAAAAGCCAATGAGGAGAAAATGCCCTAAAAAGAAAAATTGGCCAAATGGAAAAGGAAGTCCAAAAGATTACTGAAGAAAATACTTCCTTAAAAATTAGAATAGAGCAATTGGAAGATAGTGACTTTATGAGAAATCAAGACACTGTAAAACAAATCCAAAAGAATGAAAAATTAGAAAACAATGTGAAATATCTCATTGGAAAAACAACTGACCTGGAAAATAGATCCAGGAGAGAGAATTTAAAAATTATTGGACTATCTGAAAGCCATGATCAAAAAAAGAGCCTAGACATCATCTTTCAAGAAATTATCAAGGAAAACTGCCCTGATATATTAGAACCAGAGGGCAAAATAGAAATTGAAAGAATCCACAGATCTCCTCCTGAAAGAGATCCCCAAAGGAAAACTCCTAGGAATATTAGCCAAATTCCAGAGTTCCCAGGTCAAGGAGAAAATATTACAAGCTGCCAGAAGGAAACAATTCAAGTACTGTGGAAACACAATCAGGATAACACAAGATTTAGCAGCTTCTACATTAAAGGACTGCAGGGCATGGAATATCATATTCCAGAGGGCAAAGGAAATAGGATTACAGACAAGAATCACCTACCCAGCAAAACTGAGTATAATCCTTCAGGGGAAAAAATGGTCATTCAGTGAAATAGAGGACTTTCAAGCATTCTGATGAAAAGACCAGAGCTGAATAGAAAATTTGACTTTCAAATACAGGACTCAGTGGAACATGAAGAGGTAAACAGGAAAGAGAAATCATAAGAGACTTATTAAGATTGAACTGTTTACATTCCTGCATGGAAAGATGATATTTATAACTCATGAGACCTTTGTCAGTATCAGGGTAGTTGGAGGAAAAAAATTATATGTATGTATGTATATGTAGATAGATAGATAGAGGGCACAGGGTGAGTTGAAGATTAAGGGGTCATATCTGGAGAATAAAATTAAGGGATGAGAGAGGATGATACTCAGAGAAGAAGAAAGGGAGAGGTAGAATGGGGTAAATTATCTCACAAAAAAACAGAAAAAAAAGTCTCTCTACAGTGGAGGGGAAACAGGGGAAGGTGAGAGGGAATGAGTGAATCTTATTCTCATAGGATTTGGCTTAAGGAGGGAATAACATACACATTCAATTGGGTATGGAAATCTGTCTTACCCTACAGGAAAATAGGGGGAGAAGGGGACAAGAGAGCAGGGGGATGATAGAGAGGAGGGCAGATTGGGAAAGGGTAATCAGAAGTAAATACTTCTGAGGAGGGACAGGGTCAAAAGAAAGAATAGAATAAATGGGAGGGCAGGATAGGATTAAGGGAAATAGAGTTAGTTTTTCACAACATGGCTACTATGGACGTGTTTTGCATAACTGCACATGTACAACCTATATTGAGTTGCTTGCCTTTTCAATGAGGGTGGGTGGGGAGGGAGGAAGAGAGAAAATTTGAAACCTAAAGTTTTAAAGACATTTGTTTTAAAAAAATGTTTTCACATGCTACTGGGAAATAAGAAATACAGGAAATGGGGTACAGAAATCTGTCCTACCCTATAGGAAAATAGAAGGGGAAGGGGATAAGAGAAGGGGGGAAGAGATAGAAGAGAGGACAGACTAGGGGAAGGGATATTCAGAATGCATGCCATCTTGGGGTGGGGGGAGGGGTGAGATGGGGCAAAAATTTGGAACTCAAAAGCTTCTGGAAGTGAATGTTGAAAACTAAAAATTAATAAATTTATATTAAAAAAAAAAGAATACATGAAGGACCCAAGGACTCAGCGTAGTTTATACTAGAAAATGCAAGAGAAAACCACTCCCCTTTGCTATATCCTGTTGCTATGAAATGTTTCACAGTCTGGATATTCTTACTGATTTGTTAAAAAGGAAGTAGATAATATAATAAAAATAAAATTCATTATTCCCCTCAACTTTTAAAAGAGAAGCAGAATTTGATTGGAAAATTTATAGAAAAGCCTCTCCCTCCCAAATAAAACAACAAAAAATGCAATTGTCTCCACCTGCCCTTTATGTAAAGGCGAGGGTATCTCTTAGAAGCTGCTTTTGTGCTGTCAGGAAAGAGGATGATAAAACTGGATATCAACAGCTTATCATAGATAATGTACATGACACCTAAAAATGGATGGTGAGAGACATATAAGTGAGTGAATGGAAATGTGTGCAGAATGCTGACTTGAGGAATCTTATAACTTAGTGGATCTCAGCCAGATTAACATTTACTTCAAATGAAATGAAAGTACAGTACCATTTAAGTAGTAGGAGGAATCAGGTAATTCAGGAAAGGAACTAACCTGATGTCCAGTGGAAGCTAAAAGGCCTCTATGAACAACATTATCGATCAATCAACCAATAAATGTTCATCAAGCACCTACTATGTGCCAGACGCATAGTAGGTATTGTGCTAAGTGTTATCCAAGGAGTCGGTAACATTTCTAACAAAACTGAGATCTGAAAATATTAGAACTGCTTATACTTCTTTTGTTCAGACTCCCAGAGAAAGAGCCTATTAAGTCAAAATAAATTGTACCAAGTACCTTAAAGTGGAGCCTGTCTGTTTTAATTTTACTGATATACCTAGCTGAGGCTTAGTGTAATAGTGATCTTACAGATCTATTAGGAATACATCTGATAGAAAATGCAATGTTTAGCTACTATTTATTGTTGGGATGCTGTGCAACCATTTTTCTTATGATTTTTATTATGGCAAAGGGATATATTAGTCTACTATCTCAGTCCCTAATTAAGCATTACAAATGACATTTCTATAAGTGTCAGATTTAAAAGATTGTAAATGCATGTGTCTTAAAGTCCTACCTAATTACTGGTAGTGTACCATTCTCAAGGCTAAGAAATCCACTTTGCAATTGTATTCATTTATCATAATTCATTGCATTTTCTATTCTACCCAAATTTAATTCTTTAAACTAGATGGGTTGGTTTTTTTTTTAACCAATTCCCTTCTACAAATGTAGTACAGCATACCATTTAGATGCTTCATAACATATTAGTTAGGTTTGTGCATCGCAGAGACATTTTTGGTCTTTGGGGCTTACCCACATGCGTGTAGATCCCCTTAAGAAGTGTCATGTTTAGCAAATAGGCAGAAACAGAGATGAGTCTGAAGCAATGAACTAATTCATAGTTACACATAAAAGGTATCAAAGGGAAACAAAGAGGCCTCCTACAACCAGGTGACCATAGCTCGATAAGCAAGATCGATGGGGTGAAAATAGTCTGCTTATGAAAGTCAGGGAAGAAGAAATGGAGAGATCAGCAATCCATTGCTTTCCTTGTGTGTTCTTGCTTCAGACTGCCCTGACAATTCTAGGTATGCCACACATTGTCTCTGCTCCCCTGACATCTTTCTTTGTTCTCTAGACTCCTTCAGTTTGTTGCCCTGTTTAGAGCACCTCAGTCTTAAGACTGTCTTCAAATATTTTAAGAAACTCATGCCTATCACAAGCTATCAGGTATATTCCTGCCAACCACCAACCACTCACCTAGTCCTCAACACGTCTCTGGAATCTTTCTATCTTGGCAATTTCCCGTACAGCCCCATAAAGATTGTTCCCACTTTACCATCCCAACATACAACCTACCTTACTGCTCCTGCCCCAATAGTATCTTAATATGTTTACACTATATGTTCACATCTGACCATTCAATTGTATTTAAGCTCATAGATCCTTCTGAGCAAGAAGGGACCTTAGAGTTCACTGAGATCAACCCTATAATTTCATAGATGAAGAAACTGAGGCATAGAGAAATTAAATGACTTAGTCTGGGTCACATATCTAATAAGTGTTTAATATAGTGTGAAACTGAGATTTGAACTCGAGGCTTCCTGGTTATACTGCCGTGGCAGTATACACCATGGCTACTTCTGGGTAATTTAAAAGAGGCATCGGATAAATACAAAATGTGACTCTGGGTAAGGATAGTTTTTGAGGATAAGGGAAAGGGAAATTATTGATTAAAGTCCTTAGTCATGGCTGGAGCAATATCAGGTGAGCAGGGATATGTTTAGGTGGCTGAGTGTTTTATACCGAAGGCAAACAAGTTACACAATATGTGGGATGTGTGTGGAGTCAGAACAGACAATGGGGAAATTAGAAATAAAGCCATGACTCTAGATGTATCAGTCTAGGAACTGTATGGTTGGATGGAAGAAAGAAAGAATTTGATTCCAATGTGGCCCATGCTTACCCTTGTTCATTTTTTCTTTGGGCAAACTTTCTTTGCCTTCACAATTTCCATTACCAATGGGTAAGATTTTTTTTATAACATTTCAGACAGCAAATGTATAGAGCTTACATCAAAGCTGGAGAAGATATATATTCTAATATTCCCTCTGATACATACTGACTCAATCAATCTCTAGGCAACCCTGTAAGGCTACAAGTTTCAGGGATAGTCACAAGCTACATTGGCAGAGGGAATTTCATCACCTGGGAGTTCCTTATATCAGGGAAATCGCAGGTGCAGTTCCAATCCCCTCTCCCACTTCAGAGTGAATGAAACCATTTTTTACTATTTTTTTTCCCTTTCTGATAGGCTAACATATGATTATCTATTAAATTACATTGCTTATATCATTTGACGTCATTGCCTTCCCACAATATTCTCTGACTAATGACTAATAGTATTGAACTTAGTCTGTAGTAGAGGTAACATCCTCACCCATCTCCAAACTGTTTTTGAGCTAGCTGTCAGGAAAGTTCTTTACCCTCCCATTATCTCTCATGCAATCCTATCCAAATCTGGGGGGATGTGGAGATATGATAGGTGAGAACCTCTCAGAAAAGTTTACCAGACCATTTGATTTCTAAGTGGGGACATTGTCTTCATCATTCTCTGAAGCTTTTCCTTTGAGATATTGCATTCAAATCTTTCGATTTTTTTTTCTTTTGGTAAGGCAAAAATAGACAGATAGGAATATTACTGGCTCAAGTATTCATCAGAGTTTTTAAAGATAAGATTTCTGTATATCGAATATGAAAAGGCATTTTGATGCTCTTTTCCAAATTATTCTCTCCTGCTCTTTTCTTTACACATCCCCGTTCTTCACAGCAATCCCTGCATTTCGTCCTTTTGTAAAAAGTCTGCCTTTTCAACAGTGCTGGCCCCGGTGGAAATGATCAGGGAGGATTTCATAGAAATATTGCTCCCACAGCAGAGGTTGGGCTCTTAGCCTTGGAACACATTGAACAAAAAGAGTATTTGTCCTCTTTAAGCCTCATGCCACTTAGAATGTTTACTGCTCTTCTTTTATCAGGATCTCCTGCCCCGGAGGGTCTTGACAGATGAATCAGGAATAAAAAATCTTTTTTTACTTCAGAATAGAAAACATGGTTATTGGGAGCCCATTCAGTGTTTGAGAGTATTGATTATGATCTTGGGTGGAGAATAGCGAACAAGGAGAGAGGGTGGGAGAGCTCTGTTCGCTTGCTGGTGCACCCACTGACAAAGGCTGTCTTAGACAAAGCTTTTCACCCACTGTCTTGGTGCTTGGCTTCCTCATTTGCCAAATGGAAAGAAGTAATTCTAGGAAAGCTTTTAGCCTCACAAAGTACTTGGAGCTCTATGGATAATATGTTAACAGATAAACTAATAATAACAACAATGATGATGATGATGATAATTATAAACAACTCACACTTATATAGCACTTTGATCTTTGCATATGTGATCTTATTTGGTCCTCGCAACCATCCCTGTGAGGTAGGTGATATTATTATTCCCACTTTACAGATGAGGAAACTGAGGCACAGAGAGATTAATCAACTTGCCTAGGGTCATACATCTGGTACTTCTCCAACAGCTACACTCCTTGGACATGGACTGTACCATCATCATGATCCCAGAAAAGTTTTTCATGGGTTAACTCATCCTGAGATCTGATGCATCTCATCCTTCTGAGTATCAGCTTTGGTACTCACATCTATTCAGTACCCTCTGTTTGGAGGACTGAGGGGTAGAGCAAAAAAAAATTCCTCTGAAAGCTTCCATATGAAGAGGGCTCGCAAACCAGCCAATTCTTAATTTCCCACCAGCTGTGCTCCTTGGATTGAATTCCACCATGCTTCCTCATGGTTATTCTTCCCTTCCTCTCTTTTGTGGTATCTTTTGTGTGTTGTCTTTTCCTATTAGATTATAAGCTTCTTGAGAGAACAGACTTTTTTTCTTATTTGTATCTCCAGTGCTTAGCATAGTAGTTGGCACATAGTAGGAAATTAATGTTTATTGACTAACTAGTAAGTGTGTCAAATAAAATTTAAACCCAGATCTTCTTGACTTTAAGTTCCATATTCACTATGCCATCTAGATATCCAATTAATAAAATATTATTCACTCTACACAGATGTGGACCTATATTCAAGGTCAATGAACTTGAAAATAGCAGTTTTTCATCATCATCATCATCATCATCATCAATGTCAACAACAAGCATTTATTAAGTGCCTACTGCGTGCTAGGCACTGTGCTAAGCACCAGAGATATAAAAAAAGGTGAAAATTGTCCCGGTCTTCAAGGAGCTCACATTCTGATTGGAAAGGACATTTAAGCAGCAATGTACATTGTAAATGGGAAGTGGGCCACTAGGTGGTACCGTGGACAGAGCGCTGGGCTTGGAATCAGGAAAACTTACCTTTCTGAGTTCAAATCTAGCCTCTGACATTTACTAGCAGTGTGACCCTGGGCAAGTCATTTAACACTGTTTGCCTCAGTTCCTCATTTGTAAAACTGAACTGGAGAAGGAAATGACAAACCACTCCAGCATCTTTGCCAAGAAAACCCCAGAATGGGGTCACAAAGAGTCAGACTGTAGCGATTGAACGACAACAACAAAACGGGAGGTAAATCATGAGTTCTACCTTAAGTTACCTCCATTCAACTGGCATTTTTTTTTATTAGGTGCCCACAGTGTGCTAGTCGCTAAATGCTAAGAATGCAAAGACAAGAGTGAAAGTCTCAGCCTTCAAGGAGCTTAAGATGCCAGCAAAGATACCAGAGGGGTTTGCCATTTCCTTCTCCAGCTCATTTTACTGATGAGGAAACTGAGGTAAACAGTGCACAGTGACTTGCCCAGGGTCACCCAGCTAAGAAGCATCTGAGGCCAGATTTAAACTTGGGAAGATGACTCCTCTTGGCCCAGCTCTCTAGCCACTGTGCCATCCAGCTGCCCTGCTAAGTATCTACAAAATAATTATGGGAGGAGAAGACCTCAGCGTGTGTGTGTGTGTGTGTGTGTGTGTGTGTGTGTGTGTGTGTGACAAGAGCACGCGCCTTCATGCAGAAGGCAGCATGACCTGAGTCCTGAAGGAGACAGGCACCCTTGCCATCCTATGTTATCATTAAGGTCTTCCTAAGGTACAGTTCTGACCATAACAATCCCCAGCACAGAATCCCTAAGTGGCTCCCTACTGCCCCTAGGATAAAATACTGCCTCCTCTCCCTGGGCTTGAAGGCCTCTCTCAGTCCGACTCCCACCTATAGTTTTAGACACTTACCTGGCCTGAGAGCTCCTCCTCGAATGGGTCATTTGATGCATTGCTCTCTTCTGTTTCCTGGTACAGGATGCTCACACCTGGAAGGCCTCCCATCTTCCCTTTTGGAGAACAGATGCTGCCTCTGCTACTAGCTATGTGATGGTGGGCAAGGCATGCTTCCGTTTTCTCATCTGTCAAATGGGACAATAATCATTCTAGCACCCACCTCACATAGTTACTATGCAGTTCAATTACAATAACATGTCGAGTGATTTTGCCAACTCTAAATTCAATGATATATGCAAGATGATCTGTAAACTTCAAAGTGCTATGTGGATGTATAATGATATTAATTATTATTATTATACTTAATTTCCTTTATGACTCAGCTCAGAGACCATCTCCTAAGTGAAGCCTTCCTTGATTTCCTTAGTTGTTAGTTCTGCTTTCCTCCTCACATCAACTTCTCTGTGTATATGGATTCCCTAGTGGAATGTAATCTCTTTCAAGGCAGAGAATTAGAAAAAAAATTTTCTTTATATTTCCAGCACCTTGCACGATGCTTTGTACAGGGGAGGTATTTTTTTATAAACATTTGTTGTATTTTATTCTCTTTATACTTACATATGTCCTTGTTGTCTCCTTGTTACATGTATAAACTCCTTGCAAGCAGGGGTTATTTTCCATTCATTTGCAACCTTTAACAAAGTTCTGGCACGTGGCAAGCCCTTAATCTATAGTTTTTGATTGATAAGAAAGAAAGGAATCCGGCATTTTAAAGCACCTACTTTGTGCCCTGCATTGTGCTAAGCACTTTACTAATATTATGTCACTTGATCCTCACATCAATCCTGGGAGGTAAGTGCTATTATGATTCCTATTTTACAATTAAAGAAACTGAGGCAGAGGTTAACCGACCAGCAGAGGGACGCATAGATGGTGTCAGAAGTGAGGTTTGAACTAAAGTCTTCTTGACTTTGAGTCCAGTGCTCTTTTCAGAGATGCCTTTAGGTAGGAAATACAAAATAAAGTCAAACAACGACACTCTCTCTCCTTCCCTCCTTTCCTCCTCCCTCCCTCCTTACCTTCCCCCCTCCTTCTCTCTCTCTCTCTCTCTCTCTCTCTCTCTCTCTCTCTCTCTCTCTCTCTCTCTCTCTTCTCTCTCTCTCTCTCCCCTCCTTTATTCCCCTCCCTCCCTCCCTCTCTCCTCTCTTTCTCTCACTCTCTCTCTCCCTTTAGTCATTCACTCCAGTGATGCAGATCATAACCTGTCCCTTGCCCTGTCCACGTCCTTCCCCAAGTTTGCCAAAAGAAAGGTCAACTGATGTTCTGGAGGCTCTCTCCACAATACAAAATATATACATGGCCAATGTGAAATATAAACAGAGCAAAGAATGGTGATAACTAGGGGTGAGGAGGTGATGGGCTAAATATACAGAATGAGATAAACATTTTAGACATGACCTATGAGTTTTGCCTGACCATGAATAGGTGCTGCAAGGTTGCTGTTGTTGTTATTTGGTATTTATTTCAGGGAGGGGAGAAAAAATAAATGCTTGTTAATTGAAAAATAATTTAAATCTTGTAAAAAAAGAATTGTTCTTCATTATTTGCTTAAGAATGAGGATCTCTAGCCAAGAACTGCAGTGTTGGGTATGCTAAATATACCTGCAACTGACTTCCTTAAAATTAGCTATTCTTTCTGCGATCGAGAATATGTTAATGATTAGATTAAATTTAAAAGAGCGTCCAAACAAAATGACCTATTCTTTTCAGGTCATCCTGATTCCAAGTTCATCCCTCTATCCACGTCATCAGTGGTTCTTAATCCTTTGGCCTCAGAGCCCCTTTACAATCTCAAAATTTATTGAAGACCCTCCAAGAACATTTGAGTATGTGGATTACATCTATTTACCCTATTAGAAATGAAGACATCATAGTATTATTTTGAAAATAGTTTTGACTTCTTGACTCCTTGAAAAGATCTTGGGGATGCTCGGGGAAGTTCCCAGGCCACATTTTGAGAACCATCACACTATATTTCAGCTCCTCTACGTCTCTTGACATTATGTGGACAGCAGAGGAACAGGTGGGCTTTTTTTTTCTAGTCATATATTTTGGTGATGACATATGGAAGTAGAGCAAGTCAGGGCTCTACAACACAAGAATCTGGTTGATACAATGGAGAGGAATTAGCTCATTTCTATACTAATATACTTACCACTACTGTAATGGGGGCAAAACCCAGAAAAACAAACAGTCATGACTCTTGATAATAGCCCAGGCTCCCTGCTGTCCCTTTGTCACTAAGAGATAAAATAGGTAGTTGTCTCTGTTCCCCAAGATGTGTTTTCATTTGGTTCAATAATTTACTTTAAAATAAATTTATTAGGCTGTATATCAACATGTACAGTTCCTTTCGTATGCTTCCCTTCCCCACCCCCATGAAGCTGAAAGGGAAGCCTTACTGCTTCATTCTCTGGGTTGCCAGAGAAATCTTCGTTCTGTATACTGGGTATTGAAGACATTTATTTTTTTTTTTTTAAAGAAAGGAACAAAGGTTTGAATCTCAATGGATTAATGCAGTAAATAAATAATTATACTTAAATGAATTTAAGAATAGAGAGACATAAGAGGTATCATTATAATATTTTCTAATTTGCTTGATTTGACACTGATCTGTGTGTCTTCACTTATACATAGTCCACATTCAGCACACCAGAAGGTTGGTAGTTAAGAAGCAAGCTGTTAAATATTAAAGCTGTATCTATGTAATTGAATATTTGGGGGTATGACTACATTCTAAATATACGCTATTAAGATACTGTTCTGGGGAGGCTTTTGATATCTGACATTATACTGTGTCACTGTGATTTCTCTAACAAACACAGAGACGGAAGACAGGAAAGAAAGAACTTTCATTTTAATAGAGTGATGTTTTAATAATCCTAGGAATGAAGTCGTTTGGGAAACTATTGTGAATTTGGCTGGGCCTAAGATACATGCAAGCTTCCCATAAATAATCCATTGGAAAAGACTTGCACTAATTTATTGTATCGCAATGAAATACAAATCATGAGATTCAGAAGGCTAACCAATGAAGAATATTCACGAAGCACTATAATATTATCAAGTGAAATTTTTGCAAATTGCTTAGCACATAATAGATACTCAAAAATGTTAGCTATCATTATTATTTGGGCAGCCAGGTGGCACAATGGGTAGAGTGCTAGGAAGTCAGGAAGACTTATCTCTTTGAGTTCAAACCTGGCCTCAGACACTTGCTAGCTGTGAGACCCTGGGCAAGTCACTTAAACCTGTTTGCCTCAGTTTCCTCATCTGTAAAATGAGCTGTAGAAAATGTATTTTGGCCAAGAAAACCCCACAGGGTCATGAAGAGCTGGGCATGACTGAACAACAAGAAATCATTATTATTACAGACATAAAGCTTTTTTAATACTATAGAAGGAAACACATTAGCATGGTTTTAGGAGAAGCATGTGGAGATGGTGACTAGCTGATACACAAAGACTGGAAGTAGTTCCTAGTGTGAGTTGTTATTGTTGTTCGTCCTTCTTTCTCCAAGAGGACCAATGACATGATGAGGATAATGTCTGGACTTGCTTGGGAACTGGACATGAGTGGGCAGAGCAGCACAAAGTCATCAGCCTCTCTCTCTTCTCCAGTGGCAAGACAAAGGTCAAGATGACTGGCTATGGCCCAGGATGCAGTGGGTGACCTTAAGGTCTTTCCCAGGTCTGGGGGTGTCTGAGGTCACATCCATTCAATGACCAAGGGCTGGGTATGCGTTGAGATAAAAGATGGCTCAATTGACTATCATAAAGATATCAATATCAATCTGGGAGGGGAAGACCCTCAGAGTTTCTGGCCGTAATACAAAACAATTGCTTCTCTTCTGGCTCGGTGTGATTACTCTATCCACTGAAGCAGGTCCAAACTTGTCTAAGATTTCATAAATAAATCCTAGGCAGTTGATCTCACTAAGATTTCTAGGGTCATCCAGCGAATAAGGGTCATTGAGGGAGGTTGGAACTAAGATCTTCCTGAGCCCAAGCCCAGCACTCTCCCCATTGTATCAGGTTGCCTCTGACTAGATACTAATACTCTACTTTGGCATGCCACTTTTACATATTATATTATTATGCCCAGGGTCCAGTCGTACTGGACTACTTGTTCCTTCCACATAGTCCTCTATCTTCCATCTCAGTGACTGTATACAATCTGTCCCCAGTGCCTGGAATGCCCTCCTTCATCACCTTCCTTCAACTCTTAAGAATTACTGCTTTCTGTCAAGACAGAGTTTAAATATTACTTTATGCAGGAATCCTTTCCTAGACCCTATCCCCAACCCCAGCTGCTTGCACCCTCCCCTCTAACTGCTTTGTATCTTCTTTGTATATATCTTATATACCCGTAAATGTATAGTCAGTTCTGCTCCAATATTTGTTTTGAAAATGTGAATTTGTTCCAGTGTGATTGATATATTAGGGAATGATTTCACTATAACCTCAATTTTGTGTTTGCTTATGCCAAATTTTCTCCATGAGAAACAGTGAAAATGCAGAAAACTGCATCACTTTAAAATAACCTAAAAGTTGCAGTCCTTCCAACACCCACTTCCACAAGTAAACCAGGTCATTTGCAAGGTACAGAGCTATATTTATTGTATCTCTTCTGGTCAGTAGGGAGCTGTGGGTGGAGGAGGACTTATTTATATCCATGCACTCCCCCTCTTTCCCCCACCCCAACTTCTGCCATGGCCAGTCCTGCCCCAGAGTAACAGAGCTGTGGCCCATAGCCCCCCAGCTTTCTTGCCTTCAGCCTTTGACCTTGCCAGCCCAGGCTCTGAGGGTAGTGGGGCAGAGGCTAAGGAGTAGATGAAGGTCATGGACACTGCCACTACTTATTGTAATATTTATGTATTTCTTAACTATTTAACATGTTTAAAGAGCGCTACTGTTTTTATTAGGTCCATATCTTTTTTATGTGTCACTGATGAAGTTTTTGAGTGTTGTGCCCCAACCCCATTTTTCCCATAAGCCCTGTGGGTTTTATCCTATGGTTTTACACAGTATGGTGACTTTCAGGGATGCATATATGGAATTATAGCAGAACTGACTATGCTGTAATTATTTCCCCCCATAGAATGTAAACCCCATAAGAGCAGGACTAGGTTTATTTTGTCTTTGTATCACCTGCCCCGAGCACAGTCAGTATCAGGTATATAACAGGCACTTGATTACAGTAGGTCAAATGATCAGCAGTAGCATTAATTTACAAAACCCCTTAAAGTTTATAAAGAGAAACTGAGTCCCAGAGAAGTAAATTAGCTTGTCTAAGGTCACTCAGCTAGAAAAATAATAGAGATGAATTCTGGTCCTTTGATTCCAAACAAGTATTTGAAATATGGGAACCATTGCTATCCCCCATTTATAAGTAGGGTACACAACCCAGAGAGATTAATTGATTTTCCCTAGGACATACAAAAATGTTAGCGGCAGAGATGGGAAGTCTTTTGATTTCTTCTATGAACCTACAGTAATATTATTATAGCACCTGGACTGGATGGGTAAAAACATTGAGAATTATTTAGAAACCAGTTGAAATATAATATAGGTATCACTGATGTTCAATTTCGTATATTTTAACTTAAAATGATATAGATCAAAGAAAATGGCAAGATAGATTGACCTATAGAAATTTTTATCAGTACAAAACACTGAAAAGTTTTTAATTCATTATGGCTTAATGCATCATCAGTAATGGTGGTCTATAAAATCCATCTTGTTTAATAAGTTCTAATTTTGAAAAAAAAATTTACAGTAATATCTGACATCTATTAAATAGTAATTTCCGTATTACTATATCATCTGATCCTCACTGCCACCCTGTGAGGCAAGTAGTTCTACAGGTTTTGTCATTCTTATTTTACAGAGGAGGAAACTGATGCCCGTGGTCATATAGCTAGTATGATTCTGAGGTGAAAATCAAATTTCTTGATCCCAGGGCTAACCCACTTTCTGTTATACTACACTGTCTTCTTGTGGTTTTCTTTTGTGTAGGTCGAGTTCAGGGCTACCTTCTGGCATCTGAGGACCAGCCTAACATAGTTCAGAGAATCTTATCACCGCAGTAGGCACAACATGATGAAGTCATTTGCTACAAAAACTCTTTAAGATCTAAGTTACAGAGGACTTGCTACCTGGTATCAGTGAAGTGAGTACCCACACCAATGAAATTTCAGATCCTTCCAGTATTAAAGTATATTCTTAGCAATTGTTTTTTACCATCTTATTATTATTTCTTCTCTTTAGCGTGTCTGTTAATAAACTTTTTTTCTATTAAGATGCAAAAAGAAGACCTTGACTCGAAGCCCACTCCTGACACTTATTACCTATTCAAATATGGACATGTTCACTTGACTTTTCTGAGCATCGGTTCTCCAATCTGTAAAATGGGGTTGGAACAGATGGCCTCTAAGTTCCTTTCTAACCTTAGATATAGATCCTATATTTGTAGTGTTAAAGACATAGTGTAACACATTTCTCAAATATCTGCAAACATGGGTCAATAAGTTAGTAGTAAGACAAAAAGAATGAATTCTTGAATGTTGAAATAATAGTTTAATGGAATCACTGGTACTTTTCAGGAAATTTTAGTCATGTCCATAAAGAGAATTAGATTAGCTATTAAGCTGATCATTATTAATTGGGCATGTGAATAGTTAGCCCTTTGGCACCATTAAGAAAACCTCACAAAAGACTCACAATCTATTTGTTTCATTTATCTTAATATCTAGACTAGGTCAGTTGCTTGTCAATCCATAGATAAGTATCTTAGCACTTCAGTCTGGTAGATCTAGTTTCCTGTACATAGCAAATTCAGATAAAAATTTCCTCTATGATGTGGCCGCTGGAGATTTATAAATTTTAAATATTATTACTATTTAGTATTAGTGAGAGCTTTTCAAAGCATATAAGTGCTTCTCCTCCTCCTCCTCCTCCTCCTCTTCCATCACCTTCATCTTCTTCTTCTTCTTCTTCTTCTTCTTCTTCTTCTTCTTCTTCTTCTTCTTCTTCTTCTTCTTCTTCTTCTTCTTCTTCTTCTTCTTTTCTTCTTCTTCTTTTTGCTTTTCCTCCTTCCCTCCAGAAACTATCCTTCTTCTGTTTTCTGTATCTGCATGCATGCTGGGTAATTGATAATGTAAGCCTGGGAAAGATGCACACATGTTAGTAAGGGTGGAATAGCACTCTGTCTCTTTCAAAGGTGGGGCAGCAGAACAGAGTGCTTTCTCTTACCTGTCCAAGACTTCCTGTTTGGGGAAGTCTTTTTGGTCTTTGGGTTTTATGACTACTTCATATTAGCCCTTTGAACCCAGAACCTTTCCTGCTTACCAGACCCCATAGGGAGTGAAAAGACCTAGGTTTGAGTGACAGCTCTGACATTTAATATATGTATGACCTCATCTATAAAACTAAGGTTTGAAAAGTGATTTCTAAGGCTCCTTGGTAATCTAAATCTATGATCAGTATTCAATTTAGTTTAATTCAATACCTATTAAGTGCATATATATGTAAGGTACTAAGGAAACAAAAATGAACTACATGTTCTCTACTCTCAAGTGGGTTATAATCATCAGTGATACACACATGAACACATACACAACTTAATTTGAATTAGAAAATAATTAACTTTCTAAATGAAGTTTCATAGAATGGCATGAGAGATTCAGAGACAGATTATCAAAGGACTGTAGATTTCGAGCTGGAAGGGACCTTAGAGGTCACCTACTCCAAGCCCTTTTATTTCATTTTGGTTTTTTTAATTTCAAATTTATTTTGATTCTAAAGACTCTTGTTCAGATGATGAAACTGAGGTTCAGAGAAGCTAAGAAATTTCCTCTGGGTCATATAGAGTATAAATGGCAGAGCCAGGATTTTAATGTAGATCTTCTGCTTCAAAATATAGTTAATTTTAACTAGAACATGGAACATTGTGAAATAAAGTTTGAAAGTTAAGTCAGGAGCCAAATTGGGAAGGGCCTTGAATGATAGACTAAGAACCTTGTATTTAATTCAGTGGACAAAGGGGAGCTATTAAAACTTGTTCAATAAGGATACTGTGATTAGAACTGTAGGAAGACTATTTTCCAAGTGAAGAACCATTTGGAAAGGAAGAGAGATTGGAGTTAGGGAGACCAGTTGGTAAACTATTACAATAACTTAGGCAAGAGGTGATGGGGGACTAAACCAGGGTCATAGTAATGAATATGGAGTGGAGACATATGAGTGACCTGTCGGAGGTCAAATCAATAGATCTCGGCAACTGATTAGGTATGATGGATGAGGGAGAAGAAAGAGTCAAAAATGACTTCCAGATTTTGAGTCAGGATGCCTGGGAGAATGATAGTGCCATTAATAAAAATAGGTCAATTAGAAAGAGCTTCGGGTTTTTGAGAGGAAATGATGAGTAATGTTTTGGAGATACTGACTTTGAGTTGCCAGTGGGACATCCAGATGGAAATGTCTAGCAGGCAGTTGGAAATGTCTTTTGGTTATCAGGTGGAAGTGATGGATTTCAAGCTGGAAGGGGCTTTAGAAGTCATCAAATCTGGCTGGAGATATAGATTTAGGAGTTTTTCACATAGAGGTAATAAAGTTAGGAGAGTAAATGAGTTTGTGAGGGGGCTGAGCATGGAGTGAAGAAGAAGGAATAGTGTGTTGAATAGCCACATTTAGGGGGTATGTGGGAGCAGGAACTCGTAAAGACATAAAGACTGGTCAAAAACATAGCAGGAAAATTAGGAGAAAACAATGTCATTGAATCCACAGGTGAAAAAAATAACAATGAAAAGGCAGTGATCAGTAGCATAAGATGCTACAAAAGAGTAAAGGATGATAAGAACTGAGATGTAACCATTGAATTTAGCAGTTAGAGGTCTCTGATGACAATAAAAAGAGCAATTTTAGTAAAGTGATAGGGAAGGAAGTCAAAGGTTGAAGAGTGGGTGGTAAGGAAATGGAGACAATCAGGATAATTATTCTTTCTGGAAGTTTTAATGGCTAAAGGTGGAGATACCTAGGATGCTGTCTTTAGGGGAGCAGCAGAATCAAGGTTTTTGTTCTTTAAATGTTGTGGAAAACTGATCACATTTGTAAGACAAAGAAAAGAGTCAGTGGAGAGGGAGAGATGAAGATGGGAGAACAAAGCAGGATGGTTGATGGGACAAGGTCCCAGAAATAACTCTGGACTCTAGACTCAAAGTCAAAGAGAGACTGGTTAGATTTGCAACAGAGAAGGCCAACTTCTTCCTCTGAGACAAAGAATGAAGAAGGATAAGATGGGGGAAAATACAGAGAGCTTACGAGATGTGATTGAAGGGAATTTAGATTGGCTGTTTCAAATTTTCTTGGTAAAGTATGTGGAAAGGTAATCTTTGAGATTCAGAGGATGGAAGTAAGAGGTTTGCAAGGAGAATTTTGGCAGTTGAAAAGACTGATCCAGCTACATTCCCTACCAATCATAACCTTACATGAAAAAAATCCTGGAATTGTAATTGGAGAATCAAAAGAAACATGGCAAAGGTTCCTTCCCCCTCAATTTCTCCATGAAGGACATTACTGAAAAGGACAACAAGGAGAAAACAGAGGAAATATATGCAAAAAAGCTAAAGGAGCAAAAGGAGAAAAGGCAGGGTCCAAGGATATTTTTAAAGCTACTTTCATGGACAAGGCCAGAAGTTTGCTTATTTATTTAGTAATCTATCAAACACCCTAGAAAGTACACTTAGAACAGTCAAAGTGAAACTCAAGCCAGCTGTGATCAAGCTAATGCAGATAAAGTGGAGCTGATCACAATCAATACTATCTCAAATCAGATCACTGCCCTTTAGATGGAAATGGTCAAGGGAACTTACAGTTTTGACCAAGTGTTTGTACTTTCCACAGAGTATGTTATTTGTTGGAAAAAAGCACATAAATGTGTTTATTATTATAGTTATTATCTATAAGTATTTGCATGTGAAAACATTACTTGGAAACTTGTCACCTGACTGTCAATTACCATGTATTCATTTAACACTTGCTCATTTAACAGCATGTTCATATATATGCATGTATATGATTGTATATGTATATGTATGATTCATATATGTGAAACACATATAATAACCATAAGATCAAAGGGATAAGAACTATATAGGACCAGGTCCTATCACTAAGGATTATGGTGCCACAGAATCATTTTACCCCACCTTCACACTTCTGTGCCAATCTTCCCTCCCTTTCCCTTTCACTCCACTCATTGCTTAACTTCCATTTTCTCTTTCTTATTCCTTCCTTCCTTCCTTCCTTCCTTCCTTCCTTCCTTCCTTCCCTACTAAGAAGGAGTGACTGTGATTGATTATGGTCTTCAGTGAATGAAAACATGTTTGAATTTCCACAAGTCTTGCATCTCACAGCAGAGAACTCAACCTAGCAAATATATGTTCACATTTAAGCAGACCTGATAATAGCAAAGCTTTGGAGCTACATCAGAGATGACAGTGTGAATATCCTGTCCAATTTAATTAAAAACATTTTATCGAGTGCCTACCATTGCAAGGCACTGTCCCACAGGACCTTAGTCCTTTTGCCTGATTACATGCTGCATCTCATTTACCCCAAATCATGTTGGATTTCTTCTTAGCATTTGCTCTCCTTTTCATTTAATGGCATCACCTCCCTTTCCTAGGTACTGGTGAAAAGGGGACACTGGGCTCAGTGTTCAGCAGAGCAATCCAATCCAACCTTCTGGCTAGATTATTGAAATTCTGATCCATTTCTCCATCTATGACTATGGGGGCAGGGAGGAAAGGAGGGAAGGATATCATATTGCTGAACTTGTAATAAGATTCAGTCGTTCTGATAAATGTAAATTATTTATCACTCACTCCCCATTTTATGGGCTTGATGGTATTTAGAATTATATTACCCAGCATCATAATGCTTCTTTCTCTACTTCTCACCAGGACAGAATGCCATTGCTAAAGGAACGGGGAGGCAAATGCAGCATATGACTGACAGGACATTGAACAGATGGATAAATGAGATGATTGTATAATTTAATCCTGGTCACTTACTGCACAGAGGCCTTTATGAAGAAGAGAACCACATTAGCCATTTTTCCCCCTCAAGGATATAAGCAAAGTGACATTAATCTGCCATGACTGAGATATTGGTTTGATTGGTTGTCAAGAATGAAGGAACTTTAACCAAAGGGGCCGTCCAGCATGAGATATGTGGCTTGTTAGTCTTCCATTACAACCTGATGAGGAACCCTGAAGTGGTTCAAATCCGAGACTGCCCGTGAAGAGGTCTCCAGGCAGACAGCCGTGCATCTAATTCCTGGGAGAGAAATATGAGTGAGAACCAAGAAGCTAGAGGTCAATGTAGAGTGACTTGCCGAGGTTATTAACTCAGACGTTCTGACTGTTAACCTCCATTGCATAACAACTCCATCCCTGTGTAGGTGAGCGGCATTCTTCTGCAGTCTGCAATAAAGAGACAGGGAAAGGAAGGGATTTCCTTGATTATTTTTATAGCTTATACTAAAGCTGTCTTTGCTCCAGGTACTTGTGGGAAATGTAGAGGGCCTACCTTAAGAAATACTAATAGAAACTGAAGTGATCCAGAGGGTGTGACTTAAAGATGTTCAAGAGAGCATTGGACAAGATGACCCTTCCTTCCCTTACTGTGAGTGGAAATTGCTTCTATTATTATTGATGTAATAGATTTCTTTTTCTATGATAAAATTGTAATGGAGGGAGAGTGTGGCATAAAGAGATGGCCTTGGAGACAGGAAAACCAAAGTTCAAAACATACCACTGACATGTACAGTACTGGCTGTGCAACTTTGGGCAAGCTGCTTAACAGTGTCTTATGCAACTTTTTAAGGATGTAAATAGCAGGGCAGGTGGCAACCTGCACAGATAGAAGCAGTTTCCACACCAGAAATTCCCTCAACCATTGAATTCATAGGTCTAGAACAAACAGTCCAGACAAAATGATAGTGATAAGATAAAATTCTGGGGGTCTACTCTTGGGAGGGGGCCACAGCCAAAGGCTGGGTTGTCTAAGACAGTTTTCTCATTGTTCCTCACATAGGCAACTCCATCTCTCTCTGCATGATGTCTCCATACCTGGTGTGTTTTCCCTCTTTACTTCTACTTCTTAGAATCCCTAGTTTCCTTCAGAACTCAGATCAAGTGGCATCTTTTATTTGAAGCCTTTCCTGAGTCTCCCTCACTCGCTAGTATTCCCTCCCCATTGTCCTATGTTTGCATACATTTACATTTTATATATAATATGTATGTGTGTGTATATAATTTGTAGGTATATGTGTTGTACATATTATATCCTCCATAGATTGTAAACTCTTTGACAGCAAAGTCTATTTCATTATTGTCTTTGGCTCTCCAGTATGTACTATGGTGCCTGACACGTGCTTAATAAATGTCTGGATTGATCAGTCTGGGAAAGAGGGCAGAGCTGGTAAACTGAATCAGGAAGGATGTGTTCATTCATTTGGTTTAGGGCATGTCAGTAATCTTAGCTCCATAAATGAGCTGAGAACTAGTGGCATCCCTTACAGTGGAATCAGACACTTAGAGGGAGATCTATGAAAATGGGGAGTGTGAACTATAAGGAAGAAGCAGCATTTTGCTTCTGATCCTTGAAGGATGTGGCCATTAGTGAGAGACTCCATTGAGGTACATGGTCTCTGAGGAAGCTAGACTCATGTGCTAGCTTGGAACACAAGAGACTGAGAACTCCTCTACAAGGATAAACTGGCTAGTGAATTGGCTTAAAGGAAATCATCTAAGATTGAGAAGAATAGGAGAAGAGTGAGAGAAAACTAACCCAAGAGATAGAGACATCAAAACTTCAAGGGAGGTGAAATAGGCAACTTCCAAGTTCAGTACAATCTCATCAGGTTGTAACTGAAGACTAACAAGCCACATATCTCATGCTGGACAGCCCTTTTGGTTATAGTTCCTTCATTTTTGCCAACTAATCAAACCAATATCTCAATGATGGCAGATTAATGTCACTTTGCTTATATCCTTGAGGGGGAAAAACAGCTAATGTAGTTATCTTCTTCATAAAGGCCTCTGTGCAGTAAGTGACCAGGATTAAGTGACTCAGTGACAAGAAACTCTGGGACCAGATTAGGAAATATCTTCCGCAAGATAGGGTCCCGTACCTAAAAGTCATATTATAAAGTACGTTTGAAAAGAGGATGAGAATTCTAGAAACCTGGAAAACTACCTTCTATTTCATCCTGAAACCTGAGAGCTTGATCTTGTATAACCTAGAGGAATAGCCACTAAAAGAATGAATCAGAGAATAGAGGAAGCTAAGAAAAATGAAGACCTAGCTCCATTTGCATTTTTATCTAAAACCAAACTATTGACTCCAAATTTTGAGGCTTTAAACTTTGTTGCCTTCCTATTTTCCTTGCTATTTTAAATCCCTGTTTATAGGGTGAATTATTAGCAATGTACTAGATTCAGCTTGAAGTGGCTCATATGGGTCAATTGTTAAATTTTCACTAGGAGCATTTAGATCTCAGAAATTGACGAGTGCTAGAAATCAAGGATTGATTTATTGTTTTGTTATTTCTAGATTTAAAAAAGTGACAAAGAATGTGAATAATGTAGATTAAACTTAAATGTGTTTCGTGGGCATATCCTCCCCATCCCACAAGCTGGTTGTTAAATATTTACCAGCATACCACTGCCTGTGTGTTTTTCTTCCACTGAAGCCTCAGCTCGATGCCTCATTGTTGTATACAGGTGATCCTTAAGCTTTTGAAGTCCCTGCAAGCTGACAAAAAACTCCAGTCAATCCTACCAAGATTGAAAAGTTTCCAGAATGGACTTGGTGATAGACTATATTATGTGTCTGTTGTTCAAAGGCTGTCCAGGATAGGTTTTTTTTTCTTCTTCTCCTGACTGCTCTGTTGCCAAGCTGATGACAGAGTTGACCTTTTTTAAAATTTTTTAAAATTTTAGACAAATGTTAAAAGTTAAATATATAATAAGAAAAAGAAACATTAAAAACTTAAATATAAAATAAGAAAAAAACAAAAACTGTCATGTGCACAGCAGAACATAGGAGAGAATTCAAATTATATAGTGTGTAACTTTTCATTTCAAGAAAGTCTATATATTAAGTACTGTTCATTATGTTGAAAGCTGTCCACCTTTTCTTTGCTTCCTCTTAGGTTTTCTTTTGTTCTCTTCTGTGCACATTTTACTTTTTTACTTTGTTCTCTTCCCCTCTCTGCTACTCACCACCCCAAGTCTACAGTTGAGCATTGGATATATTTATCTATAGGTATTGATAAATACATACACTTATACATATATGTACATATATACATATATATATATACACACATTACACTTTCCCCATAAGATTCTACTTCTAATCTTTGTTTTTCCGTTTGTGCCTATCTCTTTATTTTTCCTATCTCTCCTAACTCCTCTACTTTACTTCTACCTGCTACCTTACCCTCCTATTACTTAACCTACCCCCCACTCTAGCAACCTCTCCCTTATCCTCCCATTCCCCTAAATCTAAACCCCCTTCTACATTGCCCTTTTAACCTATTCCCACACCCTCCCCTCTAAAGATCCCTCCTTTATCCTCTCCCCCACACTATCCCCTTAGAGTTTTATTTCTTTCTAAATTTAGAAGACTTTTATACTCTTCTAAACTTACATGTATTTCCTCTCTTAAACCCATTCCCTATGACAGTAGGTTTCCAAAACTAACAGCCCTCCTTCCTCATCTAATTCCTCTGTATTAGCTCTCCCTCTTTCACCTAATTTGTAAAAGATAATTACTCTTTTAGCTGTACTTGAATGGTTTTGCTTTTTGAAGTCATATCATACTCAGGTCTACCCCAATCTTCCTTATAAGTTACCTAATTACTAATATCAGTCATAGACATAGGTTTTACCTTTTTCATGCATAAAAGGTAAACATTCTATCCTTATTTAGTCCCTTGTAATTGCTCATCAGTCTATACCTTATATTTCTCTTGATTCTTGTATGTTAATCTTCTAGTGAGTTCAGGTTTTTTTGTTTTTTTTTTTTAACGAAGAACTAAAAGTCTGACAATTGATCAAATGTCCATTTTTTTCATTCAAAATTATTTCAATTCAAAATTTCATTCAAAATAAGTGGGCTTAGCTTTTCTGGGTATAATATTTTCAGCTGGAAGCCCAGTTCTTTTGCTCTTTGACATACAGTGTTTCAAGACCTGCAATCTTTTAGTGTCACCACTGCTAGGTCTTGTGTGATTCTAATTGTGGTATCACTGTATGTAAATGTTTTTTTTTTTCCTTGTGCTGCTCATAATATTTTGTCCTTTCAAAATTTAACTAATAATCCTGTGAGTTTTCCTCATAGGATCTCTTTCAGGTGGCAATTGGTGGATTTTTTTCTATTTCTAATTTCCCCTCTTGTTCTTATGCTTTGGGACAATTTTCTTTAATTATTTCTTGTATTATTTTATCAATATTCCTTTTTTGATCAGAACATTCAGGTAATCCAATTATTCTTATGCTTTCTCTTCTTGATCTGTTCTCTAGATCTGTTGTTTTTTTCTTATGAGATGTTTACATTCTCTTCTATTTTTTATTCTTTATGTATTTTTTAAAATTTCTTCATCTCTTATAACTTTGCTGACTTCCCCTTGCCCAATTCTGATTTTCAAGGAGTCATTTTCTTCCTTAAGATTCTGAATCTCCTTTTCTAATTGGTTGACTTTCTTTTCATAATCTTCTTGTTTTTCTTGTATTATTCTTGTTTTTTCTTTTTAGTTTTTCCTCAGCCTCTTTTATTTAATTTTTAATATGTTTTTTAAGTTCTTCAATGAGTTTGTTTTGGGCAGGTGACCATTTGACATTACTCTTTGGGGCAGAAGAGGGTTTCTTTGCTTCAATATCCTCCTCTGAAGATGAACCCCAATCTTTTCTCTTCCCATAATAGCTCACTATGGTTGGATTCTTTCTCCTTTGCCTGTGCACTTTTTGGTAATAATTTAATTTTTATAATCACCTCTAGTCCTGGGGTATGGGGGATGGTGTCTCTAATCCTCTTCAGTTCACCCTTCTGACCTTGAATGCAGACCAAGACCTCCAGCCTCATATAAGTGCCCACAGCAGAGGCATCCCCACCCCACTACTTCTGTACTCGCTGGGTGTGTGCTGGTTCCTTTTCACCCCCCACTGGCTCCCCAGGGTGGCTGGGTCTGGTGTTCCTTGTTAGAAGGAGTTCCCTTGATCTTCTCCAGCTCAGGTGCCCAATACCCTCGCTGTCGGGGGGTAAAAGTTCTTATGGCTGGGGCAGAGGCCGCGTCCCAAACCAGCTAACCCCAGGGCTTGCCGATAGTTGTTGAAGCAGACCCTAGCCTGGAGGAGTTTACTCTTCACAGGGAGGAAATCTCATCCAGGATTTTTCTTCAGATCTTCTTCAATTGTCCCAGGAGAACCCCTCTTCTGCCCCTACTCTTATTTGTTCTCACATCTCTTTGTTGGCCCAGAGCCGCTATTTTATCTCTTTTGTGGAGGAAAATCTTGAGAGCTTGATATTTTCTGACCTACTCTGCCATCTTCTCAGAATCCTCCCCCAAGATAGGTTTGAAGAGGATCTTCACTAGTTGATGCCAAAGTAATGAATATTTCGGCCACAAACATTTTTTGACTTTTTTTTTGCTACCTTATCCCTATCCCTCCTTGGCTCACAACCCTCTTCATACACTAGAAAAGAAAAAAGAAAAATAAAGCCCTTGTGATCAGTATGTGAAACAAAATAAACTGTCATTGTCTCATCTTTTGTCCATCGCCTCTATCAAGACATGAGTAGCATTATTCATCAAAAGTCCTCTGGTATCATGTTGATTCTTGTATGGTTTGGTTTTCAAGTCTTTCAAAGTTGTTTTTCTTTATAATGTCACTGTTATTGTATAACTTGTTTCCCTGGTTCTGCTCCCTTGATTCCACATCAGTTCAAACAGATCTTTCCATGTTTCTTTGAAATCATCCACATTTTAATTTCTTATGGCTCAATAACATTCCATTCCATGCATATACCATAATTTGTTTAGCTATTTCCTAACAATTGGGCTCCACCTTGGTTACCACTTCTTTGCCACTACCAAAAGAGCTACTATAAATCTCTTTGTATATATGAATCATTTTCCTTTTCCTTTGATCTCTTTAGGGATACGGGTCTAGTGGTAGCATAACTGAGGCAAGGGAGTATACAGAGTTTGTTAACTTTTGGTACATAATTCCAAAGTGATTTTTAGAAATGCTGGAGCAATTCACAAGTTGATAAACGATTCATTAAATGTGGTGGTTTCCTTGCAGCCCCTATAGCAATTGTCATTTTTCATTGTTGTCATCTTTGCCTATCTGCTGGGTATAAAGTAGAACCTCAGAGTTACTTTAATTTGTATTTCTTGAGAATTCTGAGTGATTTGTGGTATTTTTTCATATGGCTATTGAAAGCATAGGTTTTTTTTTCCTTTAAAAATCATCTTCATATCCTTTGACCATTTATTTTTTAGGGAATGTCTTTGTTCCTGTATATTTGAATTTATTCCATATATATTTGCATGTGAGATCTTTATCAGAGAAACTTGCTTCAAAGATTTTGCCCCATCTCCCATTCCCCTTCTAATTTTAATCGCATTGGGTTTGTTTGTACAAAACCTTTTACATTTTATATAATCAAAATTGTCCATTTTATTTTCCGTTAACCTTGCTCCCCTTTTTGATCATGAATTTCCCACCTGTCTATAGATCCCAAAAGTAATTTCTTTCTTGCTCCTTTAATTTGTTTATGCCATCTTCTTTAAGCTTGAATTGTGTATACATTTGGATCTTGGTGCATATTGGTATCTTGGTGTATGGTATGAACTATAGCTAACTTCTACCAGACTGATCTTGAGCTGCTTTTGTCCAATAGTGAGTTCTTACCCTAGTATCTGGAACATTTGAATTTATCAAACAGCATGATACTGTATTTGTTTGCTTTTGTATATTTTATATCTAATATTTTCCACTGAACAACCTCTCTATTTTTAACCAATACCAAATAATTTTGGTGATTACTGCTTTCTAGTATAGGTTGATAACTAGTACCGCTAAACTTCCTTCTTTCCTATTTTTTTTCCCCAAAGACACTTTCAAAGACTGCCTATGGGTGGCAATCTGCATGCAGTAACGAATGATAAATTTGATATAGTATCAAATCATGAATGCTTAAAGCATGTTTCTTTATAGATCCTACTAGTAAAAATACTAAGAAATCTAAGGAAATTTTGTGTGAATACTTCATGGAGAAAAGAGTTTTCTCTAGGGATATCCCATTAACATGTTCTTCCTGCCTCTATGAAGCTAACGATAAAACAACATGGCAAAATCCTCTTCTTAGACCTCTAGAGGAATAGAAGGGTCCAAAATGATCTGGCTGGTAGAGGTGAGACAGGACACATCTAAGAACAATATTACTGCATATATAACTCAGGCAAGGAATGAGATGTGGAGGGTATCAAAAAGTATATTTTGATAAACCCAACAATATCATAATGAGATGGAGGGTTTTGGCCAGAGGGACAAGATAAATGATGTAATCAATATGTCAAGGGAGCTTGTTTGTAGTGATGGATGTAACATCTGGTTGGTGGTGACCTGTGTAAAGTTGTCGATATTGATGGATGTTAGATGGTAATAAAGGATATAGACAGGGGAGCCAAAGGAGCATCTTTCATAATACTAAGAAGCTGACTTTGGGAAAGGGGTGATAATATGCTTGTCGTCATACTTGGTCCCACATTTATTGAGGAGTAGTCATTATTTACCATAGTCTTTGTCAATGAGGTAATGAAAAGTAATCAGGACTATTCTCAGGTGTTTTTTTTTTTGTTTGAAGCATCAATAGAGTTGAGATAAATTTCATGCTTACATACAGAAAGAAAGTTCTTTTAATCTAGCTGGATTAGCAAGAACACACAGAAAAAAATCTTAATTTCTTTTAAATAAAGGCTGAAGCTAGACCACCATTAATTCATGAAGGCAAGTCCCTTTCTATACACAAGACTATTATCCTTACAATCAGCCTTTCCCTACCCTTCTTCCTTTTTTCTCAGAACAGAAACAAATTACAAGCCATTCTTCCAAAGATTTTTCTTAATATTTTCCCTGTTACAATCTTTCTCCCTCTCAACCCTACTCGCCCCTTCCCCATCACATCGATCAGAGTCACTTCCCTGATTCAAGATGTTGCCACAGAAAACAAGAATGTAGTCCTGAAATAAATGATTATTGAATGAATAAATGAGTAAAGAGGAATGAATGAGTCTAGGAGGAATCTTAGACAATATAACCGGAGAGGACCTTGAAGGTCATCTAATGCAAAATCTTACATTGCAAGAATCTCTACAAATAGGTGGCTTATCTAGGTTCTGTTTGAATATTTCCAATTATGAGGAACTCACTACCTCACTTGACAGCTGATTCCATTTTTGGACATTGCTAACAGCTGGCCCATTGTTAGAAAGTTCATATGTTGAAATGGAATTTTGCTCCTTCCTTGTAATTTCTATGCATTGGTTTTGACCTCTGAAGCAACTAAAATAGAATGTTTACTCTCTCTAAGTAGCAGCCTTTCAAATACTTGGAGAGAGTTATCACGTCCCCGTGATATTTTTTTTCCAGGTAAAAAATATCCATTCTTTTAGCTTTTCTTTGTACTACTTGATTTCTTAAGTATCTTGTTTACTTTTCTCAGAATAGACTCTATTTGCCAATGTCCTTTTGAAAGAATGACCCTTGAAATTGAGCCCAATACTCCGGATTTGGTTTGAACAACACAGATTATGAAAGTATCACTTAATACTTCTCATAAGATAGATATTACATATTAATAAAGTCTCATATTGTATTGGTCTTTTCATTAAAAATCGAATAGACTATTATGTGCTATCCATTGTATTAGGTGCTAGAAGAAATAAATATTAATAAGACAATGGTCTTTACCCTCATAGATCTCTGAACACTAACTTTTTTCTTTTAAAACAGCTATACCATCCTCTTGGTTTATGCTGATTGTGAACAACTATAATTCCATGTCTTTTTCACATAGATTGTTTCCAAACCAAGGCTCCATCATGATGCTTGTGAAATTGATTTTTTGAACCTAAATGTAGAATTTTACATTGTCCCTGCTAAATTTCATCTTGTGGGTTAAAGCCCAATCTCTTGATATCTTTTTTAATCTTTTTTTTTTTTATTAATGATGGTATCATTATCCCTACCAGCTTAATGTCAATTGTAAATTATATAACCGTAACTTTTTTGGAAAGAATATCCTAATAAATTGAACTATCTGAAAAGTGAAATGGACTGCAGGGAGAGGTAGTGCTACGGCCATCTGGAAAAGTACTTTTTACTGCAAAACTTGAAACTGGTCCTCTGACCTCCAGGTTCACTCTGTCCACTCATTCCACTACCTCCTTCAGTCACATACCCCACAGTAGTTGACCAAAATATCTTTTCTCCTCAAGTCAGCAAATTCTCCTTTCCCCCACCAAGTATGCTGTGTCAGCAATGACTTCCCTTTTCTTTTATTGGGAAAAAAAAATTGGAGCAGCTATGTGGCACAGTGCATAAGATCTGGCCTTGGAGTCAGGAGGACTTGAGTTCAAATCCGGATTCAGATACATCATACTTACTAGCTGTGTGACCGTGGGCAAGTCACTTAATCCCAATTGCCTCACCAAAGCAAAAACAACAAAAGCAACCAAGGGCCATCCTATTTGAATGAACCTCATCTATTGCCTTACTCATGCTTCAAAAATCTCCAAATTCCATGTTTTCCCCTTCTTATCCTCCTTCCTTCTAGTCTGAGAGAAAGAACTGGATCTCCTCGGTTTCTGATTTTTTCATCTTTTTAACCACATGTCAAAACTGACCTGTCCTGTGTCCCACTTCTTCCTTCCTTCCTTCCTTCCTTCCTTCCTTCCTTCCTTCCTTCCTTCCTTCCTTCCTTCCTTCCTTCCTTCCTTCCACAATATTTATTAATGCACATATAATGTATTAGGTGCTCTTCTGGATGCTAGAGATAAAAAAAAAAAAACCTCCTCCAGTAGTCCCTGACTTCAAGGAGCTTACTTTCCCACACTTTACAGGTGGAAACAACTTGTACACAGATAAACAAATACAAAACACATAACCAATACAAAATAATATTGTAGAGAGAGGTTCTAATGATCAGAGGAAATAGGACATTCCTCTTGTGGAAACTGGCATTTGAGACAAGTCTTGAGGGAACCTAGATATTCTAAGATGCAGAAATGAAGAAGGAATGGATTTTAGGCATGGGGGACAAGCAGTGCAAAATTCTACTAGAAAACCAAAAGACATATATAACCTAGTATGCTAATGAGTGAAAACAGAGATAGCATTACCTTTCTGGGTAATAGAAGTCAAAGTTTCAACCTAGAGTTCTATGATGTCAGCTACTCTGGCAGACTTACAGAGGATGTATTTTTTTTTTGGGGGGGTAGTGGAGGTTGGGGGAATCTTTTAGCTTCTCTTCAATTGCCATTAGGCTGTCCAGGATATATTTGGGATTTTTGTACTCATGAATCTTTAGGAACATATGGACCATATGAAAATGTAAGTAATGGAGAAGGTAATAGAGAAGTAAATGTCTAGCTGGAACCTTAGATCCCAGGATAGTGACAGCCTTATTCTCTCTACCTACACTCTGGGTCAATCCTTAATAGATGGAGCCAGGAAACATAGTGGATAGAACCATCAGCCTGAAGTCAGGAAAATGCAGATGCCAGCTGTTACACTGGGCCAGTCATCTAATCTCTGTCTTCCTGAGTTTCCTCATTTGTAAAACGGGGTTAATAATGTCGCCTCCCTCTCAGGGTTGTTGTGAAAATCAAATGAGATGTTATTTGTAAACTACCTAGCACAGAGCCTGGAACATAGTAGGTAATACATATTTCTTTCTTTCCTTCCTTCCTAACATACGGGTTTGGAGAGAGAAGAGATGGACTCCACTCCTAATCACCTCTGATTTTGGCATCATTTGGTTCTATCGGTCCTGCTCGTCCTATCTCAAAGACATGGGAGAATGAGAGTGTATTGAAGGCTGATAGCTCGGGACATATTAGCTTCTGTCTCAGCTGAGAGATAGAGACCCTCACTAGAGGCTCCCTGTGATAGGAGTGATTCAGAATTGTCTTTCTCATACATTAAATACATAATTTCCCAATGAGTGTGGTCACTGAGGGATGGAGCCCAGAATTTGGGTTTGGTACTAGTTAACATTTTTATTTTAAAATCATTTTTGAAAGTTTGGAATTTTGTTATGATGTAGACTGAGAGAGAACAAATATGAAAAAAGGTAAGATGTAAAAACATATTTAATCAATCAAAAATATTTAGCACCTACTATGTGCCAGAGATATTGTCAGACACTGGAGACACAAAGACTTCAGGGAGCTTATGTTCAGTAGGAGGGTATAACAGGTCCACATATAAGTACATACAAATGAAAGAAAAGGTAACTTGAGTAGCAGGAACTAACAAGTGGGAAGATCAGGGCTTGTGATTCTAGTATACAGTGATGTGGATGTGCTGGGGAGAAGATACTATTTATGTCGAGGAGAGTATCTGTGAAATCCTGTCAGAGCCACATTTATAACCAAATATATTTTTCATGGTATTACTATTTCCTTAAAATAAAAACAAAAGAAGGAAAGAAAAAGAAATTTGTGTTTCTTCAGATAAGTACTATTTGCTCTGATTTATCCAACTGGGTAACGCCTCCCTTGAAATTCTCTAATTGTAGTCTATTTAAGGAGGTTAGTTAAAAAAGAATTTGAAGGACCTATTAACACCCAGCAAAAAGGTGACAAAAAAGTAAAAGAACAGACAATTCCAACTTCTAATTGTGAAATCATTCCATGCTTGGGTTCAGTGAGATTCCCAGCAAGCTCATTAAAGTCCTGCAAGGGACCATCTCTCTACTTGGAGCCAATTGCATGAAGCCCCCTGAGACGCAATCTGACTGCTAGCCCATGTCCTTTCTGTCATGTGGGTCCATCAGTCAGCCTCTGACCTTACAAAAGGGGAGACTCTCAATGAGGGATGAGGAATTTTTTTTTCCTTTCTCTTGATATTCTTTAGAAAATTGTTGCTGGATTATTCTCAGCACTAAAGAAAAAATAATGGATGTGAAGGCATGGTTTGAATATCTATTGGATGCACAGAGTTATAAAGCACTAACACAGATGTGTGTTTCTGGATGGGTAGCAATGAGTGCATACATTAACCTCTGCTGGGTACTCTCCCAACATCCTTCAGTGAGCACACACCAGGCTCATGCTATCACATGTGTGTGGTACACTGGACAAGAGTCAAGTTAAAGTGACAGATGCTTGCTGTGTTTCAAATTTCTTTTTAGCCATATTTTTATTTATTGCTTATCTTTCCAGGAGAGAGAGGCTTTTAAAATGCATTCAGATGAGAGGTGAGGAAAAAGCCCCCCAAAGTACTTCTGTAGTGGTCTCTTAATACTTTAAGGATATTTATGAGTGTACAGTGGTGATAATAGTGTTGTCTCTCTAACAGTTTATGGCATTGTTCCAATTGATACTTGCATAGGATGATATTTTGGGGACTTTTTTGTTAGCCCATAGGCCTCGCTCTGATTTCAGTACAGGAAGTTTGGGTTTTGGTAAGTTGTAAGTCTGGATAGACCAGTTTATGACCTATCTCAGCTTGGGCAAGGCCTTCCGTAAAGGCTTACTGACACTTGCCCCCATAACAGAGGCAGGTTGGTATGACTGGATGCTAGCACGTTTTTCTTACATTTGGTTTCCAACCATATGTTTCTTGGATGGAAAGGGGCCCCAAAAGTGTGAGTAGAAATTTATAAACAGGCAGTTGCAATCTAAGCAAAGCAGTGGACTTGGGGCTGGGGGAGTTCATCTGAGAAAAATGCAATGTGCTAACCTCATCCTCCTAAGGTGGGAGAGAGCAAAGGAATCACCTCATGGATGACTGCAGTAAGGTCTCTGATTATTGCCATGGTGATGAATTTGTCCCTTAGGAACCAGCTAGAGACCATCAGCTGATTCTATGCAGGCCATTAGATGATGCTGAGACTCTTGGAGAGAATTGCATTTTTCGTATGAAAGGAATCCCTGTGGATGGATCTGAGACACAGTTAATTGGGCTGTATAGTTAATACTGACTAATGCTGACTGTGTACAGACAAAAGGTTTGGGAAGATCATGAAGAGAAGGTTGCTGATTGATGAGTTAATCATATCTTGTGTCATTGTTGCTTTTCTTCCTTTTTAGATATTTTGTAAGGACAAGCTGAACCCAACCGTTTCAGGGCCAGAAGCAAAAGAATATTTGGAAAATAATGGACTTACAGATAACACGGGCTGTGAAATTTTATAGAGTGTAGCATGTTTTTAGGTCTCTTCTTATAAGATACCTGAAAAGTAATTGTTGCTTCTTAGAGACCAATTACTAGATATCAGCCCAGCTGGGAATCACATATCCTTCCTTCTCACTTAGCTTTGACTGAGATTTTGCCAAGAGCAAGAAACTCAGTGGTTAATACCACTCTGGCTCTTAGGGGTCTTTGTTCCTTATTTCTGGCAAATATTCTGCTGATAATCCTTTCCAATTCCTCTCATAATACACACACACACACACACACACACACACACACACGCACACACACACCTGATCAGCCCTTTTCTTATTTCTTAATGGGATGGGTGATCAAAAATACAAGAATTCAGTTTGATTCATTAAGAATTTAGAAACTGGAAGAGATTTTAATGTCATACAAGTGCAACTTCCTCATTTTACAAAATGAAGCACAGACACCTTGTGAGTTATGGAATGTAAACTCCTTAAGACCAGGAATGTTTAGTTTTTGGTCTTCATGACCCTGGTGCATAGTGCCTGGCACATAGAAAGCTTTTAATAAATTCTTAATTGATAGCCAAGGGGTTGATCCTAGGTTACACAGCTAGTAAGTGGCAGAATAGATTAGAAACCAAGTCTTTGGACTCGCGGATGGATCTTCTTTTCTGGTTCCATAATGAGAAAACACTTTCCTGCTATTCTTTTAAATTTGCATTCTAAATTTACCAGACTGAAGGTCATGGGGGCTATTTTGATCTGATACAGTCCCTGAGGAATCAGTTTCAATGGTCAAATGAATGGTTTCCACTGGACTTTGCTTGAGGGAAAATTTATATATGGGCAGTACATAAGATAATGACCACAATGCTCCAGTCCAGACAGGTGACCATGAGCAAGTCACTAAGATACAATTGCTGTTTTCTGTTAACAACGTATAGTAATACCTTAGTACCTACCTCCAATGGTTGTTGTAAGACTCAATTCAAATGGTAGATGCTGAAGAACTCTGCAGACCTCAATGCACTACTTACATGTCATCTATCATTAGGGTTATTGTGGTTGTTGCCGTTGCAGGTTTAGCTAGAATCTCGCACACTCTATTATACCAGTAATTTCTTTCATTTTCTTTTATGTTTTTGGAGGATATTTTTTCCTCTTTAATATCCTTTCTCCTGAAAGGTCATTCTCTTCATTCTTCCTAATTTTCAATTCCTTACTATTTATTCTCTGTTCTATGATTTAATTTCTATTTCAGATTCATTTCCCCACAGCTTCTACACTTCCTGCACCAAGCTTTTCTCCCTCAGCAACATCCTTCCATCTTTGCTGTAGATGCTGGTTGCCATAGCATTCCCTCCCTGTACAGACCCATAAGGAACTGAGGGAAAAACAAATTCCTTACTCATTAATCATTTTCCTTGACTCTGATCTGATTGAGTGCATTGCAAAGGTTAATCTTTATGCAGATGTCCACGAGACAGAAAGCAATTCTCTTCAAAAAAGATGTCTATGTATGAGTCTTTTCTTTCCATCGAGAACCTTCCATGGTGAATGAATCTAGTTTACCTTCTTTAGGTGGCTATTTACTTTCTCCTTGAGCCAATGTGGTGCAGTATAAAAGGACAGTAGACTTTGAAGGGATGCCATCATGGGACACTGAAAAGAATATTGCATGTAGAGTAAGAGGGTCTAGGTTCACATTCCATTTCTAATACAAACCATGAGACTTTGGCAAGTCACCTGATGTTCGTGGGCCTCAGTTTCTTTATCTGTAAAATGATTGGCTTTTTCCAGATGGTCATTGAGGCACCTTTCAGCTTTAAATATATGATCCTGTTTGTCTATGATACTAAGTCAGAGGACCTGGATACAAATCCTCTCTCTAATGTTTACTTCATGTGTGATCTTGGATAAGTAATTTAACATCCCATTTCAATAAAATGAAAGCTGACAATGGTCTCTGTGGTCCCTCTTAGCTCTAGCATTATGATCCCATAACCAACATTTAGACTAGATTGAACTATTAGTTGAGTGAATTCACAGAAAGCAACTAGCAAGTTAGAGAAATAGATTCTAAGTGGAATTCTAATTAAATCCCTTTCTAATTATTATTATAACATTGTTTATTGCGATTTGTTATTAAGTTCTATTAATTGTAATTTGTTATTGTTTCTAAATTTCAAAAATAGTCATTTTTGGTAACTTCTTTATGTTTATTTATTTATATATTTATTTTAAAAGGTTCACAACTTTTTTTTAACATGCCATATTATTAACTAAGATGATTAAAATAAAATCTTTGCAGTATCTGGGATCTCTTTGTCCATAGGTTCCCAGATTGCTATCCCAGATTCTAGGTACCTGATTGTAAAGAATCCTATCCATAGTTCATAAGTCCCTACAATGTATTTACTTTTTCAAGTCAGCCAGAGGGCACACTCTGTTCAAAACTAAGTTACTTAATACAATAGCATAATAGTAAAAATAACAACAAAACATCTCCCTCCTAAAGCTTGAGCTCACTCACTTTTCTACAAATACACATGCCTTTAGCACAAAGAGTGGTTATGCATAGGAATCATGGTGGGGCTTTTACGTGTGAAGAACATGTATGACCAAGGTATGCCGATGAAAGGGAAACTCACACCTCTAATGCTGTAGGTTCTTAGAATAGGAAAAAAATTAGAACCAAAAGAGATCTCATCAGGCAGCTAGTCCAGCCTACACCTGGAAAAGAGTCCCCACTACAACCTACCCCCAAAATTACCTTAGGGTCTTAGCTTGAAGATTTCCAAGGAGGGGGAACCCACTCCCTCCAGAGGCAGTCCATTCTCTCTCTGCTACAATTCTAAATTTAAGAAAGTTTTTCTTGATATCAAGCCTCAAATTATCTTTTGCAACAACTACCCATTCCTCCTTTTTTTTTTTAGGCCATTGGGGTTAAGTGACTTGCCCAAGGTCACACAGTGAGTGTCAAGTGTTTGGTCTGAGGCTGGATTTGAACTCAGGTCCTCCTGACTTCAGGACCGGTGCTCTACCCGCAGTGCCATATAGCTGCCCCCTACCCATTGCTCCTTGTTCCACCCTCTACGGTCAAACAGAACAAAAATGAATCTTTATTTCACACAAATACTTGAAGACAGCTATTATGTTCATGTGAGTCTTTTTTTTTCCTGCAGGCTAAATGTCCCTAGTTTCTTCACTCAAACCTCACATGGTGTGAGCTAAAGGCCCTTTACCATTCTTTTTGCCCTTTTCTGAATACTTTCCATCTCATCAAAGCCGTACCTAAAATGTGGTGCTCAAAACTGAACATGATACTCTAGATGTGGTCTGACCAGGAAAGAGGACAGAGTAATTATCACCTCTTTATTTCTAGCTGCAATGTCTAAAAGTCATCAGAGATTTAATTAACTTTTTTTTGCTTCCATATCATATTAATGATTCAAATTGAACTTGCTTTCTTGTAAAACTGCCACATCTTTTTCGGACAAATTGCTATCTACCAGTTACCATCTATATTGTATTTGTGAAATTGCTTTTTTGAACTCAACTCTGACTTTACATTTATCTGCACAAAATTTTATTTTACTGTATTCAATTCAATGTCTTACTTGTCAAGGTCCTTTTTTGTTTGTCTGTTTTAAATATTTATTTAAAAAAAAAGATGAGATGATGGTTCTTAGCATTTTCTGGAGCTCTAAACAAATAGAAGGCTTTTATACTTCTTTTGAGTTGAGGTCTTTTCAGATGCTGACTGTTGTCCAGTTTGCTAGTTATCCATCTTAGTTTCGTGTCATCATCTAATAAGCATGTAATCAATGCCTTTATCAGTAATAAAATGCCAATATCAATAAGTAATGCCAGAATCATTAATAAAGTTGTTTAAGATCCTAAGCACAGATCCCTTGGTCACTGTCAGAAACTACCTTCTAAGCTGACCTTGGCTATTCTTTGAGTTATGCAATTCATCAAGTCCCAAATCCATGTAACTGATCTACCATTTAGTCTACATATCTTCAATATTTCCACAAGAAAATATGCTGCCTTTGTCTCTTCATGATACTGCTCCTTGTTCGGCCTGCTCACCCCTGGATATGCTCTTCAGTGCTTCCCATTGGGTGTCACATCTCTGCTCTTCCCCACTCAATGTCCCTTCTCTGCTTCAACTTTTCTTTAGCTACCCAGCTACATACTTAATACTTTGTCCACTCTCCACTGGGGATGCCAGTAGTTAGTAAGCCTCTCTAAAACAGGAGTGAATTAAAGCTCTTTTGGCCAATGACTATGGATCACTTCCCCTTAGCCAGAAAATGGCAGATACTCAGACACATTGAACTACTGTTTCCTTTGCTGTATCTTCTGACTCTCTAATTTCAACTGTAATCTGACTTATGGTAAGAAACTCATTTTAGTTCTTAATTGTTAATATACTTTTCTGGCTGTTGTATGTACTCGCGGGGCTCTCAGATGGAAAAGGAGCTGAGTGAAGCTATAAAGGGCAAATGACTTATTTTTTATTTATTTCTTTTTTTTTTTTAGTGCTTATCACACTGCCTGGCACATAGCAGGTACTTAAGAAATGCTAATAGGCTGATTGATTGATTGCTATCAAACTCTCTCTGTAATTTTCCTCTGTTTTGTGAAAGTCATGAGGACTAAGCTAGTTGGATAAGACTGAAAGGGCTGATAATTTTTTTGTACCTCTTCAGCAATAAGTCACAGACTTGTCTATTACTAATAGTAATACTAATAGTACTAATAGTAGCTGGAATTTATATAGTGCTTTAAGGTTTGCAAAGCAATTTAATATGTTCCTTATTTGACCCTTACAACAACCCTGGGAGGTGGATACTCTTATTATCCCCATTTTACAGATAACTGGTTGAGAGCCTAAGTGACTTGGCAGGGTCACACTGGCAAGCTAGTAAGTATGTCTGAAGTATCATTTGAACTCCGGTTTTCTGGTCTCTGAGTCAAGCCACTCTATCCACTCTGCCATCTGACTACCTCATTGTCTCTTTCTGGTCTCTCTTTTACAACAATATTAAAAAAAAAGACAACTTATCACTTTCTCCTTTTGTACTCCCTTGTGACTTTTGTTTTGTATATTCATATCTGTATAGATAGTTTTTATAGACACAATTCAAAATGTGCATATTGTTCTAATTATTCAGTTAGGGAAAGGCTGAACAAATTGCCATGTGTGAAGGTAATGGAATACTTTCACTCATTAAAATGACAACATGAGGAATGCAAAGAAAGCTGCGAGATGTTTGAAATGTTGCAATTATTTTTGTTTATGTATGAGGTTGATGCAAGAAGACTGAATCATATTAATAATGATGACTTGCAGGAGAGAGTATAAGTCACCAATTCATGTCACACATGACCATAATAGGAGGTAGCCCAATCATTTAAGAAAATTGAGGCATAACCAATGGACATTCTACGTGTTCCATGAAATATTAAAAGACTTAGAAGAAGGCATATTGGATGGGACATTCTATGGATGACCTATGAAAAGACATGGGCACAGCCTACTTGCTGTTCTTTCTATGTGACACTCAATCTCCCAACACTATATCCTTGCATTGACTATTCCTTATATCTGGAATATTCTCCATTCTTACTTCTGCCTCATAATATCCCTGGATTCCATCAAGGCTAAACTCAAATCCCACCTTCTATAGGAAACCTTTCCCCATTCCTCCCCTCCCCTGTATTCTCCCCTTCCCTGACCCACTGCTAGTGTCTTTTATCTGAGATTGTCTTCCCTTTTCTCTGTATAACTTATGGGTGTCTAGTTATTTACATGTTGTCTTCACTATTAGAATGTGAGATAGAGATAATCTTTTTTGCCCCTTTTTGTATTTCTGGCACTTACCACAATGCTTGGTATGTACTAAGTATTTAATAAATGCATATTGACTATCTGGTAGGATGAGAAAGTGTGGCAGGGTGGTGATTTGTACCACTACAGGAAGTCCACATAATGATGAGATCACAGATCATTCTAAGAATTATGCCTCATGGAGATGTTTTATTTCAGAACCAAAATAACAATGGACTATTTAGGGTCATGATTCCATTAGGTGACATGGCTCCAGCTACAAGTTATCTCCATTCTCTGGCCCCCATAATGAGCAAAACATTCTGGCTATGGCTCTGGTTTAGGTGAAAAGTTCATGGCCTCACATGTATAGGATTCAGACCTGGAAGGGATGTTAGAAATATTTTCATTCAATTCTCTCATTTTGAAAATGAAGGAACTGAGGTCTGGAGAAGTTAATGGACTTGCCCAAGGTCATACAGTTAGTAACTCATCTAATTGATTCTAAAAATTCTTCATATCATCTCCTAAACTTTTAATGAAAATGTATTAACCATTGTTCTGAATTACCCCTATGTAGCATTTTATAGTTTTGTTTGAAATAAACTGGCTTATTCTGTTTAAATATGTTTAAAATGTTGTGGTCAGAAGTAAAAGATTACTGGAATCAGAGACACAGGAATTGAGTTCACCTAGCTCTGGTACTATGTGACCTTACAGGAATCACTTCATCTTTCTGGGAAATGGTTTCCTGATCTGTACAAAGTGGAGGTTGGACTCGATGACCTCCCAAACCCCTTTCCATTCTAAATCTATGATGCTATAATACTAAGCAGTATGGTCCAAAGACTATAGACTGTTAGATGCAGGGGAGCTGCAACTGTCATTTTTAATGGTTAACCTCAAGCTGTATTTTCGAATGAGAAATAACACAAGGTATAACTCTAAAGGGCAAAGAGGTAAGGAAGCAAAGTGGTCAGGTGGGAGGAGATCCTTGATTTGAAAAGGGCAGTCACAGAAAAGTACCATTAGCAAGTATTGTATAAATACTAAAGGAGATAGCAGAAAAAGGGGACACAGTTCCTGAGAGAGCTGATTAGCCATGCAAGACCTTCTTTTTTTTTTGCAGTGAGCAGAAAATAATAATAGTTACAATCAGTGGTGTGCTGGTAAATGTTTAACAACTAGCTCTTGTCCCTCCCCACTTACCCCAAATGTATGCATAACACATTTTCAAATTTAATCTGCATTATTAAAATTTTCCCCATCACTTTCTCTAGTCTAGACAATCAACACAACAATAAATCAAGCCCTGATTTTGTGTCATTTGCCAATTTCTGAGGGGTAAAGCTCATACTGAAAATTTAATAATCAATAATCAGTTCTTGCGAGATGGTCCAAGTTGGCTCCAGCAACATAACCTGAATAAAACTCACTTTATGGCCATGACGTATTCTCAGTAGGCCTTTAACCATGAATGAAACTGACCTTAACCACACCAACAATTATTCCAGTGTGCAAGGCAATGAGAAGGCAAAGAAAAACAAAATTACTCCTGCCCTCAAGGAGCTTACAGTGAGGGGAAGGAGGACACAAAATGTAGAAAGAGAGGCAGATGACCAGGCCGAAAAAAAAAAGGTAGTTAATATTTTTGGATCTAAGAAGCAAACCTGATATTGAGATGAGAAGTAATAGGGATAAATGTAAAGTATATGCTTATTTGTGGACATATGTGTTCAAAGACTGAGCTCTATAAGTGTATGGTGGGGGAGGTAGGTCTAGCTAGACACTCTTCTGGAAGTGTTTTTGTGGACTGCAAGCTGGTTATGAGTCACTCATGTAATGTAGCTACTAAGGAAAAAAAAGCCACTGCAATCTTAGGCTATGGTAAGACAAGCAAAGCATTCAAGAATATGGTGACAGGCGAACTGTACTGTGCTCTGATGGGATTACGTCTAGAAAATTGTGTTCTGTTCTGGGGACCTTATTTTTGGAAGGACATTGATACGCTAGAGAGAGTTTATGGGAGGGCAGCCTATGGATGGTGAATGGCCTCCAGACCAAGCTTTACAAGCACTGGTTGAAGAACCTGGAAATGTTCAGCCTAGAGAAGAAAAGGTGATAGTTTTGGTGGGGAGGGGAGACGTGATAAATGCTCCATAGTGTTTGAAGGGCTGCCATCAAAGGGGAGACTAAATTCCAGCTGGTTGGCCCCAGAGGACAGAAATAGGAGAATAGGGTGAAAATTACAGAGTTGCAAATTTAGGCTTGAAGTTAAGACATTTTCTTACTTTGAAAGTGAGATCGGCAGCCTTGGTAGGTAGTGGATTTCCCTTCCCACGATATCTTCTTAGCAAAGACTCTGTAACCAATTGCTGGAAATGCTACAAAAGAGATTCTTGTTTAGGTATTGGATGGACTAGATTCAATTCAATTAAATAAGCATTTACTAAGTGCCTACTATGTTCAAAGCACTATATGAGGGGCCATGAATACAAAGACAAAATGAAAAATGGTTCTTGCCCTCATGTAGCTTGCATCTGAATGGGAACTACAATGGGTTCGGTGATAAATAAAAGATAATTCGAGATGGGAGAGAACATTCTACTATTACTGGGATCAAAAGGCTTCCCAGATAAGGTGGCACCTGGTATAGTGGAGAGAGCATTGGGCTTGGACTTAGGAAGGGCCCGAGTTCAAATTCAGCCTCAGACCATTACTCATTGAGTGATCCTAGGCAAGTCAGTTAACACTCACCTGCCACAGTTTCCTCATCTGTAAAATGGGTATAAAGATGGTACCTACCTTCCTAAGGTTGTTGTGAGCATAAAATCAGATAAATGAGTAAAGTGTTTTGTAAATCTCAAAGCACTATACAAATGGTATTATTATCATCATTACATGTAGACAGATTTTTTAAAGCAAGGACTGCATGACCATTTTTCAGGTATTCAGTAGAATGGATTCTTGTTCAAGGGTGAATTTGGGCACCATACAAATGCTAGTTCTTTGTTATTATTATTATTTAATCATCATCATCATCATCATCATTAGCTTTAAGCTAATAATTATCTTAGATTCAGGGAAGCTAAGAATCCTAAATGTTCAAAAAAAGTGAGGAGGGAAAGCCTTCTAGGTATGGGGAGGCTTTCTATTCAAAGGCACCGAGATTGGAGAAGGAATGCCCACTTTGGAAAACAGCAAGTAGAATGTCGTCCCTGGATCATGGTGTGAATGAAGGAGAGTTATGTTAACCCTGGAAAAGTAGGCTAAAGTCATATTGTCAAGGGCTTTAAATTCTAAAGTGAGGAGTTTGTATTTTAACCCAGAGGAAATAAGTAATGACTGAAAATTCTTAAGTGAAGGAATCACATTATTAGATTTCTGCCAGGAAGATTATTTTGGGAGCTGTGTGAAAGATGGATAGGGGAGGCAAGGAACTCAAAGCAGGGACACCAGTGAGGAGGCTATTGCATTGTTAATTTTATTTTTTTCCAATTTCAAAAACAATTTTTGACATTCTTTTTTTAAAAATCTTGAGTTCCAAATTCTCTCCCTTTCTCTCCCCTCCCCCCCAAGATGGCAAGTAATTTGATGTAAATTATACATGTGCAGTCATGCCAAACATATTAATTGTAGTTGTTTAGGTGAGAGGTGATCCAACCTCAGCCTAGGTTGTAGCTGCAACAAATGAGAGAAGGGGATGGATAAGAGATGTGCTAGAGAGGAAGAATGGAAAGACTTGTTAATTGAGTGGGTGTGAGGGATGAAGCAGAGTACAAAGCTCAGGATAACTCTGAGGTTGTGAACCTGGATAAGCAGAAGGATATTTTTGCTCTCCAAAGATCTAGGGGAAGTTTGGATGATGGGTAGGTTTAAGAGGGGAGATAATGAGTTCAGTGGAGGCATGTTGAAATTGAGGTCTTATGGAATATCTCGGCTCAATGTGCTGCTTTGCAGCTAGGTGGAAATGTCCAGCAGGTGGTTTGTGAGGCAAGACTGAGACTAAGGAGAGAGACAGAGGTTCTGTGCATTGATTTGCATCTCTATTTTCAGAGAAATGATAATTGAACCCATGAGAACTTAAGAGATCACTAAGAGAACACAGTGAGAAAAGAGAAGAAGGCTGAGGAGAGAGCCTTGGGGACTAAAGTTACGTAGATATGCTGCATCACAGTAGAAAAGGAAATTAGAAGGTAGAATTAGGAACATAAGGATCCCTTTTTAAGTAAGATCAGGATTGGCATCTTAGGGGAAAAAATTATAAATGTTTTAGATTTTTTTTCCCCAAAAGGAATTTTACATCTTGTGTTGTTTCGGGGATGAATAAATTTATGTGCAACTAATTTACACAAACTTTATGCACCTGCTTTGGTATTGATTTAAAGAGGAAGCAGTGGAAATGCATCAGCAACTGTCACATTTAGAAGATATGCAAGGTAATACTGATCATTAGATTAGCTATGCATCAGACCCTGAAACTCAGATAAAAATATACTTGAAACTCATTTGGCCACCATTTTATACCATAATTTCATTTTTATTTTCCCCTTAAAAATAGTTTTTTTACCCTCTTTTAAACTAACATAGGAAATGAACCAGTGAAAATGTGAATGTATCTTACCTTCTGTTGAAGTCAATTTTGGTTTCTGACTTCACATACAGAAACAACAAACTCTCAGATGCCCTGATTTCATATCCAATTCAGACCAGCTTTGGATCTTATGAATTTCCATTAGGGAAATGTCCATTTTTCTGCCAGACACCTGAAAGTTGGTGGCATTCTTTCCCACTCTTTGGCCTCACCTCTCAGCCTAGTGAGCAATCCGGGTTCGAGAAGAGCCAAATATCTCCTGGGAGAAAAATGGCCTCTGCCATTCAGCTTATTCCTGTGCAAACTGCCCAGAAATGGTGACCCTTAGTATAACTGATCCCCTGAACACACTACTTCCTCTCACTCTAAAGTTTCCCCTTGCATCCTTCCTCTAGCCTTATATATTATTCCCTTTCCATGGCCCAAACAAACTGGCTCTCTTATTGTTCCTCATAAATGGCTCTGCAACTCCCATACTCCATTACCAGTACCAAATTATCTTATATCTATTTTATGTAAGTATCTATTTGTATATGTGCACATGCTGCCTCCTTGGCAAGATTATAAGGTCTATGAGGCAAGGACTGTTTCAGTTCAGTTTTTTTAGTGCTAAAAACAGTGCCTGGAACAAAAGTAGGTGTTTAATAAGTGTTTATTGATTGATTGTTTGTCCTCAGTACCCAGGTGCTCATCGGTAGACATTCTCTTGGGATGTTCAAAACTGGGATTATCACAGTTTTCCCTTGTGTTGTTCAGGAATCCTTCCAAGAGAAACTTCAAAGGTTATATATGGTGGGAGTTAGGGGGGATGTTTTTCAGAAAGGTCATGGCTCCCTTTAATATTTCAAAACCTTTTTGCTGTAATAACTCTGTCTCTGTGCATGCCTAGCTTTTACTGAAAGGCCTACTATTCCATATGGAATTGATTTCAAAATGGCACATATCGTAAATTGTCAATGCCCATTTACCGCCAATTTAAGCAAACATAATGTGAATGTGGAATTAAGGCATGGGCTAGTTATCATTTATCTTTCCTTCTTTTATTTTACTTTTGTCTTTATTAATCTTTGTCTCCTTCAGATTCTAGCACACTCCTTGACACAGAGTAGGTTCTTAATAAATGTTTCATCTAAGTCTACTGAAATCTAGGGCATCATGGGATCATATTGTATACATCTAGATGTAAGGAGCAGTATTGGCAGGTGGTCTAATGTGGCTTTCTGGACCTCCCTGGGCAGCAAGGAGGCACAGTGGATAGAGCACCAGGAGTTAAGAAGACCTGAGTTCAAATCTAGCCTCAGACACTAGCTGGGTAACCCTGAGCAAATCACTTAACCCTGTGTGCCTCAGTTCTTCGTTTGTCAAATGAACTGGAGAAGGAAATGGCAAACCACTCCAGTGTCATTGCCAGGAAAACCCCAAATGGGGTCACGAAGAGTCAGACACAGCTGAAATGATTGAACAACCAAACAGTGGACCTCCTAGGCTCATTCCAGATATACAGTTAATGATTTTGAAATGAGAGAGAAGAGAAATTAGCCTACTTGGCTACAGAGAGCTGAATTAGGGGCAATGAGAAGTTGAGAAGAGGTAAATATAGGCTGAATGTCAGAAGATTATACCAAGAGCTTTCCAAAAGTAGAATGAGCTGCCTTGGGAGAGAGGGGTTTCCTTTTTAGATTCAAACTTGGCCTTAGATAATTTTTAGCTGTGTGATCACAGGCAAGTCACTTAACTCCAATTAGGTTCAGTTTTCTTATCTGTAAATGGGGATGTTGTATCACCAATCTCCAAGGTTCTTATGAGGATCAAATGAGATGATATTTGTAAAGTGATTTAAAAGCTAAAACAACAGTAATTATTCTTATTCTTATGATTTCATGTAGACAGATCTTCAAGCAAAGGCTGGATGATCATTTGTCGAGTACCCTGTGGGAATGGATTCCTGTTCAAGTATCAATTAAATGGATGCTGAAGTTCTTTCCAATTGTAAGTTTCTGATTCTCTTAGGTCAGGAGAAAGAAAAGGAGAGAAGAGGCAGAGGAGAAAAATGAGAGGTGAAGAAATGAGACTTCTCTTCCCATCTCCCTTATCATTAGTCCACATGTAATTAGTTGCCTGTGGGTTAGGATTGAGACTCACCCTTTCACCTTAGGAAGAAATCCCACCCACTCTTCCACTGAAAATTCCCACTATCCAGTAACTCTGACAGCTTTAGCTAAAATGCTAGTGCATCATCTGGGAGTAATAACATCTTCAACCTTTATCGCTCATCAGTGTTTCAGTCCATTGTCAGACTGGTCAGCCAGTCTAAGAGTGGAGTACTGGTGAGTCTGGAGTGGAGTGCTACGGTTATGTGTTTGGGCTGGGATGGATTGGGCTGCTTAGGGAGTATATAGCAGGGGGAAAGTGAGTGTGTTGGGGGTATGGGAAGAGAGCAGAAAAGGAGTGAAAGGTTTGATAGACAGATTTTGCCTAAGGCTCTCCTTGCTTAATACCAACTGCCAGATCTTTTGTGGTTTTTAGACACTGATGCTCTCTCACCTAACAGCCCACTTTTAACAATTTAAGAACTAGAGACACAAGCTGCCTTGCATTTCATGGCTCAAGGTGGCTTGAATTTTCAGAGTTTTTGGTCCATCTCCTTTCTCTTCCCTTGATGAAACTTTCCCTGATGATCTCACTCAGTTGCAATGACCTCACATCCCACTTAGCCTGTATCTTTCTTATATCTTTATCATGTGCCACAGCTAATTGTGTCTGTGTCATACTTCCTTACAAGACAGTGAGTTTCACGAAGGGTAAGGGAACACACATTTATTTAGCACCTACTACATATTGGACATTGTGGAACACTTTTTTACAAATATTATCTCATTTAATCTTCACAACAACCCTGTAAGATTTGTGCTATTAGTATCCCCATTTAACAATTGAGAAAACAGAGCAAATGGAAGTTAAGTAACTTGCCCAGGGCCACACAGCTAGGAAGTGTCTGAGGCTGGATTTGAACTCAGATCTTCCTGACTTTAGGCACACAGCCATATCTGCCATGCTAATTTAGATTTCATTGCAATAGTCCAAATGGATGGTCATAAGGATCTGACCTAAGGTGGTCAACGAGAGTAGAAAGAGAAGACAAAGGATACATGAGATAATGTGAGGGGTATCTACAAGACTTGACACTTATGTACAAGGCACTATGTGTCCTGAATTATGGAGGTGAGAAGGGGATTATGTGGAATGGTGGCCCATTCCTGCTCACCTACCAAATATACAAGTGCTCCCATTGTAAAGTTAGGTAAAGAACAAACTAGAAGATTCCTTTCCTGATGAGCACTAAGCCTGCTAAGTGCCTAGAGCTGCCTTTGAATGTGAAGAGTAAAGTCTAATGATTGTCTGGGATTACTTTTCTGGGAAGAGTAATCAATCAACCAATCAACATTAACTAAGTGCCTCCTTTATGTCAGGCACTGTGCTAGGCACTAGGCATGCAAAGGCACATAGACATTTGTTCTGGCATTCAAACAGCTTGTCCTATTAGGGGAAATAGTGTGCACATACTTACAAACAAAATAAATACGAGGTAATTTTACGTTAGAGGAGGCATTTTCAGGTGAGGGGAACAGGAAAGTTTTCATAGAGGTGGTGATGAGTAAGCTCAGTTTAAAGGAAATGGTGCATTTTAAGAGGGGAAGGAGGGAAGTGGGGAACAGAATGGGCAAAGCCACAGACAATGGAGATAGAATGTCAGGTATAAGGAATTAAAAGAAGTTAACAAGCATTTGTTAAGCACTTATTGCATAATGTGGAATACAAATTGTTGTTTATTCTTCATTTTCTTTTTTAATATTAATTTATTTTGATTTATCAACAATCACTGCCATATGCTTTTGAGTTTAAAATTTTTCTTCCCCTTCCTCCCCACCACCCTCCCCAAGATGGCGCACAATCTGATATAGGAGCCAAATCTGATGAGAGTAAGATTCAAACAATGCTCATCTCCCTCCTTTCTTTCCCTTTGCTGTAATAGGTTTTGGTGTCTTTTCCTGTAATGTTCATTCTTCATTTTTGATGAGGACCAATGACATCACTGGTGATGTCTGACTCGCACATGAATTTCATTTAAGTTTATGCAAAGCTGTCAGCCCTCACTCTCTCTTGCAGACATCAAAGTCCAATGGCAGGACAAAAGTCAAGATGACCTGGATGGGATGGGGTGCAGTGGATGACCTTGGCTTTGATGTCTGACCAAGCTCTAAGCACTCTACAACACCTGCTTCATCCACCCATTCCACCAGGGGAAGTCTTCGCACGTTTGAAGTAGACATCCCCCTAGTTCACCATCGGTGCCCATCTATTGAGACAGTTTTACTGGAGTGTAGCATCTGTGCATGCTAGAGCATCTTGGAGCCACAGGGGAGTCTGTAACCCGTGGAATACAAAGCAAAAAGAAAGACAGTCTCTGCTCTCAAGGAGTATTCTAATGGGGGAAGGCAATACATAAAAGGAAGCTGACAGGGGAGACTAGGGAGGCCTATGGGTTCAGGTAAGGTGGAGAGTCAGGAGAGGAGTTCAGAGAGGATGGAGGAATAAACATGACTAGTTTGGGCCCTTCCTTAAAAATGGAGCTTCTGGGAAGAACTGACCAATCAGAGGAAGGGACAAAAGAAGTGGAGGGATCTTTCAGGTTGAAAGATTGCTGGGATTTACTGGAGAAAGAAGTCTGGAAAGGTAGGAGGTGAAACCTAGAAAAGAGTAAGTCCAGATTGGCTGGATTAAAAAGTATTAGAAGGGGAGGAAGGGAAGCAAGAGAGATCTATATTCATTGAATAACAGTTTATAGTAGTATCAAGCCATTGATGTTTCACTTCGAGAATGAGACTGTGTATATAAATATGTATATCAATCAACCAATAAACATTAAGAGCCTACTATGTGCATAGCATTGGGTATACAAAAAGGGGGAGGTGCAAATGAGTGGCCCTGTCCTCAAGGAGATCAAAATCTAATGAGGGAGACAACAAACAAAACAAATATGCAAACAAGCTACAGAGGGAAGGTCCTCCTCCAGGGGGATTGGGAAAGGCTTCCTGTTGGAGTGAAGGAGAGAGAGATTGAGGGAGGGAGGGAAGGGCAGAGAGAGAAGGGGGAACCAGAGAGAGAGAGATTGAGATTGAGATTTATTTTATATAACAGCTGTGCAGTAGATAGAGTACTAGGCCTGGAGTTGGGAATACTTATCTTTGTGAGTTCAAATCCAGCCTTAGATACTTAATAGTTGTGTGACCCTGGACAAATCTCTTAACCCTGGTTACCTCAGTTCTTCACCTATAACATGAGCTGGAGAAGGAAATGGCAAACCACTCTAGTATCTCTGCCAAGAAAACCCCAAATTAGGTCATTAAGAGTCAGATACAACTGAAACGACTTAATAACAACAAAGAAGATGTCTATGTACATAGATGTGTACATACATACACATGTATATGTATATCTCTATATAAAGAGCCTAAAAACTTGGTTTAGGCTATATTTAATCCAGGGCACATATTTGTCATTTCTACCAATGGAACTTAAAACATTCCAGGAAAAAGCAAAAGAAGGGTACCTCTCTGCCTCAGTTTATTAATATTCTATCAATAAAATATCGTATGAACACTCTGTGGTGGTCATGTTTTTTCCGGATGATTTAATTTCCATTCATTCTTGGGTTTATAATTGACAATGGAGGATTTTGATTTACATGTTCACTATCAATTAGGAAAAATAAAAACTCTACAGTGATGTGGGAGAGAAGCAAATACAGCAGGGAAATAGTGTTCAAGAGTGGAAATAATGCTGGTGCCAAAAGACTTGGATTCCAATCCTTGCCTCAGCCTCTTCCAGCCCCTATGATGTAGGTGAGTTATTTAGCCTCTCTGGTACTTGGTCTTCTCATCTATAAAATGGGACAATTGGACTAGATGGTGTTTAATGTCCCTTCTGGCTCTGAATCTATGATCCCATGACTTCGTCTGTCTTCCAGAATCTTAAGCTACGGAAATCACAATATTGGAGTTACTCATGGAATGATTACCCAATGATGCTAATGTGTCATCTGAGAGTGAGAACATATTAAACCTTTGTCACTCATTAGCATTTCAGCATACTGTTAACCAGTTTAGCAAGCCAGACTAAAGCATGAAGCTCTTCAGGGAGGGCAAGCATGTGTGTGTGTGTGTGTGTGTGTGTGTGTGTGTGTGTGTGTGTGTTAAGCTGGGTGGGATGCTCAGACAGGGCATAACATGAGAACCATAAGTGTCCTATAGAGTGGGTAGAAATCTAAAATAGAGGCTATTAAAAGGGAAGTGAAAGGTTTGGAAGACATTTTTTTTTCTGCCTTCTTTGAAAAACAGAAAGGCTTAGGCTTTGTTCTGGAATTTATGTAATATTAGAATTAATTGTTAATAAATTATGCATATTCTTTGACTCAGCAATACTTCTACTAGGCCTGTACCTGAAAGAAATCTAAGAAATAGGAGAAAGACACACATGTACAAAAATACAAAGAACTGGAAAATAAGGGGGTGCCTATCTATTGGTGAAGGGATAAACAAATTATGGTATATGAATGTAATGGAATTCCATTTGCTATAAGAAAGATGAAGTGGAGACAACTTTCAAGCCAGCACTTGCTTTGTTCATGTTCAATATTGAGATGACATGAGACATTAGAGTCATCAACCAGTTAAGAAAATGAGATTTAATTTGCTTTTGAATAGTAAGGATAGGCAAAAAGGATACAGTGTCTCTGGATGTGGGCCTCACTGTGGAAACTTGGTACGGTCTTCAGAAATCCACCAAGTCCAAGGGGCCTACACTCCGTGTAGCTGGGATTTTTTTATGCTCTTGGAGCTGAATCAGGGAGGCAAGGAGCAGTCAGGTCCTTGGGGGTAACTTTGTCTTATCTGGTGAAATTGTCTCAGAGAAACACGGCTCCTATCACATGATGAAAAGGGCCATTTCAGAGAAATCTAAGAAGACTTATATAAACTGATGCAGAGTGAAGTGAGCAGAAGCAGCGCACTAATTTATATAAAAACATTGTAATGGTAACTTTTAAGTCCTTCAAAGTTCTAAACAATGCAATAAGCAATCACAATTCTAAAAGACAGATGATAAGCCATACTGTCCACCTCCTGAGAGAAAAGTGATGTACTCAGGATACAGAATGAGACAAGTATTTTTGAACATGGTCAATAAAGGATTTTTTTTTTGCTCGGCTATGCATATTTATTATAAGAATTTTGTTTTTTATTTTTCCAAAGTGGGGGAAGTAGAATGGAGAGAAAGTAAAATTTTGTTAAAATGAAAAATGAAATATTAGAGGGCAATAATGACTTGAATAAATTTAGTATTATTATTTACATGATTTGAGAGTCTGGAAAACCTATACCAGTTTATAGGATCACAGATATCTGTTTCACAGTACCGGAAAAGAGGTCTAAACCACCTTTTCCTTTCTATATGATGGTTACCCTCATTCTGTTTCTGTGATTTGACAGGTACATTCTGTTACTATCTTGGGTTTATGTTGAGTGACAGGCCTCATCTTGTAAATATTATGCCTAGTACTGGTTACAAACAGGAAAAATGCTATATTGGTTGAAGATAATGATCTGTCTAGGCTTTTTTTTTTCTGTCTGTGAAAGTGATACCAAGAGATGTGGGATAGAGCATATCTGCTGTCCATTATGTCAATCCTGAAAGCTTAGGGATTTCCCCAAACATTCCCCTCTTCCCTAAATCTCCTGCTAGGGATATGTTATTCATATCCTTTTGAATCTAGCTCTATTTCCAGCTTTTATTACTTCTTAGAAGGATAACATAGCATTTATTTACCCAACATAAATGAATATTTTCTTTAAGTTAGAACTTCAACTAAAGTTCTTTCAAACTTCATAGACTCATAGATTTAAAGCTTGAAGAGACCTTAGTGTATGGTTTAATGTTTCATTAATACTTTTTTCTTTTGCATAGTTTTCTTTTTTTGTTGCATAGTTTTACCTACTCCTCTCTCACAATTCTATCCACTCACTCCCCATATAAGCCTTTCTAACAAATAACAGTAGTAGAGCAAAACAAATTTACCCACTAGCTGTGCCTGAATACGGAAGATTTATTCTGCCTCTTTAGTTTTTTACCTCTCCAAGAGGTGGGAAATATGCTTCACCATCAGGCTTCTGGAGTTATGTTTGTCATTGCCTTGATTAGAGTTTTTAAGTGTTTTAAAGTTGCCGTCTTTTACAACATTGTATTCATTGTATCAACTGTTCTCTTGGTTCTACTCACTTCACTCTGTATCAGTCCATAAAGTCCCAGTTTTCTCTGCATCCATTCCTTTCACCATTTCTTAAGAGACAAGAATATCTTATCACATTTGTATTCTGTTATTTGTTTGGTCCTTCCCTAACAGAAGACACTTTGTTTCAAGTTCTTTGTTACTATAAAAGTGTTGCTATATTTTTGTACCTATTTATGTATTTGACTTCATTGCGGCATGAGCTTCTGAGGGCGAGCAGTAACCTAAGGTCTTACCTCATACAGGTGCAAGCTAACTTCTTTCCTTAAAAAGAACGGAAACCATCCTTAAGAGTTAATTGGCTCAAAGGACCAAAGGAGCAGTCTGGTGACAAAGTTTCCAGGTTGTTCAAACAGAGAATCCAGGCACTAGGTGCTCCAGCTGCTCCCTATGCTTCTGACCATCATGGATAGCATAAAGGCAAGGAAATTTCAGTCAACTCAATCAAAAGTATTTCCTCGACAAATCTCTTCACTGCTCTGAATATTCTTTCCCTGCTCTAGCTAAGTAAACCTACTTTTTGTTAACTACTAAATGTTCCATACATGTATCATTTTATTCTAATCCTGAACCTGAGGGACCAAATAGCTTGGGTAAGGCCTGGCCTCCTACCTGCCTGTTAGTGGTATGGTTGGGTCAAATGGTATGCATAGACTGGTGATTTTTGAAGTGTAGTTTAAATTGCTTTCCAGAATGGTTAGACCAATTCATAGTTCCATCAACAGTAAATTAGAGTATCTGTCTGCCCACGGCTCCTCCAAGAATTGCCAGTTTTTCTTTTTTATCTTCTTTGCCAATTTGGTTGCTGTGTTAGAACATCACAATTTCATTTTTCATTTGTCTATTATTGTTAGTGATTTAGAACATTCAAAAATATGGCTATGGGTAGCTTGAATTTTTTTTCTTTTGAAAGCTCCTGTTCATATCCTTTGGCCATTTATCAATTGGGAAATGACTGTTGTTATTATATATTTGCATTAATTCCCTCTATATCTTGACTATTAGACCTTTATCAAGAAATTTTGTTTGCAAAAGGCTTCTCCCATTTTTAAAAACTGTTTACCTTCTTATTCTAACTATATTGATTTTGTTCATGCAAAAGCTTTTCTGTTTTATATAACTGAAATTGTCCATTTTCTCTTCTATGATTATAAACTCTTCTCCTATTTCATCGTTTCTTTAAAAGGATAGGAAATTACATTTTTGAAAGTCATTTCCAAATCCACTCACTGTGTGAAGTCAGACCATTGACTTGTTAGAGTAAAGGCATTGATACTCAATTAGAAGAATAAAAATGAGAGTATGTAATTCAAGCAACTCATATTTGGCCTATTTAAAAATATATTGATTCTGAAAGATGGGAAATAGTTGAAAAAATACCCAGGGATTGACACATACCATCACTATTTCTTAGGGAATTTTAAGCAATCAATTGCCACAAGAAGGAGACCAGAAAAGCCTGGAGGCTGTGTTAGTAGGCAAACACTTGAAGTTGTACCAAAAAGAGATACATGGAAACCAAGTACAATACTAGTTTAGGATATAGCATCATTTGTAAAATTTCATAGAGAAGTAAGGTAGAAGATTATGAGCAGTATCACTTCATAAAATAGCCAGAAGCAGTGGAGGAAAAAACAAATTTGTGGAAAGGTTGGCAAGGGACCCAATTAAGGTAAATAACCAGAAGCATTTAAAAAGGAAACTATCAGGATAACAGGCTGATGAAAAACGGAAAAGATCTGTTAAGTATGTCTATAGTAACCGCTTTTCTCTATCAGTCACAAAGGAACCACCACATGTGAACTCATATCATGTACTTTCTCATGCTGCATAAAGAAGCAGAAATGGTGCCAAAAGGAAATAAAAAAAGGAGCTGGATGAGATCAAATACATGCAGCAGAAGAGGTCTTTGCTGGAAGTAACATAATTGGGAAGGTTGTAGAGAGATACTGTCTCTGAAAGAGAGGAGGTTACCAAATACTTGGAAATAAATCACATTGTTACAAAAGAAGTGACCTTGGAAATATCAATAATTATTGATCCACTTGCCTACTTTCCTGTTGCTACAAAATATTTGAGAACAATTCATAGATGCATTAAGGGCATTCTTGAAGAAGATATGGGAAGGGAATGAGTAGGCTTTCTCAAATAATATTCTACAGCAGATTATGATGTTACAGTCACACAATTGACTGAAAGGTATGGAGAACAGATCTCTGCTTTTTGTTTGATAATAAAAAAGCATTTGATCTGGTAGAGCAAAATATTGCAGGAAAAGCTTCACTCTTTTTTTTTTTTAAAAAGGCAATTGGGGTTAAGTGACTTGCCCAGGGTCACACAGCTGGTAAGTGTCAAGTGTTTGGTCTAAGGCTGAATTTGAACTCAGGTCCTCCTGACTTTAGGGCCAGTGCTCTATCCACTGCACCACCTAGCTGCCTGTGAGAAGCTTTATTCCATGATGGTCAGTATATATCCATGATATCATTAAGGTAGGAATGCTCTCACCTGGTATAGATTGAGATTCTTTCACACTTTCTCAACCTGTGAGTTTTTTGTTATATCCTTTAAAAAAGTACTCCACAGAGATATAAAAGCTGCAGGGGGCAGCTTTGGGCTTGAAATAAGGAAGAACCTCTAGGTGTGGTACTCAATGTCTGTTGTCCCTGCTGGGGAGGCCAAGGTTAGTAGATCTCTTGAGCTCAGAAGTTTTGAGCCGCAGTTAGGTGTCCATACCAAGACTGCAACTCTGGGGTGATCCTCCAGGGGCAGAGTGCTACTGGGATGCTTTAAGGAGGCAAAACTGGCCCAGGTTAGTAAAAATAGATCAGGTGAAAACTTCTGTGCTGATCAATTGTAATACTGGGCCTATAAGGACCACTGCATTTCTAGCCTGCATGAGATAGGGAGACTTATTCTCAAAAAAACAAAACAAAACAAAACAAAAAAACAAATCTACTAAAGTAACAAGAAAGACCTACCTCATTTATCCAAATATTGAATCGGTGACCTCAGGAGGTAGGGAGTTCTTCTTCACTTGAGGTCTTTGTGCAAAAGCAGAATAACCACTTATGGGGTTACTGTAAGAGGAACTTTTGTCCATGGACGTGTTGAGCTAGATCTTCCATGAGGTGCCTTCTGACTCTAATATGCTGTGATTCTGTCTGCCATGCATATGTCAAAATCATACGTGATTGCTTGAAAGATATGATAAAAGAGATAACTTTGAGGTCACTGTGATTGTTAATAACAAGCAAGACACACAACTGGGGGATGTCTGCTCATCAAAAGTGTTTGTCAAGAAGGATGACCTGTACATAGTCCAAATGGAAGAATTCCCTAGGCATGGTAAGGTATCCTAATATCGTTTGTAGATAACATTGTACTGATGGCATTGAGCTCTAGGCAGAGCCTTCCAAGTGAGAGCCATAATCATTGCAAAGTGATTACCTTAATTATCCACATAGCAAAACCACACATGGAATGAATGATATTTATGGTCCAGTCCCAGACCTACAGTTGGTTGGTTGGATAACCCATGGAGCTGGTCCATCAGTACATATGTATTGGATAGATACTGAGGATAGACAATAAACTGAAATGAAATTTTTCTTTTAGAAGAGGAGAGCAGGAAAATACTGTGCTTGAGACTTTCCTGTTGAGCCTGTTTATTATCTCTGAATAATCCTTCTCTTGACCATCATAACCACTCTCACTACATTCATCTTTCTTTTCCTACTGAACCTACTGAATAGCCTAATGATTTCAATTCAGATTAGGTACTGTATTTTGTCTCGGATTTGGATTTTCCCAGGACCATTTGGATTTTCTAGCCTTTTATGGACTAATTGTTTTTGGAATATTACAATTGAGTTCTAACTTTTGGGTGTAAAACAAATGAACAACCACAAAACTGAAAACAACCTACCTAATGCTTTGCATTAAATGACTGGCTGGTGATCAACTGTGGTCTTGTGTCATTCTACATAATGACTAGGTATGTGATGCTTCTTGTAAAACAAACACACACAGGAGGGCTTGACTTTCTAATCTTTCTCCCTACCTGGAACTATAGTATGCTGATTTCCTTCTGACACAAATTAGTTAATAGCTAAAACCATTTGAAATCAATTTGTAAATAAGCACATTGTAATAAATTACAGCCCTTTCAAGGTACAGGTTTTTGGCTTGATCTCACATCATCCAATCAGATCTGCCAATACTAGTTTAAATTAGCTTCCGTCAAGTTTAAATGTTTTCATAGGTTGATAGATCAGTTTGTAATTTAGCCATACCTGCTTTATGTTCTCGGATATACAGCATATCCTGGATAAATAAGATGTCCAAAAAGACATTTGTATTGGCTGTTCACTGTTGGTTTCTTCTCGTCCTGCCCTCACACACAGAAGCTGCCCTGGGAGATGAATGTTCCAAGATAAGTTATCCGGGGCTCATAAAATCTTTTTTAGAAGATTGAAATAAAGTCAGTGCTTGCAGAAGACAAATCAATTGTGACATTTCTGAATAGAGTGCGATGCATTTAATTAGCACAAGACATACTGGCAAATGCTGAATTACCCAATAAATCACTGAATGCTGGAACCCATACAGAGTGGGGAATCAGCTGTCTTGTGAGATGTACAGCAAGTGATAATAGGGAGATCTGGCCATTTGTATTGTCACTTTACCCCATTTTCTGCTAAATCTTTTTCCATTTTGACATTTGTGCACTGGGCCCCTTTAATTATTCCAAACCATCAGCAAAACTTGTCCTACCTACATGGAGGATATTTCACAAACATTTGCATTTACAGAGGACATTGACCATAGTTGATACTCAGTACAGCATGTGAGGGGCCATGGAGACAGGAAAGTGTGCAGGAAGGATATTTCTCAACATGAGATAAAAGCAGAAAAATGTCTATGCAAAAGGGATACCATCCTTATGGATATAAAACCGGCAATATAATGGGAAAAGGAAGTGGCCTGGGTTCCAGAATAAAAGAGATGGTTGATCTAGATGCTGCACTGGTACCTGTGAAATATTAAAAGAGCTGGAGGAGAGCCTTTAGAATATGAGATAAATGCTCTAGAGTCTAGAGGAAGGCATAGACAAGAATTACGAGAGGTGAAAAAGCATGGATAGGGTATGATCTACACTGGGGCGGGGGAATAATCACATTGATCAGATCATGGATACATTTAAATATCAAATACAAAGCAGCTGGCAATGTCATTATATTGTAGTTCATTGGGAAAATATGTGGAGGGTGTTATTTCTGTTATTGTAAAACTTCACTATGATAACTTGCCTCCTTCAGGAGAAATATAAGTCCCATCTGCATGTTTCTAAAGTGTTTTGGTTCTATTTTTTTTCTCTTTTAATGACACCTTAGTCACTATTGCTCTCTTTGTCTTAAGGTACACCTAAGATGCAATGAGGTTTAGTATCTTGCCTACTGAAAATCTTCTAGGGCAAGTTGAAGATGCATGTTTGGAATTTGACCCTGGGATTCCAGTGAGAGATTTTTAGAAGTCTACAGAAGTACAGGTACACTAATAAACTGTTGGTAAAAGCATGGATTGATTCTTTAGTTGTGCAAAGCAATTTGGAATTATAATAAAAAAGCTACTAAACCATGTATACATTGACCCAGCAATACCATCACAAGACCCACAACCCAAAGAAATAAAAGAAGAAAGTGGCCCATATATACAAAATATTTATAGTAACTTTTTGTTGTAGCAAAAAAGTGGAAACAAAGATGATACCCATCAGTTGGAGAATGGCTAAAACCCCTCTGGTTTATGGATGTAGTAGAGTATTATTGTACCACAAAAAAATGAGAGAAGAAGCATGAAGAGGTAGAGAGCTGGTCTACGAGCTAGAAGATGTGAATTCAAGTCTTGCCTCTGACCCATGTTGAGTATGTGATCTTAGACAAATCATTTAGTTCTCAGTGCTCTCTAGGCAACTCTGTGAGTGCTGCAGAGAAGGTGCTGACCTGCATTGCTTAAAGGTGTTTCCTCACTTGCGAGTTCTCTGTACTAATGGAATTATAGGTCCAAGAAATGATGAAGGGACAGTTTCAGAGAAATGTGGAAAGACTTGCATGAACTGTTTTACAGCGAAGTAAACAGAACTAGGAAACAATTTATCAGCACTGTAAAGAAAAATAGTTTTGAAAGACTTACGATGTCTGGTCAATGTAATGACCAAACACAACTCTAGAGGCTCAGTGATCAATCAAGCTACTTACCTCCTGACAGAAAGGTACAGAATGAGACTTAAATTTTTGATATAGTTAATGTGTGTTTATTATTATTATTTTGCTTCATATGCTTATTTTTAACAAGGTTTTTTAAATTGGATGAAATTTAGGGATTTGAGTGGGGCTACTTATAGTGTTACCCTTGCCAAAAAAAAAAAAGAGAGTCATTGAAATATTATTGAGAAAATGCACAAAAGAGAACAGAAGGAAACACTGATGAGTGGGATAGCTTTGAAAGTAATATATTGAATTTATGACATCTTTTCAAAAAAGTAAGGTATCTATACAAAGTACATATAACAACAAAAGTCATTGTCCATACAACCACATTTTTTTTTCTGTTCCACTTTATATAAAGAAATACTTGCCTTTGGCATGTTAAGTACAAAAGAAAATAAAATTAAAACAGAAGACTGACAAGAATGATAAGATAGGGAAATCTTGAGTTATTGTGACTGACATAATAAAGGGAGTGCCCACGTCAAAAATGAGCATAGCTCTGTTAAAGCATAGAAAAAAATAAGAGAAAGAATAGGCAGTATCTGAGATCTACATCTCTTGAGGCGCATCATTCTATCAGGCCCATAGTGCTTTCTTATTTTTTTTTTAATTTCCCCAAAGGCATTTGAAATACATAAGTCAAGCTAAGAAAAAAATCTAAAAATCTCTCCTATCATCTATACTCTGTAAGAGTAGGTGAATAAAAAATAGCCTCTTTTAATCCCCTTACATTCCCCTGTTCACTCACTCATTGTTAGATGTTTTTCGCTTACTCCTTGACTCTATACTGCCCTTTCTCCCATAAAATAGGTCTAGAAAAGTTAGGAGTAGGAAGGAAAGTGAGAAAGAAATCGCTAATGGCCAATTTTAAACAAAATGCCCATTTTGTTCACTAGTCCCATCTCTACCCTGTTCTTGTCCCCTGTCCTCTAATCTTCCCTATTCCTTTATCTCTCTTCTCCTTTTCATGGACTATATTGCAGCCAAATTAAACCTTACTACATCCTTCTACTTGAAACTTGTGTGTCAGTTAGACAGTCAATAAACATTTATATAAACACTGGAGTTACAAAAAGAGGCAACAGACAGTTCCTTTCTTCAAGGAACTCACAACTGAATGGGGGAGACAAGAAGCAAATAAATATGTACCAAAAAAGCTACATACAGGATAAATAAGAAATAATTAACAAAGGGAAGGCATTGGAATTAAGAAAGGTTAGAAAGACTTGTTGTGGAAGACGGATTTTGGTTGAGAGTTGAAGGAATCCAGGAAAATGAATAGGTAGAGAAGGAAATACTGATGAGTGGGATAGCTTTGAAAGTAATGTGTTAAATTTATAACATCCTTTTTTTTTTAAAAAAAAAAGCATAATGTAGAGATTCATTGTCCATGAAATCATATTTTCTGTTCCACTTTATATAAAGAAATGAGATGTTTAAAAGAGAAGGGAGAGCATTCTAGGCCTGGAGGATAGCTGGAAAAAATGCCTGGAACTTAGAGATAGTGTCTGCTTAATAGCAAAGAGGCTAGTGTCACTGATTGGAAGAACATGAGGTGAGGAGTAAAGTGTAAGATTGGAAAGTAGGCAGATAGAATCAGATCTGTGTTTGAGGAAAAGCACTTTGGTGGCTGAATGAAAGATGGATCAGAGAAAGGACAGGCCCACCAGAAGTCCACTGCAATAATCCAGACATGGTGAAGGCTACCAGAGTGCTGGTAGTGTCAGAGGAGAGAAAGGGGCATGTTTGAGAGATGTTACAAAGGTGAAATTAGCAGGTCTTCCAACAGATTGGATATGAGGAGGAAGATGGGAGAATGTTGAGGATGACACCCAGTTTATAAACCTGAGGAACTGGGAGGGTGGTATTACCCTATATAGTAATAGGAAATAGAAGGGTGGAAGTGTTTAGGGGGAAAGTTCAATTTTGCATGTGTTGAGTTTAAGGTGTTTGCTGAACTTCCAGTCAGAGATGCTTGAAAAGCAGCTGGAGACATGAGATTAGAGGTTAGCATTGAGGTTTGGGCAAGATACGTGGATTTGAGAATCATTAATACAGAGATGGTAATTAAATCTTTGAGAGCTGATAAGATCACCAAATGAAGTAGTATGGAGGAAGAAAAGAAGAGGCCCAGGAAATAACACTGAGACTAGGGGGGCAGAGCCAAGATGGTAGAGAGAAGCCGTGAAGTTTCCCGAGTTCTCCCCAGTTTCCCTCAGAAAAAATGTTAAATCGAGTCTCTAAATGGATTCTGAAGCAACAGAACCCACAAAAAGATGGAATGAAACAATTTTACAGCTTAGGATAATTTAGAAGGAGTTCAGGAAAGGTCTGTCTCAATTGTGTAAAAAGGGAACGCAGCCCAGCACAGAGGTATCCAGGCAGGCCTGTGGGAGGCTCTTTGCCACAGCACAGATCAGCAACTGAGGCCCCTCATTCCTGGCTCAGAAGGACAGCTGTAAGGCCTCTAGCCCTAGTGCAGAAGGCAAACTGCCAGCCCTGGAACCCTGGCACAACAGGCATGACTAGGCCAGGTCACCCCAGCTCAGTGGGCAAGCCTCCAGCACCTGAGGCCTGGTGCAGAAAGCCAGCAAGCAGGCCCCTGGCCTCAATGCAAGAAGCTTGGAACAGTGACCCCTGTGTCCCAGAAGCATAGCTCAACTTTAAAAGTCATGAAATAGACTAAAAAATGATTTTAAAAAACCCAGAAATTAGCCCTAAGCATAGAAGGCTACTAGGGCGACAGGGGAGATCAAAACATAAACTTAGAAGACGCCAATAATGTCAAAATGCCTATATGCAATGCCTTAAAAGGGAATACAAATTGATCTCAAGCCCAAAAAGCCTTTTTGGAAGAGCTCAAAAAGGATTTAAAAAATCAAATAACAGAGGTAGAAGAAAAATTAGGGAAAGAAGTGAAAGTTATGTTACAGAGTCAACAGCCTGGAAAAGTAAGGACAAAAATTGACCAAAGAAAACAGTTTCTTAATAAATACAATTGCCCAAATGAAAAAAAAATCCACTGAAGAAAACAAATCCTTAAAAAGCAGATTTGGCCAAATGGAAAAGGAGGTACAAAAGCAAATTGAAAAAAATAATTCCTTAAAAGTAGAATTGGGCAGCTGAAAGCTAATGACTGTGAGACATCAAGAATCAGTCCAACAAAGTCAAAGGAATGAAAAAACAGAAGAAAATGTAAAACACCTCATTGGAAAAGCAACTGACCTGGAAAACAGATCCAAGAGACACAATTTAAGAACTATTGGACTACCTGAAAGCCATGATCCAAAAAAGAGCCTGGACAGTACCTTTCAATAAATTATCAAGGCAAATTGCCCTAACATCCTAGAACCAGAGGGTAAAACAGTCATTGAAAGAATCTACCTATCACCTCTTGAAAAAGATCCCAAAGTGAAAAACTCCAAGGAATATTGTAGCCAAATTCTAGAATTATCAGGTCAAGGAGAAAACACTGCAAGCATCCAGAAAGAAACAATTCAAATATCAAGGAGCCACAGTCAGGATTACACAGGATTTAGCAATTTCTACATCAAAGGATCTGAGGGCTTGGAATATGATATTTCAGAAGGCAAAGGAGCTTGGATTACAACCAAGAATCGTCTACCCAGCAAAACTGAGCATAATCTTTCAGGGGGAAAGATAGGCATTCAGTGAAATAGGGGACTTTCAAACTCCTGATGAAAAGACCAGAGCTCAACAGAAAATTCAGTCTTTAGATACAAGACTCAAGAGAGTCATAAAAAGGCAAAGATAAAAACCCCCCACCATATTATTCAACAAGGTTAAACTGTTTACATCCCTACATGGGAAGATGATACTTGTAACTCTTGAGAACTGTATCTCTATTAGGGCAGTTTAGACAAAGGGTGTGGGTTGACTTTGACGTGATGATATAAAAAAAAATTAAGGGGTGAAAAAAGGATTATACTGGGAGATGAGGAAAGGGGAGGCAGAATAATGTTAATAACATCACATGAAGAGGTGCAAAAGACCTATTACAGGAGAGGGAAAGGGAGACAGTGAGCATTGTTTGAACTTTACTCCCATAGGATTTGGCTCAGAGAGGGAATAACGTACACACTCAGTTGGGTATAGAAATTTATCTTACCTTATAGAGAAGTAGAAGGGGAAAGGGGAAAGAAAAAGGAGGGGGACTGGTAGAAGGGAGGGGAGATTGAGAGAGGTGGTGGTCAAAAGCAAAACACTGGTGAGGAGGAACAGGGTGAAAGGAGAGAGAAAAGTATAAATGAGAGGATGGAGGTAAAAACAGTCATAACTGTGAATGGGATGAACTCTTCCATAAAATGGAAGCACATGGCAGAGTGGATCAAAAAGCAGAATTCTACAATACATTGTTTACAAGAAATACATCTGAAGCAGAGGGATATACACAGAGCAAAGGAAAAAGGCTGGAGCAGAATCTAGTATGCTTTAGCTGAAGTAAAAAAAAAAAAGCAGGGGTAGCAATCCTGATCACAGACAAAGCAAAAGCAAAAATAGATCTAATTAAAAGAGATAAGGGAGGAAACTACATCTTGCTAAAAGGTACCACAGACAACGATGTAGTATCAATACTAAACATATATGCACCAAGTGATATAGCATCCATATTCTTAGAGGATAAGTTAAATGAGTTACAGGAAGAAATAGACAGCAAAACTATACTAGTGGGGGACCTCAACCTCCCCTTCTCAGAACTCAATAAATCTAACCACAAAATAAACAAGAAATTAAGGAGGTGAATAGAATTTTAGAAAAGTTAGACCTCTGGAGAAAATTGAATGGAGATAGAAAGGAATATACCTTTATCTGAGTGGTACATGGTGCCTACAGAAAAACTGACCATGTATTAGGGCATAAAAATCTCAATTGCAGAAAGGTAGAAATATTAAATGCATATTTTTCAGATCATGATGCAATAAAATTTATGTAAAAAACAACAGATCATAGAAACAATTGGAGGAGAGGGGTAGTGAAGGAAGGGAAAAATTTGGAACTCAAAATCTTATAAAAATGAATGTTTGAAACCATCTTACAAGTAATTAGAAAAAATGAAATACTGTTTAGTGGGAAAAAATGACACTGAGACACCCGTGATTAGGGGGAGTGATCTGGATGAGGATCTAGCAAAGGAGACTAAGAAGGAGCAGTCAGATAGGTAGGAAGAGAACCAGGAGAGAGGGCTGTCCTGAAAACCTAGCGAGTAGAGAGTATCAAAGAGGAGAGAGTGATCAACAGTGTCAAAGGCTCGGCTGTGTTCCTCTGTCAGTGACTTCTTGTGGTTCCTAACTTCCTCCAAAGCACTCTTAGGGACCTCTTCCAACATTAGAAACTTTCCAGATTCTCTCTAATTGTTTTTACACATGTATTAATATTGTGAGGCAGATAGGTAAAACAGTAACTTTAGCACTGGGCTTGGAATAAAGACGATTCAAGTTCAAATCCTATCCTTGACACTTCCTAGTTACATGACCTTGTGCAAAGTTACTATTTTGAGGTTTACCCTCTCAGCCTCAGTTTCCCAGTCTGTAAAACAAGGATAGAAATACTCTCTACCTCCCAGGGTTATGAGGGTCAAATGAGATGATATATGCAAATTATTTTGCAAATATTAAAGTGCTATGTAGATATTTGCTACGATCATCTCTCTTGATATTGTTTTGTATTTCATTATATATAATTTTATTTATTCATGTCCATGTCCTATTCAGCTAATGCATTAGGAAATAGGCTTACTCTTTAGGTATACCATTCACTTCAGAACTGAGCAAATCCCAAGAACTCACTCTCCAGCATCACTCCACACTTAGGCTACCAATTTCAAAATGGCTGCCTCTCGCCATTAGGTTGTGTTGCTGCTCAAGCAAAATAGTATTAAATGTGTGCTTCTTCACCATAAACTCCAAGCCTGAAAGGGAGCACAGTATGGGAGAGGCCCCAGCACAGGCAAGAGGCTCTGGGGCAAAGCCTGGCTCTGTGAATTCCTAGTTGTGAGGCTATGGGAAAGTCTTATCCTTTTCATTTATCATCATTAAAGGAAATATGATGAAACATGCATAACTTCTGCTGGACTTTCAGTAGACAAGTGCTTTGTAAACTACAAAATGCTATATAATATGAGTTATTATGATTATTATTACTCATGAACCAAGCCTTCCCATAACAAAGTATTCATTAATTGGGTTATTATTAGCTAAAGATTCTATAATTTCCTACCATTTTCAATCTCATGGAAACCATTTAGTCTTATGTAGTGAAGTTCAGTGTAGGCCCTGTGTTTCCATGAAGCCTTCCTTCACCCCTTTCAGCTGTTAATTTTCTTTCTGTACTAAAATAACATAATATTACACTTATTCGTAAATTCATTATGCTCCCTTAGAAAAATGTAAGTTTCTTGAGGGCAGACACAATTTTGTCCAGTTTTGTTTTCATCCTTGTATGCCCAGGGCCAGTGAGTTAGTCTAGGGTAATGGATAGGGCCAGCCAGTATCTGAGACAAGAAAACCTTGGTTCAAGTCCATCTGCAGACACTATGTGACTCTGGCAAGTCACTTAACACCACACCTTAGCATCCTAGGCAACTCTCTTAATAGTAGAAGGTATAAAGCAGGGTCTGGTCTACATTTGCAGAAGGGAGTTCCTGAAAGCATTGAAATCTCAGGTAACAGTCCCCAACCTTACAAACAGACAAAAGCGCTCAGGTTGTACTCCCATTCTTTGCACTCAGTAAGGGCTTAATGTCTTGTTGAGTTGAATTTATAGCTCTCTGTACAGAATATGTAATAAGATAGTATATATAACACAGGCAAGCCATCCTTTCAATCAATCAATCAGTCAGTCAATAAGCATTTTTTAAGTGTCTAACATATGCCAAGCTCAGTGTTTGACACTGGGAAGACATGGCCCAAAATGAAACAATTACTGTCCTTAAGGAGCTTTCATTCAATCGGGGGATGTATATGTTTATACATATACATAAATACAAAATTTATGCAAAATAAATGCAAAGTAATTTTTAATTGGAAGCTGATCTAAGAGCAGATCGTCATAAAGCAGGTTGAGCATGTACCATTCCATTCTTCTGCTTGGATTCCTTTGGTCTCAGTCAATGCTTTGTACATCATTGGTACTCAATAAACAATTGTTACTTTTAAATTAGAATCTTCACTAGGAATTCTCAAGCAAACGGGCCAGGTGGTGAAGTCTCCCTACCTCTTTTCCTTCCTCTCTCTAATTCATCTTGGAATTCCTAAAGCCTAGATCTGGTCAAATCATCCTTCCCTACTCAAGTATCTTTAGTAGCTCAATATTGTCATTGTTGAATCATTTCGGTCTTGTCTGACTCTTCATGACCCCATTTGGGGTTTTCTTTGCAAAGATCCTGGAGTGGTTTGCCATTTCCTTCTTGAACTCATTTTCACAGATAAGGAAACTGAGGCAAACAGGGTGAAGTGACTTGCCCAGGGTCTGGCTAGTAAGTGTCTGAGGTCACATTTGAACTCAGGTCTTCCTGACTCCAGGCCCAGCACTCTAAACACCATGCCATCTATCTGCCCAATAGCTGCTCAGTATTGTCTCTAGGCTAAAAGAACAATGACAAAATCCTTTGACTGGCATTTGAAACCCTTCACACATCTTTTACTTGTCTTATTTTATATCAATCTTCTTCATGCATTCTCTCTTCTAGTCCAACTGTCCTTCCAGCTGTTTCATATACCTTTGGGCTTCCATCTCTGTGCCTCCTTCTCGTGGCCACCTCTTAGAATTCTGAGCTTCCTCCATGATGCAACTCTGGTAACCTCTCCTACATGATGATGTATCGCACGTTAGTTGTTCAATTGTTCTGAGGCAGCTAGGTGAGACAGTGGATAGAACTCTGGGCTTGGAATCAAGAGGAGTCAAGATTAAATCCTGTCTCTGACACTTCCTAATTTTGTGACCCTGGGAAAAGTCACTTAAACCCTCTGGGACTCAGTTTCCTCATCTGTAAAGTGAAGGTAGTAATAGTTCCTACCTCCCTGGGTTGTTGTAAGGATCAAATAAGACAATTTATGTAAAATGCTTTGTAAATATAAGAGCCATATAAATGCTATCATTATTGTCCCTCTTCATATTGCTTTGTATTTCATTATATTTAATTTGTACTTATATCTATGTCCTATTCACCAAGAGAATGAAAGCTAATTGAGAGAATATGCTGCTTTGCTTTGCTCATTTCTTTGTCTCTTAAATCTGAATGTCTAGCACAGTGCTTGGCACATGGTACATACTTAACAAATACTTGTTGAATCTAATTGAGAAGTCAGATAGAGAGAGGTGTTTATTAAGTAGTTTCTAATGATCAACATTTATAAATACGAAAAATATGAAAAAAGTAGAAACCATCTCTGCCTGTCTCTGTCCCTCTCTGTGTCTCTCTTTATGCTCACGTGCGCTTGTGCACACACACATACACACACACACACACACACACAATTGAAGTGAATACTGAATGTACTTTGTGCGATGATTTTTGCCTCCTCCTACATTTTTCCAAAGAGCATGGTTGTATTCAAAGCAATTATCAATAGGAAAGCAACAAGTTGGAAAAGCATGGCCTTCTACTCTTGGCTTTGCTATTCACATGTATGATCTCATCCCAAGTATCATTTAGCCTCTGTTGAATACCCAGCGAGTGCATGGAGTTCAACCTTGGACGACTCCTATGTCCTTGGTCCGCACTTCAATTCTGGCATCTGTTTAAACAAACAAAACAAAGGAGCACTACACCTTTACACCCATGGAATTGCCCAGATACCTTAGGATAAGTACTATTGAGATACATATAAACATACCTCACAGGGGAATCTGCTGAGAAAGGATTTTGTAAACTATAAATGCTTCAGCACTGCAAAGATCTGTAATTTCTTGAAAAGGACACTTCCCCACCAATGCACACTGCAACCTCTTAACAACTTGGTGGAAAGTCACTGAGAATGGTCATGTCCCCCAGTTCCATCACCAGGTGGTCAATTTGCTAATTAGCCACCTCAGATTTAACCAGTCTGGTTTTCAGAGGGTGCTCATGTGGTCTGTCATTGTCATCCATTCTGGAAGTCTTTCCAGGTGGTTAGAAATTGCCAGGGCTTAAATAGCTATTAGGAAGCCAGGGTCCTCTCCATGCCATGCTGAGCTAATAAAGGAAGAATTAATTATAGGCAAACTCCATAAATATTTCTAGAAATCTGGGCTATCATCATTAAATATGAGCTAAATATTTTCAGAGAGGGAGAGAGACAGAGACAGAGAGAGATAGATTCAGAGACACAGAGAGAGAAGAGGAGAAATTAGACTTTATAATATAAAGCAAGAGACAACAAAGCATAACAGATAAAGAAGTGAGCTTGGAGTCAGAAGGACCTGGGTTTGGATCTTGCCTCTGATATATAAAATCTGTGTGATCCTGGGCAAATCATTTAATCTCTTCTCTGTGCTCTAGTTGCTGCTGTTCAGTTGTTTTTCAGTCATGCCTGAGTCTTTGTGACCCCATTTGGGATTTTCTTGTCAAGGATCCTCGAGTGATTTGCCATTTCCTTCTACAGCTCATTTAACAGACGAGGAACCTGAGGCAAACAGGGTGAAGTGACTTGCCCTGGGTCACATAGCTAGTAAGTGTCTGAGGCCAGATTTCAACACATGAAGTGTTGACTGACTCCAGGCCCAGCCCTCTATGCCCTAGGTTGTACAACATTGTGGTTCTTTGCTAGTAGAGGCAGTGTCCTCGCTGGCAGCTATGTTTGCCCATGAAATCCAAGTCTTCCCCCACCCCTAACCCCACTCAGACAATATATCTTCTGAGTTGGAAAGGATATTCCTGTCCCAGTGCTCCATCTTCTGATCTGCCTTCTGTTAAATATATTTATAAGACCACTCAAGAAACAAGAGGATGTTCTAGCCCATGAAATTATCGGAAGATAATGTCTAGTTCTTCATCTCCTTTCACTTGAGCTGGGTTTCTAGTATCTGATCCATTCAGAGATTTAGATCAATGCTAAGATTCATGACTGAGAAGCAGAATACTATAAGTCTGGGGAACCCAAGAGCGATGCTAGCTATCAGGGGAGACTCTGGAACTTGAAAAACATTGTTTTTCAATGGATGATATCTAATTGTCTTTCTGAGAGGTTTAGTTTTGTTCAAATTTGTGCATAAGGATATACTCCTGGGGAAGATATATGACTTCAGAAGAATTCAGACTCTGGTCCTCTTCCCATTTCAGTTCTTTCCTTGCTATATCACACCAGAAATAACCACAGGAATAACCACAGCTGATTTCCAAACTGGAGTCAGCAGAACATTCAGCTCTGTCTTTTAAATCCACTGTTTCCCTTGTTAAGAGACAAAGCAATTTTATCAGGGGAAAAAATAAGGAGGAAAAACCCCAACCATTTCTTGCCTAGGAGATATATTTACAAGCCATGACTTATTTCTGTTAGTAACACCACACCTCCAAATTCCTTTGCTAAAGAACTTTGACCAGGCTTCTCTAATTGACTCTGAGAACCTGCCCATGAGACTCTCTTGTCAGGCACCATGGTCTGTGCAGGCTCCTGCTGAGAATGTTCTTATGTTACAGAGTTGAGGGAAGAAAAAGCTAGAATCACCTCAGGAAAGCTTGAAGAAATACTTGGGAAAAGTCCCTTAAAATATCTACCCAATGAAATGAGAAAAGGATCTCAAAGTAGCAATAATACTCATACCTCTTCTCTATTTCATTATCAGATTCATTTGGTATATAATGAAATGCCTATTGGATGAAGCATTCAGGGCTGCAAGGGACCTTAGAGGTCTTTGGGTACAATCCCCTCATTTTACACGTAAGAAAACCAAGACATGACTCCAGTTTGAATTAAGTGACCTGCTCATGGTTACCCAGTTAACAGGCTAGAACCCAGGTCCTTGTATTGCTATTTAGTGTTTTTTTTCCATTGTTCTTTAAGAGGAAGACTGCCTCTTGAAATATTTCTGTTTGGATATCTTGCCATGATCTCAGACTCGACCCACCTCATGCCAATGTGATCATCTCTTCCACCCAGTTTTTGGTTCCCATAGGCTTGCTTCACCAGCTTTTTAAATTATGCCAGTGGCACAGTGATTCTTCTAGTTTCCCAGGCTCAGAACCTTGGAGTCTTCTTTTCATCCCCTTTATTTAATTGGCCACAAAGTCCTGTAATTCTTCCTTTAAAATATTCTTTAGATTCTCATTCCCATTGTCACCAACATGCCTAGACTACAACAAAAGCATTCTATCTCTTCTTCCTGTTTTCAATCTTCCCATCTATTCTCAATCCATCATTCATAATACTTCCCTACTTCCTGAAGGGGGATTTCATTATGTCTTTATATCCCCAGTACCTGCCTAGCATAGTGCCTTACAGGGTAGGTATGTAATATTTGTTGAATTGAATTAAATCACTAAACATATGTAAGTATATACATTATGTACATATCTTTATTATCACTTGTTTCCCCCCCACCTCTTGTTCATGTTGTCTCTTTTATCAGAATGTTAGCTCATTGAAGGCAGAGACTTCACATTTTCTACAACTATGAGCAGTCACATGAGCAGTCCTTTTCTTTCTCCAAGAAGTCTGTCATTCAAGAAATCCCTTTCACTTTTTAGAGGATTAGGTCTTCCAGGATTCTGGAGCAGCTCTTTGAGAGAGAGAGAGAGACAGAGAGTAAAAAACAAATCCTCTTCTTTACTGTTCCCTAAGCATGAAGGAAAGGTTATAATAGGAGAAGATTAGAGATCTTTGCATATTTGAGAGTCATCCTCTGGGCCGCCCTGAATCTTGACATGGCATTGATCAGTACGCTTCACTGAAGGTTTCTTTGTGAGTGCTTAGGATCATAGCTCTAGTTCTGGCACCCTCATTTTACACATGAGGAAACTATGGCCCTGGTATATTAAGTGCTTTGCCCTAGGTCACACAGTTAGTAAGTGGCAGGGACAGGATTCAAACTCAGGTTCCATGGCTCTCTCCACTGTTCTATTTCCTCTCTTCATATTAATCATCACAACCTTTGGGGAATAAGTAGCTGATTAATATTATTCCAGCTTTAAAAGAAGTAAGTAAACGGGAGGCAGAAGAATTAAATGGCAATAGAATGAGAAAACTCAACCAGATCAGTTCTCCAGGCTACCCCCAAAGTCTTTATTCCATGAAACCACACTCTCCACCCAACTCTCCTGCTAATAGCTGATTACATAAAATTCAATGTGCACAGAGCATAGCATAGAATGTCAGACTTTCAATATGTTGGGTAGTTTTGTGAACTATTTTTTTCTCAGTTTCATTCTTTAATATGATATGCTTCAGGGGAGAAAGGATTTATTGGGAAGTGTAGGCAGTATAAAACCAAAAGATAATCAAAAAATTCTTTGAAAATTAAAGTATTAAAATTCAATGTGAAATTGTGTTTCTCTGTTTACTGATGAATCCATTTTTAAAAATCTTCCATAGAGGCAACTGGTGTAGTAGATAAGGGTGGCAGTGGGTCAGGAAGAGCTGCCTTTCAAGCCTGCCTCAGACTGCATGGTTTTGGATGCATGATTCTGGGCAAGTCACTCAATATTGCACTGTACCAGGCAACTCTGTAAGACTCCAAGTCAGCAGTTCTTAACCCTTGGCAGTAAAATGAAGCCTATTGGATGCTTCTCAGAAAAAAAAAGTGTTTGTTGCCTACATTCATAATTCAATGAAATATTAAATTTCAATTAGAAGGCAGTGAAAATTAAAATGTCATTTTTCCCCATCCAAGTTTATATACTCCTCACATTCCATTCATGGAGATCTGGGGACCCCAAGTTAAGAATATCTGCTCTAAATTACATGTAAATAGTCCCAGAAAGTGATGAAATGGTAGTTTTAGGCCATAAAACTCCCCCAAACAAATTTTTTAAAAGAACATGAATATTTCTAAAGCAACAGAGTTGTAGGCACATTCAAAAATGTTTCAAGGAAAGCACCAATTCAGTTATTCCTCTGAGTTAAGCGGAGTTTTATGATATAAAAGAAACCTGGTTTTAGAATCTATCCTAGATTGTGTGATAGTTTTAGTTGCATTGTGATGCATGTGACCTGAAGAATGTGGGAAAAACATTTGTTGCTAAAACAGTAATGATTTCTGTTTTGTTGTTTTGTTTTGTTTTGTTTTTTAAAACAGGAGTCTGGGGTTTCCCTGTACTTGGTACAACAATGGAAATAACACAGAGCTTGACCATTCAATCTTCTTGACTTAGGCTTCCATGCCATTGAAATTTCTTGGGTCACCAAGGCCACAAATCAGCCTAGAGTGAGTCTGGCATTGTCTGCTTAGGAGAAAATAGCATGTTTAGGGAGAAAGTACAGTTTAAAGCCACTCTTTAGTACTTGTTAGGAACACATCTACCCCCAAATAGCAAACAAATGCTAACTAAATGGTCATAATTTGCATTATTCGATAGATAGCATAGAGTAGTGAGTAGAGCGAGTTTCGAAGCCTGGAAGGCCTGGGTTCAAGTGCCATCGCTAACATACACTGGCTGTAAATTCCTCCACGTTTTAGTGCTCTAGAGAACTCAGACTACGAGGTGCAAAGAAGGTGACAATTTGCATTGACAAAGGAGTTTCTTCGCCTAGGAGCTTTCTCTCAATATCAGTGAATTCTCAGTTCCAGTCCCTTTCTCTATTAATGGGTCAGAATGGTTAGAGTGGGTAGCACACTGGCTTTGGTACTCAGAAGACCCGAGTTTGAGTCCTAGCATTTCCTCTTGTCTTTGTGATCTTGTATAATAACTGACATTTGTTTATTAAGATTTTGGGGGAGATGGAAGGGTAGAAGTCCTGAACTTGTGATTTCTTTGATGTGAACACTTCTGTTCATAGGCAAAATAACAATTTCTCCTTAACTTAGTGTTTAGAGAAGTAGTCTCTAAAGTGAGAGATAGACTGACCACAAAGGGTTTAGGACCCACCATTCCAGAGGGTGGGAAGACAGAACTCATCCCACTTTCACTGTCGTAGCCAATTGAAGAACTTTTCTCCAAAACAACCACACAATACTCCCTTACTCTGTCCCCTCCCTGTTTGCAAGCTCCCCAATTACCTATGAGCCAGGTGTTGGCCCCTTAGGTCACATAGTCTACACTAACTTCCACTACTCCAGCTCCACGGGTGCCATTGGGAGAATTCTTTCCCTACCCCTTCCCTTCAGATCATGGTACGCCTAGGGCAAGTACCCTAGTGTATGAGAGCAGGCAATATTGTCCTGTAGGTAATGTTCTTCTCCAGGGCAGTGACTGATGATTAAGAGCCCTTCCTTCCTGCTTTTTCTTTTGGCTCCATTAGGATAGGCAGGCGTGTATGAATTGTGGCCTGGATCATGGAACACAATACCTTATCTTTCCCTCCAAACTCAAAATTCTTCTAGACATCCTATTACTCAAGGGTACCACTAACCTTCCAGTCGCCATGTTGGCAACCTTGGTGTTATCCTGACTTTGCATTTTCTCTCATCCCACTTCTTTCATATCTGTTCCCTTTTCTTTTCACCTCTCACCTTGATTTTTGCAATAGAATTTAAACTGATCTCCTGCCTCAAGTGTCCTTCTCCAATCCCGGCTCCATGTAGCAGTCAAAATGATATTCCTGAAGCCCAGGTATGACCATGTCAATGCCTCATTCAGTAAACTCCAGTGACTCCCTACTGCCTCTAGGATCAAATATTATTTCATTTTTTCTCATCTTTTAAAAAATGTTTATTTTTCTCATTTTATAATATGTAGGATTATTAGTGAGTACATGTACATAATTTATTAATAAATATTCATATATCACGGGTGCTTGCTCAAAAAGTCTTATTGACTGGGGTATACAGTTAAAAAAGTTTCAAGACCATAATGGATCCTAAAGAGCATTTCAGGCATCTCCAAGATTAAAATTAAACTTAGGTCTCAATAGAAAGTAGTATTAAGTTATTTCTTATAGTAGATCATGGTATTTTTTAGGTTTTTTTTTTTTGGTGGGGGGCAAAGTTAAAATGCTTCAGCTCTTAATGTCACAGTCATTCACATCTTGGAATCCCTCTCTTGAAAATCTCTGCTTTTTGACTGGATTCACTGATTCTCCCTTTAAGAGGTATACAATTCCTTGGAGACTGCACACATAATACAGCCTGGTCTTCTTTTCCCTAGATCTAAGATGAATCAAAGCTGACCAGTTAGTTGCTCAGACTGTAAAGCAATCCACTTTAGGGGGTAGGTACAGGAAGAAAATATTAAAACTTTTATTTATATTTAGTTTTTGTCTAAAAAATGAAGAAATCAAAATTGGCTAGTGTTTAACATGCAGATTGACACTGGCAAGTATTAAAACAATATATCGTGGGGCAGCGAGGTGGCATAGTGGATAGAGCAACGGCCCTGAAGTCAGGAGGACCTGAGTTCAAATCTGATCTCAGACCAAACACTTGACACGTACTAGCTGTGTGACCCTGGGCAAGTCACTTAACCCCAATTGCCTAAAAAATAAACAAAAATTAAAAATTAAGAAAAAAACAATGTATCGTTATGAGAGAGCAAAGTGTAGTGTGTCAAGTATGCACCTTGGAATGAAGAAAACCTGGGCTTAAGTTCTGACTGCCAAATACTGGCTGTGTGACCTTGGTCAAGTAATTACCCTGTCAGACAACTCTCTAGACTGGTGGTCACCAAGCTTCTTTGGTCATGCAAACATTTCTTTAAATATTGAGCATGTACGTGTGCACTGCCTAAAATAGGCATGTTTATTTCTTTATAAATAATATACTACTATATGTTAAATACATTTACTATTGTCTATGCTATGAAACATACAAAAATAGCAATTAGAAATAAGGTAAAGATTAATTTAAATAATCATTTTAAAATGATTATTTAATTTATTATGAACTATTTATTTAATAATTATTAAAATTATTATTTTATTTATTAGGCACACAAAGCCCTTCTGCTCTCACTAAGAATCAGCATTAGTACAAATAATTTAGTGAAATTAAAGTGGTGGAATATGATCCATTATTCATTATGAAAATCTTGTGCTACAGCAATGGGAAGTTCTACTTCTAGGTTCAGTTTATTTTGATACTTGGTGTTAATTGCTGTCATAACTGAAAAAAAGTTTTGTCACAAAAGACATGGAGATTCCAATGGCATAGGTCCATCATTGGCCACACTTCCTAAATCCTTGTTATTTGCCTTTCCGTCCCCTCTACCAACTGTGAAAAAGTTTTTGTTGTAATTCAGCTGGTAAATTTCTATCTTCCTTCATGTCAATCAGATGTTTTTGCAAAGTAATTGGAGGATGTTGCATTTTTACATTTTCAACATATGTGTTCAAAACCCACTGAACCTCTGGAAGATCATTAGAGAGTTTAGAAAATTCTGCTTTCAAGTTTTTCAAGATTGCAGTGATGGGAGTTTTTATAGGTGATGCATTTACACTATTGTCAGCAACAAAAAAATCACATAATGACAGCAACATTTCCAATTGGCTCTCTTCAAAATGCTCTCTCCAGAGCATGAAAAGCAGTTACCTTCTCAGTCATTGCTCAAATGTCTCCTTTACTGGAAGGGACAAATAATAGTAACAGCTAGCGTTCAAATAGCATTTGAAAGCTTGCGAATTGTTCTACATGTTATCACATTTGATCTTCACAAGAATCCTGTGAGGTCGGTGCTATTATCTCCATTTACAAACGAAGAAACTGAGGCTGAAAGATATTGATGGATTTTTCCAGGGTCACATTGGTAGTAAGTGCCTGAGAGAGGCTTCTGGGATACCTGATTCCCAAAGTCCAGAACTTATCAGAGCTTTGTGTGCCTAATAAATAAAATAATTATTTTAATAATTATTAAATAAATATTTCATAATAAATACATTATATAATCATTTTAAAATGAAGTTTATTTCATCTTTACTTTATTAACCTTATAAATTGTATTTAAAAATATCCACTGAGTAGTTTACATTATTAGTTTTATCTTCAATCCAAAGTTTCCTTGCAGAAATCTTTTTGAACTATTTATGCACCTTGTGACAGTTAGTTTAGCTAATATTAGGTAATATAATCAGTAAATCTACTTAGCCTGGCACACCTAGGACATAACATATTGCAATATTCCAAAAGTGAATGATTGAGTGAAGGAGTCACTGTCAATCCCTCCTCATTGTGGAATTCCTACTTTTTTAGGGAGGATACTTGGTAAATAATGTATAACATATGACCATCTAGCATGAAGTCTTGAGCAAGGGTCAATCTGTTTATTAAATGCTAGTCAATTTTAATTTTTCTTATATTTTAGACAAAATTAAATACAGTAGAAGTTTTAATATTTTATTCCTGTGCTCATCCCCCTCAGTGGATTATTTTATAATTCAAGCAACTACCTGGTCAGCATTGATTCATCTTAGATCTAAGGAAATGTAGATTAGGCTGTGTTATATGTGTAGTCTCTAAGGAATTGTATAACGCTTCTTAATGGGGCAATCAGTGAATCAAGGGGCTCCAGGATTTGAAAGATCATGGTATTGAGAGCTGAAGCATATATATGAGGTAAAGTCTTTTCAGATCTTAATCTTTCATTGGGATATCTGCTTAAGAGGTCAGGACGGATTTCAGAAAAACCTAGAAAGAGTTACATGAACTGAGGCTGAATGAAGTGAGCAGAACCAGGAAAACATTGTACTCAGTAACAGCAACATTGTGTGACAATCAATTATGATAGACTTAGGTCTTCTCAGGAATACAATGATCCAAGACAATTCCAAAATACTAATGATGGAAAATGTTATCCACGTGCAGAGAAAGAACTGATGGCATCTGAATGCATTCAAGAATACTATTTTCTATTTTCTGTGTGTGTGTGTGTGCGTTTTCCTTTTGTTCTGCTTCTTTCACAATATGACTAATGTGGAAATATGTTTAACATGAGTGCACATGGATACTCTATGTCAGATTACTTGCTGTCTTGGGGTGAGGGAAGAGGAGGAAGTGAGGGAGAAAAATTTGGAGCTCAAAATCTTATAAAAAATGAATGTTGAAAATTATCTTTACATGTAATTAAAAAAAACCCAAAATACTATTTACATTAAAAAAGAAGAGGCCAGGAGTGTGGCTAGGTAGTAGAGCAGGTAGAACACAAAGACGACCTCGGCTCCTATGCTTTGGTTTGGCCCCCTGTTCTTTGCTCTGCTTAGCCATTGTCATGAAGGAATGGAAGAGATCTAGGTTTTAAAAAAATGCAACAACAAAGGTGGAGAACCCCAAACCCTCTGACTGGTATTTATTAGGCAAATAACCATTACCTGGTCCGTAACAGCCTCCAGAGATGAAAACTGTGAAGCTAACATTAAACAATCATTGCTGGTCCCGAGAGTGTGGGGTATTGCACCTACTTCCTTCTCCAATTAGAAGCCTCTATGTTCTGGGTCCAGACAAGAAATCTGGATCATGTCCATTCCTGGGAGAGTCTGGCCTTCAGTGAGAGGGGAGAATTGTATGGCACCTTGGATTTTCAATGTGAGTATTACATCTTGACTTTGACAAACACTATAATCATTGATTGTTTTGTTAATTGTTTAGAAGAAAGTAATGGAGAAAATATGAATGATGAAGATTAAACTTAAAAGTATGTGTGTTTTGTGTAATTTCTCACTCTTCTCCCCTTCCCCCCATCCCCAATATCTGGCTGTGAAATATTTACCAGCACACCACCACTTATAGCTTAGGTTATGGCTCATGATTAGAGTCTCCTAAAAAGGGGAAGCAGAAAGGTATTCATTGTACAGTCTGAATCAGGTCTGAGACAGATATCTTGCTCCAATATACAAAAGAAATTTCAAAAGACACAAAAGACTCACAGTATACATTAAGAAAATAACTTAAAATATGATTCAGTGACTTCACTTATGGCTACTATTACAGTTTCCCAGGAGGTAGGTATATTGATCTTTTAAAAAATAAAACACTTTTTGTTGTTAAGTCTTTTTCAGTTGTGTCCAACTCTTTATGACCCCATGTGGGGTTTTCTTGGCAAGATACTGGAGTGGTTTGCCATTTCCTTCTCCAATCCACTTTACAGATGAGGAAACTGAGGCAAACAGGGTTAGGTAATATGCCCAGGGTCACATATCTAGTAAGTGTCTGAAGCAAGATTTGAACTCAGGAAGATGAGTCTTCCTGACTCTAGGCCTGGCACTCTATCCACTGTGCCACCTAGCGGAGCCATTTTTGGGGGCCCACCAAATAGGCATTCCACATCTCATTTAAGTGTTGCACTGTCCACATCCAAATCATTTCTAGTCTGAGTCCAATGATAGAGAGAACTACTTGCCGCAAAGTAAAGTTGAAGAAAGAGGGTGAGCCATAAATTACTTCCCTAACTGTGGGCGTCCTGCAGGGCTCTGTCCTGGGCCCTTTGTTCTTCTCCTGTATTATTTCTATGCTCATGATTCTCAAATCTACCTTTCCTGCACCAGCCTCTCTGCTGACCTCCAGTCTCACATCTCCAATTGGCTAGCCTTCTTACACTAAACATGGCCCAAACTGAATTAATGATCTTTACCCCTAAACTCTCTGTTCTTCTTCCCCATCATCCTCTCAGCCTCCCAGGCTGGCAACCTAGGTGCCATTGATCCCTCACTATCTCTCATCCTCCTCCACCCCACCCCCCATTCTAATTTGCCAAGATCTATTTGAATAGCTTTGCAACATCTCTCAAATATGTCTCCTTCTCTCGTCTGACACTTCGATCATCCTGGTACAGGCTTCGTTGCCTCATGCCTGGATCATTATGATAGCCTGCTGGTGGGTTGGCCTATCACAACTTTCTCTCTATTCCATTTCATCCACCATTCAGCCACTAAAGTATTTTTTTTGGTCCATTTTAAAGCACAGGTTCAACCATGTCACTCCCAAACTCAATAAACTCCGGAGGCATCCTATCAGCTCTAGAATAAAATGCTAAATCTATTTGGCAGTCAAAATCCTTTATAACCTAATTCTAGCTGCTCCCCCACCCCCTCCCGAATTCTACTCTTCTTACACATTATAACCTATCCTATGATCTTGAGACACTAGCCCCCTTGCTTCCATGAACAAGACACTCCATCTTTCAGCTCTGGACATTTTCTCTGGCTGTCCCCCAGGCCTGGCGTGCTCTCTCATCTCTGCCCTCCTGGCTTCCTTCCTATCCCATCTAAACTCTCACCTTCTCCAGGAACCCTTCCCAATTTCTCTTAATTTGAGTGCCTTATTTCTTATTTATCCCATATATAGCTTATTTGTATTTATTTGCCTGTTGTCTTCCCCCATTAGATTGTGAGCCCTTGAGGGCGAGGATTGTCTTTTGCCTTTCTTTGTTATGAGACAGAAACACAGAGAGAGACCTTCTCAAGGTTACTTAGCTATTCATGTGAGAAGAATTTGAACCCATGTCTTCCTGCCCCCCAAATCATAATGTTTACCCATTATGCCATACCATAAGTCCTCTGTCACAAATACACATAGCACCAATGTTAAGACTGGACATACATAGAGAACATTTGTAGAGAGCTACACATGTAGTAACATTGGCCAAGGAAATGTATGGAGGAGCAGCTTATGATTTCAACACTGCAGAGCTGCCCCTCTATCCTGTTCCTTGTTCGAAGACACTCTGAGATTTAGGGGGGAAATGGTTTGTTTCCATGGCAATTTTTTTTTCTTACTATGTCATTTCACTAAATTGCTTTGAAGTAACTGTGTTCTCTTGCTATTAAAGGGAAACACACACGTGGGGGCTCATGAGTGATAATTTTAAGTGTATGAAGTCAACATTATCTTGGAGCTGGAGAAGACTACTGCTTGGCATCTGCCTTGTGAGTCAGGGTGGGTGCTCTAAGATGCTACAGAAACATTTCATAGGAGCCTCACAACAACCCTAGGAGGTAGGTTTTACAAATTATTTTTATAACCATTTTGTTGTTTGTCCTTCATTCTTGAAGAGGATCATGACGTCAGGAAGGTGATGCCAAGACTTGCAAGTGAGTTGGACTAAAGTGAGGGAGGGTTGTGCAAAGTCACCATCCTCACTTTCTCCTCCAGAGCAATCTGGATCCAGTGGCCAGACAGAGAGCAGGATGACTAGAGATGGCTCCACATAACCAGGAAACAGACTCAGAGATTAAGGAAATTCCCCAAGGTTTTGGCAATTGCAGTTGATTGCAAAGCATTGTGCAAATGAGAAGATTTAGAATCCAGAAAATGATATAAATTTGGGTCATTTTAATGATAAAGCAGCTTATCTTCAAATGTCACTGTTCTATGTTACTACTTAATATGAGATTTACTGTGAGTTCAGATCAATTCAGGAGCTTTTATTTAGCACCTGCCATACATAAAGTCACATGTTGGGCATTTGGGAAAACACAGACAGATGGAGGAAAACCTGTCCTTGAGGAGTTTATGATCTAAAGGAAGGGAAAGGTGTGCACAGATAACTATGATGCAAGCAGAAATGTGAGAAAGACAAGGTAGCCGGGTGAATTTCTGGGGAGGAAATGGGAGGTGGAAATTCATGTTCAGCTGGGAGAATGGGAAGGGGTAGGCTCCAGGGAAGGTTCCATAGAAGATGAACCTGAGTTGGACTTTGAAGGAAAGGAAGAACTTTGATAAGTGGACAGGGAGGCTGGAGTGGAGGGGGGGATGTGAGCAATCCATTCTAAGCCTGGAAGATGGCATGAGGAAAGCCATGAAAACAGCAGAGAACAAGACCAGAATGGAAGGCTGAGATAAGGCTAGGCAGGGAGGAGACAGATACTGAGGTAACTTCAATATCAGGAGCAGGAGTTTATACTTATATTTGTTAGGCAAAGGAAAATAACTTTTGATCTTTGAGGAAATTTTCCATATCAGAATAGTGACTTTGGAAGATTATTCTGGCAGTAATATGTTGGATGGATTGACTAGGAGACCAGTTAGGAGGCAGCTAGGTGGTACAGTGCATAAAATGCTGACTTGGAGTTAGGAAGACCGGAGTTTGAATTCTGCTTCAGACACTTTAGCTATTTAACCCTAGGCAAGTCACTTAACCTCTCTGTGCCTCAGTTTCCTCATTTGTAAAATGGGGATAATAATAGAACCTACCTTACAAGGTTGTTGTGAGGATCAAAGAAGATAACACATGTACTTTGTAAACCTTAAAGCACAAATAAACTCTAGTTATTATTTTTAAATGACAGATCAAGCCCTAAACTAGGGTGAATAAAGAAGAAAAAGAATCCATGCAAAGACATGACATCCACACGAGTTAGGAAGAAGGAACAGAAAAGAATTAATTTATATTTTTCCTATCAGCACATAATTCTTTTCCATTTTCCATTTCCCATTTTTCAGTAATCTATTTTTCCTCAAAATACATGAGATTAACAGAACAGGATTCATAAAACAACATTCTTTGCAGATATCCTCTATCGTAAAGAGGGGAAACATCTTTATTATCACAGTAACCTTAAATATTGAAGCAAAATTATTCTGGTCAAAGCTCAGTAAGTGTCATGTTTTAAGTTCTGCCCCCTGGCAAGGAAATTCTCTGGGTAATTGGCTAATTTTTTAAAATTTCTGGATGAGCCATGCCACTTACTTGGTCTTTTCACCATATCACAGTCTTATTGGTTTGCGTGCCTCTGGTGTTCAGAATTAATGAAAATCAGTTGTTTTCTAATTGGCTTGGTGAGGTTTGACTTCTTGTATATTGGGCTAAACTATAAGTATATGTATTTATAGTACCTTTATAACCTGCCAAATAGTTGCAACTTCAGAATACCTTTTCCTTTCAAATATACTTCAACATTTGATAGCATAAATATTTTGGCAAAGAAGAAAGCATTTTAACAGGCTGGTGGCATTTAAATTATTTTATTGAGATGGCATGAACCCAGAATGCTTGTTGGAATTTACAAATGTGAGTTGATTTATATTTTACTTTGTAAACTAGGCCCAAGAGAATGACTAATTAGAACCATGACTCAAAGCTATAAAGGGTACTTATTGATTCAGCTCATGAAAAGACCAGAATGATCAAAAGCAAACATCCATCTTCTTCTTCATCCAAGGATCAGGGGGTTAAGTGCTGTTTGTCTCAAATCTTTGGCATTAGCTCCATCTTTGTAATGAAGAAGACAATTAGCATCTACAGGCATTTGCTTTTAGTGTGTACTGTATTAATTAGCAGGATCACTCAATTAAATAGCATTTGGTGAACTAAACTGCCTCTTTCATTTTTTTTCTTCTTTAGTCATATGTACAGAAAAAAAAAAAAACTGAAGAAAATACCAAAAACTCCTGCAGATGCACTTGTCACCTGTGCTCGGTGCAAGACTGACATCACTTGATCCACATGATCTCCTGATCCTTCCCAGTTTCATTATGAATTTGATCTTTGCATATGAAATTCCCCCACTTAATAGTGAACAATTGCTATTTGGAAGCATCTAACCCTTCAACAAATATTCACTACAATTCCTGCTAAGTGGCATTCAGTGGTAGATATTGTGGGACACAGACATCATAAACTCAGTGTGTCCAAAACTGAACTCATCATCTTTTATTTCAAACTCTCTTTTTTTCTTAACTTTCTTATTATTGTCAAAGATGCCACCATCCTCCCAGTCATCCAGGCTCATAATGTAGGGGTCACACCTTCTCATAGCCAATCAATTGCTAATTCCTGGCGGTTCTACTTCGCAACATTGCTTGTCCATGTCCCTTCCATCCTCTGATATTGCTAGCAGGTCCTCATTGCCTCATTCCTTGACTACTGCAATAGCCTTCTGGTTGGCTTCCCTGCCTCAAGGCTCTTCCTCCCTCTGGACAGAAGAGTGTGACCTCAATGATAGGAACACTGGCTACTCTTCAACTAACCCACCTCCTTCAGCTTTCTTTTGTGTGTTTTCTTCCTCTATTAGAGTACAAGTTCCTTGAACGTAAGAATTCTCTCCCTTCTTTGCTTTTATTTGTATCCCCAGTGCTTAGGACAGTACCTGGCATGTGCCAAATTATTAATAAATGTTCATTTCTTTCCTTTATTTCCCTTTCAAAGAATTAAATGATCAGTAAGATGGGTGAAAAATTTACAAGCTGCTCTTCTTTTGACTGAGAAAGCAGTTGTGAAAGGCATAGCTACTAGTCTTGTGATTTCATTGATTTAGGGAACTCTGAGACAAAGAAACTCTCCACCAAAGCACCTTGGCACCTTCTCTGTAATGCAGAGGTTTTGAGAGTTGCCTCAAGCATTGAAAAGCTTAAGTTACTTGCCCATGGTCTCACATAGCCAATATGTGTAAGGAGTAAAACCAGATCTTCTTGACTCTGAGGCCACTTCTCTATCCACTATCTATGGAAATGTCTTAAGCTGAAGTTTATATCACTCTGTATTGGGGGTTCCCCAACTTTTTATCATGGAAGTCTTATAACACCTATGTACCCCTTCTCTGAATGATATTTTCTTAAATACATAAACTATATATGATTACAAAGGAAATAAATTATATCAATATACAGTTATCAAAATATATTTAAAAAACCCAAAATTTAAAGATGCCCGGTTAAGATCCCCCCGTCCCCATTCTATATCACACATTTGTGCCAGGTTTTGATATTTCTCAAATTCCTCATCTACTTCCCAGTGTTTTTTATGATAGAATCATTTGTCTCCCGATGAGTCATCAGAAGTGGGTAGTGGTCAAATACAACAAGTGTCTAGAGGCTCTTTTCCTTTTTTTAAAATAATTTATTTTTAGTTTTCAACATTCACTTCCATAAGATTTTGAGTTTTAAATGTTCTCCCCTTCCGTCTCCTCCCCCTCCCCAAGACGGGGTGTAATCTGAAATAGTCTCTACTTATACACTCATATGAAGCATATTTTCTCATTAGTCATGATGTAAAGAAGAATTAGAACTAATGACAGGAACCACAAGAAAGAAGAAATAAAACAAAACAACAAAAGAAAAGGAGAGCAAATAGTATTCTTCCGTCTGTATTCAGACTCCATGGTTCTTTTTCTGGATGTGGGTAGCATTTTCCATCATGAGTCTTTTGGAGTTGTCTTAAATCCTTTCATTGCTGAGAAGAGCTAAGTCTATCAAAGTTAGTCATCACACAATGTGGCTGTTACTGTGTACAATGTTCTCCTGGTTCTGCTCATTTCACTTAGCATCAGTTCATATAAGTCTTTCCAGGTTTTGATGAAGTCCTCCAGTTCATCATTTCTTATAGCACAATAGTATCCCATTACATTCATATACCACAACTTGTTCAGCCATCCCCTTAATTTCCAATTCTTTGCCAAAGAGCTGTTGTAAATATTTTTGTACGTGTGGGTCCTTCTCCCATTTGTATGATCTCTTTGGGATATAGCCCTAGAAGTGCTATTGCTGGGTCAAAAGCTATGCACAATTTTATAGCCCTTTGGCCATAGTTCCAAATTGCTCTCCAGAATGGCTGGATCAATTCACAATGGAGGCTCTTTTTCATATCCCAGATGAATGTCCTGGGAGGATATTGGGTGTCTTTATTGCTCAAGCCATCTGGTTGCCTTGGTACCCACCAACAGGAAGTCACTGTTCATCTTTTCCCCTTATGACCATTAATAGACTCCCTTTTTCCTAACATCCCTATGCATCCCCCTCTTTACTGTGTTAAGCATTAGAAGTTGCTTCCTCTTCTAGAAGCTGAGCTCTTCCCTCTACTTGAAGATCCATAGCTTTAAATGTTCAATGGTTCTTTTCCATAAGATCCAAAGTTCATAGGTCTAAAGTTGGAAGGGATCCTATAGGTTATCTAGTCCAACTCCCAAATTTTAGAAATGAGGAAATTGAAGCACAGGGAGGTTAAGTGACTTGCCCAAGGTTACACCAATAGGAAGCTTTGGAGAAGAGATTAGAACCCCCAGGATTGAGTCCAGAGCCTGTGCTCTTCACATGGTACTTTCCTGGTATCACATTCTTCTGTCCACCCACCCACCAACCAGAACCATCACCAACAAAAAGAAACATTTCCTCATACCAGTTAAAATTTCCTTCCTTTTCTTCAAATTCTTCATTTTTGTTTTCTCTTTGAAGCACAACTTTCATCCTTTCTTTGGGATCTCTGAAAGACTGAAAGAAATACTTCAAAGAGAACCCATTTGAATCTGAGCTTTAATTTTCTCCTGCCTCCTATGTACAGGACGTTGTTGTTGTTTATCCTTCATTTTCATAAAGGATCAATCAGGAGGGTGACATCTTCTTTTTTTAAATTTTTAATGAATTTATTTTGAATTATCAACAATCACTTCTATAAGCTTTTTAAGTTTTAAATTTTTCTCCTCTCCCTCTCCACCTCCCTACCCAAGACGGTGAGCAATCTGACATAGGCTATACATATATATTCCTACATTAGTAATGTTGTAGGTAAGAATTAGAATGAATAGGAGGAACCACCAGAAAGAGGAAAAAAAACACAACAGAACAAAAAAAAATAGCAAATAGTATGCTTTGATCTGCATTCAAACTCCATAGTTCTTTCTTTGGATGTGGATAGCATTTTTCATCATGAGGCCTTTGGAGATGTCTTAAATCCTTGTATTTCTGAGAAGGGTTAAATCTATCAATATTAGCCATCGCACAACATGGCTGTTACTGTGTACAATATTCTCCTGGTTCTGCTCATTTCACTCAGCATCAGACCATACAAGTCTTTCCAGGTTCTTGTGAAGTCAGCCTGTTCATCATTTCTTATAGCACAATAGTATCCCATTACATTCATATACCACAACTTGTTCAGCCATTCCCCAATTGATGGACACCTCAATTTCCAATTATTTGCCACCACAAAAAGAGTAGTTACAAATATTTTTGTACATGTGCATCCTTTTCCCATTTGTATGATCTCTCTGGGATATAGCCTTAGAAGTGCTATTGCTAGGTCAAAGGGTGGGCATAGTTCCAAATTGCTCTCCAAAATGGTTGGATCATTTCACAACTCTACCAACAATGCGTTAGTGTTCCAATTTTCCCACATCTTCTCCAATATTTATCATTTTCCTGTTTTGTCATGTTGGCCAATCTGATAGGTGTGATGTGGCAGCTTGGAGGTGTTTTGATTTGTATTTCTCTAATCAATAGTGATTTAGAGAATTTTTTTCATATGACTATAGATGGCTTTAATTTCTTCATCTGAGAACTGCCTGTCCATATCCTTTGACCATTTATCAATTGGGGAATGACTTGTATTCTTACAAATTTGACTTAATTCTCTATGAATTTTAGAAATGAGGCCCTTATCATAGAGGGGAGGGTGACATCTTGATTTACAAGTGAATTGGATTTAAATGGGGCATAGCTGTACAAAGTCATCAGCTTTACTATCTCCTTCAGGGTCATCAAAGTCCAGTGGCATGACAGGTCAAGACAACTGGTGCTGGCCCTGGATGCAGTGGGAGACCTGGGCCTTTTTAAGCTAAGACCTTTCCCAGATCTCAGTTTGCCTGAGGCAACACTATTCAGTAGTTAAAACTAGGTAAGAATTGAGGCAAAAGATGATGGCCTAGTTTGCCTTCACAAAATAATTCTATGTATAGGCACAGATTAAAGGGAGCACCCAGAAGAGCTGTTTATTCTACTGGTAACAGAGAAGACAATAATATGCACGTCCCTTGGGACAATGTCTGAGGCACTGATTTAGAGAGAAACACAAACATGCAGTAAAATGAATGGCCTCACAGCAAAAACTTCAGGGGTAGAGTCCCTTGGAGCACCAGGCCTAGTATGAACTCCACTGCTCAGGATAGGGATTCTTTACCTTTTCCGTGCCATGGACCCCTTTGAAAGCCTTTTGAGGATTATAGACCTTCCTCAGAATAATGTTTTTTAAATACACAAAATACATATGACTACAAAGGAAAATATTGAGATACAGTTATCAAAAGCATTAAAAAAAAAGTTTATGGATGCCATATTAAGTACTCTTCCTGGGCGGTAGAACCAAAATGGTGGAGTAGAGAAAACAACCCAATTGAACACTGCCAACATTCCCCTCCAAACAATTTTAAAATAACCTGGCAAGTCAAATTCTGGAGCAACAGAGCCAACAAAAGGTCAAGGCGAGACATTTTTATAGCCCAGTACAATTTAGGAGGTTGGCAGAAGAGGCTTGTGACATTGGAGTCGGGATTGACTTGGAGCAGTTACGGCAGCAGCAGCAGTGAGTGGACCAGTGGGAGTAGCAACTTTTGGAGCTCACAGCTCAGAGATGGTAAAGGTGATGGCGGTGGTCAGGCAACTGATTAGAAAGAGATGACAGGGGACCCTGAGCTGGCACTGGACGCAGGACCTTGTTACATTGCCCATACACAGTTGTAGGTAACAATTCCAGGGGAGAGGAACGCTAGCACTTGTGGCCAAAGCTGATCTGGGGCCCTGACCATAATTTCAAGTTAGAGAGGAGCTCTTGCACTTGTGGCTACAGGGTGAAAAAAAGGGGCCTTTCCTAGGCAAAAGCTAGAATACCAACCAGAAAGAGCAGTGACCACAACTCTCCTCAGATCATATGCTCTTGGGAGCACTGAAAACTTACAGACCCCCACAGGATTAGATCTGAAACAGCAGCATGAGAAAGTCTGAAACTTGGGACAGTGTCCCACCCCATTCCCCATCCCATGAACAGAGCCCAACTTTAACATAAAAAGTTACATTAGGTCAAGAAATAGGCTGGAAAAATGAGCAAATAACAAAAAAGGAACCTGACGAGGACATCAAGACACAAACTCAGAAGAAGATAACAACATAAAAATAACAATAAGCAAAGCCTCAGGGGGAAAAATGCAAATTGGGCATAAGCCAAACAAGAATTCCTGAAAGAGATAAAGAAAGAGATTATAGGAAAAAAATGGGAAAAGAATTGACAGTAACACAAGAATTATGAAGAGAGAATTAACAGCTTGTTATAGAGGCATTCAAAAATCCTGAAGAAAATAACACCTTAAAAAGTATAATTGGCCAAATGGAAGAAGAGATACAAAAGCTCACTGAAGAAAATAATTCCTTAGAAATTAGAAATGGACTACTGAAAGCTAATGACTCCATGAGACATCAAGAAACAGTAAAACCAAGTCAAAGGAATGAAAAAAAAAATTAGAAGATAATGTGAAATATCTCATTGGAAAAAACAACTGACCTAGAAAACAGATCCAGAAGAGATAGTTTAAAAATTAATGGACTACCTGAAAGCCTTAATAAAAAAAGAGCCTAGTCATCATATTTAAAGAAATCATAAAAAAAACTTGCCCACATATCTTAGAACCAGAGGGAAAAATAGAAATTGAAACAATTCACTAATCACTTACTGAGATTCTACAATGAAAACTTCCAAGAAAATTATACCTAAATTTCAGAGCTCCCAGGTCAAAGAGAAAATACTGCAATTAGCCAGAAAGAAACCATTCAGATCCTATGGGGCTATAGTCAAGATTATACAAGATTTAGCAGCTTCCCTGTTAAAGGAGCAGAGACAGAGCTTAGTATATTATATTCTCAAAGGCAAAGGAGGTAGAATTACAACCAAGAATAACTTAACATAATCCTTCAGGGTGGGGAGGAATGGATATTTAATGGAATAGAGGCCTTTCAAACATTCCTGGTGAAAATATCAGAACTGAACAGAAAATTTGACATTCAAACACAAGATTCAACAGAAGCATAAAAAGGTAAACAGGAAAGAGAAGTCATAAGTGACTTAAAAAAGGTTAAACTGTTTACATTCCTATATGGGAAGGTGATACAAGTAACTCCTAAAACTTTATCATTATTGGGGCAGTTAGAAGGAGTCTGCATAGGCAGAAGGTATGGGTATGAGCTGATTATGTTGGGATGACTTTTTAAAAAATGAAGGGTTAAAAAGAGGAATGCATTGGGAGAAGGGGAAAGAGAGGAAGAATGGGGAAAGTTATCCCACATAAAAGAGGCATATATGGAAGAGATTTTGCACTGGAAGGGAAAATGGTGTGTACGTGTGGGGGGAGGGGGTGGAGATGGTGAACAATACTTGAACCTCACTGTCATTGGAATTGGTTCAAAGAGGGAAGAACATATATACACACTCCATTGGTTATAGAAATCTATCTTACCCAACAAGGAAGTAGGAAGGGAGGGGGATAAGAAAAAGGGAGGGAGGTGATAAAAGGGAGGATGAATCAAGGGAAACAGTAGTCAGAAGTAAAATAAACCTTGGATAAGAGATAGGGTAAAAGAAAAGAGAGAAGGATAAAAAAATAGGATAGAAGAAAATATACAGTTAGTAATGGGTTGTGAATGGGATGAACTAATTCAAAAGAATATGGATCAGAGACCAGAATACATTAGAAACCAGACTCTAACAATATGTTCTTTAGAAGAAACACATGAAAGAGAAAGACACATGGAGTTAAAATAAAGGGCTGGAGCAGGCAAAAAAAAATGGCAAAGGTAGCAACAGTGACCTCAGAGAAAGCAAAAGCAGAAAAAGACCTAATTAAGAGATGAAAAAGGAAATTATATTTTGCTAAAAGGTACCTTAGACAATGAAGTAATATCAACACTAAACATACATATGCCAAATTGAAGAGCATCCAAATTCTTAAGGGAAAAGTTCAATGAGTTATAGGAAAAAATAGACAGTAAAATTATACTAATGGGGACACCTCAACTTTCCCCTCTCAGAACTGGATAAATCCAACCATAAAATATACAAGAACGAAGTTGAGTAGATGAACAAAATTTTAGAAAAGTTACATATGTTCCCTCTCTGGGAGAAGTGCTATACATGTCACTTTTACAAAAATTGACCATATATTAGGGCATAAAAAACTTACAACCAAATGCAGAAAAGAAGAAATATCAAATGCATCCTTTTTAGATCATAACAATAGAAATTATATTCAATAAAGGGCTGTGGAAAACAGATTTAAAATTAGTTGGAAACTAAATAATCTAATCCTAAAGAATGAATGGGTCAAAGAACAAGTCATAGAAACAATCAATAATTTCATTAAAGAGAATGGCAACAACTAGACAACATACCAAAATTTGTGGGATGCACTAAAGCAGTATTTAGAGGAAAATTTATATTTCTAAATGCTTATATCAATATAAAAGAGAAAGAACAGATCCATGAATTGGCCATGGAATTAAAACAAATAGGAAGAAAAAAGAACCTTTGATTTAGTTGTATATGCTGTCAGCACTCTAGGAAAACTCCCTGTTTAGTCTGGAAGGGCATTAATCACACCATTCATAACAGATAATTCTGGACTCTGGCTTAGGTATCCCATCATCAGCCTTATTCTTCTGGTAAGAGGCATGGTAATAGCTGGGGCATAGGAAAGTTTTTTTTTCATAGCTTGTCATCTGCTTTGAGACTAAACTCTAACCAGCTGAGTTTATCCCATTTACACTCAGTTATGATTACTAACTGTATATTTCCCTTTATCCTATATTTTTCTGTTTATCCTTCTCTCTTTTTTTTACCCTGTACCTCCTCCAAAACCTGTTTTGCTTCTGACTTTAATTCACTCTTCCTTTTATCATCCCCTCCCCTTTCTTACCTCTTTTCCCCCTTCTACTTCCCTGTTGGGTAAGATAGATTTCTATACCCAGCTGAGTGTGTGTGTATACATATACATATACGCATATGTATACATATGTATGTGTGTATATATACGTGTGTGTGTGTGTGTGTGTGCGTGTGTGTATGGGTGTGTGTGTATTCTTTCCTCTTTGAACCAATTCCAATGAGAGTGAGGTTCAAGCATTGTTCATTCCACCCATTTTCCCCTCCAGTGTAAAATCTCTTCCTTATGTGCCTCTTTCATGTGAGATAATTTTCCCTATTCTTCCTCTTCCTTTCCCCTTCTCCCAATGAATCCCTCTATCTCACCCCTTTATTTTTTAAGATTGTCCCAACATAATGAACTCACATGCATGCCTTTGGTCCATGTAGAGTTCTCCTAACTGCCCTAACAATGATAAAGTTCTTAGGAGTTACTTGTATCATCTTCCCATATAGGAATGTAAGCAGTTTAATCTTTTAAGTCCCTTATGACTTCTCTTTCCTATTTACCTTTTTATGCTTCTCTTGAGTCATGTATTTGAATGTCAAATTTTCTATTTAGCTTTGATCTTTTTTTTTTTTTTAGCTAGGCAATAGGGTTAAGTGACTTGCCGAGGGTCACACAGCTAGTATGTGTTGTGTGTCTGAAGCTGGATTTGAACTCAGGTCCTCCTGAATCCAGGGCCGGTGTTCTATCCACTGTGCCACCTAGCTGCCCCAGCTTTGATCTTTTCATCAGGAATGTTTGAAAGTCCTCTATTTCATTAAATATCTGTTTTTTCCCCTGAAGGATCATATTAAGTTTTGTTGGGTAGGTTATTCTTGGTTGTAATCCTAGCTCCTTTGCCTTTTAGAATACAATATTCTAGGCCTTCTGCTACTTTAATGTGGAAGCTGCTAAATCTTATGTGATCCTGACTAGTTCCATGCTATGAGTGGTTTCTTTCTGGCTTCTTTCTGTTGAGTGTCTCCATTTGTAAGTAAGATTAATGGTTATCTTGTCATTTCCTACTTCTTTTTACTGGGCTTTATAGACAAATTCCTTTCATCTCAAACTTTTTTTATTCACTCTTCTCTCTCTTATTTTGCTTTAACAGAAACCGTAGACTGTATTGAAAACCAGTCTCTTCACTGTTGGCCTCTCTCACAGAAGACTTATCCTCTACCTTATGTCAATGAGTATTAAGGACAGTCTCCTTTTTACCTCTCCGCTGCCTTCAAATATGCAAAAATCTTTTCTTAAGCTTGATGGCCCAGTCCCTATTTGAACTAAACTGCCAGGCATTCAAACTCTACTTCAAAGAATGCAACTCTGATGGGCTGGCCATGTTGTTTGAATGTAAAACATAAGCTTCCAAAAAGACTATTTTATGGGGAACTCACACAGGGCAAATCATCACATGGTGGTCAGAAGAAGCAATACAAAGACACTCTCATGGTCTTTCTGAAGAACTTTGGAACAGATTGTGTGACATGGGAGGCATTGGCACAGGATGACCCAGCATGGCATGGCTTCATCAGAGAAAGTGCTGTGCTCTATAAGCAAAGCAGAATTGAAGTAGCTCAAAAGAAACATGAGATGCGCAAATTTAGAGAACCCACCCCAAATGTTTACATGGACTATTTGTGCCTGACCTGTGGTAGAACATTCTGAGCTTGTATTGGTCTGATCAGCCAGTCAGACATACTGTAACTTGACTCTAATATAATGATATCAGTTTGGTCCTTTTTGAGGACAAAGGAAATCAACCAACCAATCAAACGAGATTACGCATATAAAGTGCTTTACAAACTTTAAAATAGTATATAAAAATGAGCGATTATTATCATAGTCCTATTTCTCTTTTCTATCACTTTCAAACTTCTCAAGCGAGTAATCTACCTTCACTCTCTCTGTTTATGCTACATCCACGCCCTCTTCAGTGCCCTGAACTCTAATTTTTATCCCTGCTCCTTTACTAAAAAGAGTAGCTCCAAGTTCCTCAAGATTTCCTTCTAGCTAAATTCACTCTCTTTTTGCCTCCATGCTCTTTAACCTCTGTGCAGCATTAGGTACCACTGATTATCTTGTCCTACCTGACCCTCCTTCCATTCCTCTATGCTGCTTTTCTCAGCTATTGGACCACTTCTCTTTTTCCTTCTTTATCTTCCTAAAGACTTAATCACCTCCTTCTATTCTTATTCTTTCTTAAAGAGCTCACCTATTAACCCTGGATCATTTTGCTCTATTACTGATTTGCTGGGTAACTCTAGGAAAATCACTTGACATCCCTAGGTCACAGTTTTTTCATGCGCAAAGTTATCAACATAGACTACATGATTGCTAAGGTCTTTTCCACATAAAATATCAGGTGACTATATCATTCCAATCAGTCATGAAGTTTGTTAATGTCGTAGGAAAACATCTTACAGAAATTCAGCATAGTAAAATAGAGCTGGGTTTGGAGTCAAAGGATTTGTATACTAATCCTGACTCAATCTTACTATTTAGGTGACCTAAGTTTATTTTTAATCAATTCAAAAAACATTCATTAATTGTAAGGAACTGTTCTAGGTCTGGGGATACAAATGGGAAAGAGTCCCAGCCCTCAAAGGAATTACATTCCAATAGGTTGGTGGACATAATATTGAATGTAGATAAATAAATACAGGGCATTAAATATGCATATTCAATACTGTATATAGATAAATATAGGACATATGTCTATATTATATACATAAATGTATGATACATATATAACATGATGATGAATATGATCATATGTATATATATGAATATTTCATATAAATAAATATAGGACATATGTACATATTAATTAGATACAGAATAAGTGGTTTAATTATTTTATACTCAAGTATAAACAAGTGAAGCTTGTTTACAGATACACCTTTGCAAATATACCACTCTGGGGCCAAAAGACCCTAGGTACATTTAGTAAATCAATTACAAACTGCCAAAGCACACATAGTGTTGGGTAAAATTCATGAATATTGGCTATTTCTACATCTATGTCATGTTCCCCTTTCTCCACATGGAGATGGGGGCTTAGTCTCACTAGGGCAACTTGGTCTCTCACTATTCCTATCTATAAAGTGAGATCATTGAGCTAGATGTCTAAGGTTTTTTCAGCTATGATCCCAAGTCCAATTGTAAAGAATTCTCTTTTTATGAGAAGATTCCTTAAATGCTCCTATTTGAAAATGGCCTTGGAACACAACAACCTCACCCTACCACAGGCCAAGGCAATGCAAAAGAGATTAGTCTAATCACCCACATTAAAAAAACAAAGTGGATGATAAATGCATAATTTTCCACACTGAGACTTGCAGCTAGATGGCTAACCTGCCAAATTAGACCATCAATAGTGTGTATCTTATTGTAGAGGAATGATATCCTTTGCCCAGAACTGAGGAAGAGAATGGGCTAGGTTAGTGTACAACTGGGAAGTTATGCTGCACATACAATGATTTTAAATTGATGCCATAAAACTCCACCTCTTTAACGCTTGTGCTTTTTTGTTGCTATCTTGTATTACTTCATGGAATATTATAATCTTGGAAGAATTGAAGAGATAGCTCAAAGGGAAAATATTCTGAAGTATTGAGCCTAGATCTGGTCTAGGAGAGGCAAGGAACATGATAAATAGCCATATTTTGTCATTGTTTAAAAAAAAAGTAATAGCCCAAGTTCCCCTTTAAGATATCACTTTGATCAGTTGTTTTATTGTTAGTTTGTAGTTTAGCTACAAGCTGCTCAGTTAAGTTCAACTGAACAAACTATTGCTTATAAGGTATTAAATGTTTTCTAGCCCTGGGCATTACAGTATTTTTCCCCAATAATTATGTCCTGCCCTTAATGATTTCTCTCTCCAGTAGGGAAATAAGAGAGGAGAGCTTCTGTACAGTCATGTACCCCACTAATTGGATCCATTGTAGACTCATACCACTGAACCTGTACTTTTTCCTTCCCGACTCCCTTTCACGCTGCCTAATGGAGCTTTTCCAGACTTCTCTCTTCAATCCTCCTCTCTCCCAACTATCAAGAAGAGAAGGTATAAAAATTTGTGGATTACCCTTCTTAGTGAAAACATGAAGGTCTAAACAGGACAGAGAGAGTTACTGAAGCAGTATTTGGAAAAGGAAGCCTGGATTTTGAAGAGGACAGAAAGGTTTTGTAAAGAGAAGACTTGGCATAGAAGTAGGCCTTATATAAGAGGTATTCAACTTCTGCTGCTTGACCTAAGAGGCAAGATACGGGAGTAGCAAGCAGAAGTGGTAGAGAGTTTGATTTAGGCTCAATCTAAGGAAAGAATTCTTTACAGATAAAAGGAGCCTCAAAGTAGAATGGATTGTCTTGGGAAAGGGTAAATTGCCCCCCCCCAAAAGCCTTTACTGAACCCTAGATGACTCCATTGGGGCATGTTGTACAGTCAATTTCTAATCAGGTTTGGATTGGATTAGTTGGTCTCTAAGATAATTTCCAATTCATGTTTTTCTATTTACACACTTGTGTGCATGTGTATGAAGGCACACAAACTGTATGAGGTGGTGCTAGTGCCCAGACTCTGTCCACACCCCCTCAGATTAGGGTTCAAAGCAGAGGAGGGGTTATGCAGCTCCGGACTTGCTCTATGATACGCTGTCTCTCATGCCATTAACTGAGACCTCACATTTTGTATTAGCTCAACACTACTCTTCCCTCTCCTTGCTATTCAAGGTGCTCCTCACTCCTACTTCACACCAACTCACAGCAGCCAAGTACTCAGCACATATGCTAGCTCTCTCTCTCTCTCTGCTACTCAAAGTCTCTAAGCTTTATTCCATAACAATGCTGGCTCTTCCTCCACGCATTTTCTTTTACCCTACCCCAGCCAGCTTTCAACTACTCCACAAGCAACACTAATCCTAAAGCCACTTCCTCACACACTTCAACAGGCCCAGGAAATGAGTGGGGAATGACTGACAGCTATGGGTCCCTGCAGCCTTGGACACACAAATCTTTCTCCTTTGCCAACACCCTCAGTGACTCTGCCAGTAACAACTGGGAGGTCATAGAGAAAGGTCACTGTACCAATGAAGACAGCAGCAGCTGAGAGAGATACGGCGAGTCAAGGATGCACTCAAATACTATTGCCCTGGCATCAGCAGATGTGATTAGGTTCTGGGCCAAAAATGATGGGATGAGATTAACCAGGGGGCCAGGAAAGTCAAGGAAACCAAATCAAGCCAGGAGCACTGCAATCAACTGAATGACAGTTTTGTTGCATATTGTAGCAGTATTTCTCAATTGTCAGTTTAAAGATGAACAGCTATTTACTGCATTTTTTTTACTGGTCTTTCAATTCATTATTATTATTATTCATTACCTCCCCCTGCCCCCTTTTATTATCAGATGTCCTTACTTCTTAAAACTGGAAAATTTCAAAAGGATATCTGAGCACCTGTCTCTGCCATGCCAGTGCCATCTTTCTGGCTCTCAGTACCCATCCCGGAGCTGCCAAGATTTGTCCTGATGAGACTGGAGCAAAAAAGACTCTGCAGCTGAGATTTTAGCGATTTTACTGGTCCACAGAAAAGTTTAGTGCTCCTTCAATATCCTTTTATATTTTTTTCTAATCATGTTTCTTTTTCTTTCTTAAAGGAACCAAGGTCTCAATAGCCAAGCCCCAACCAGAGTACATATTTTATACTCCACCATCTCCACAGATTCTGTCACTGTGCTAACACATGATAGGCACACAGCACTTACTTCTTAGCGTTGCTGGTGTTCTTGGTCAAGATCTGTGATTTCACTGCTATTGGCTGATGTGGGGCAAAACTGGCCTTGATCAATGCAGTAAGTTATAATCTTAGAGGGTTCCTCTGGTCATCTAGCTGATGAAAATTGATATTATGCTGTATTATTTAATAACCAACAATTGCTTTGGGAGCCATCCTTTTCCTCCTTTTTGTCAGACCCCACTTCTGAAGGGCTTGATGGAGTAATATGATCCCTCTCAGGCCTAAGGCTCAATAGCCAGCTTGAGCTGGGCCCCTCCCAACTGGGCCCCTCACTTCTGTTTACTCTCTAGACAGAGTATTAACTTGAGCTAGGCCCTCTCCAGGGGACAAGTCTCATTGTTTCCAATCAAGGTTAGGGATGACTTGGTCTCCAAAGAGAAGGCTAAAACTTGGTGGTGGTGGTGGGGGAACCTCACTGAAATAGTTTTTGTTTTTCTAGCCAAACTTGCTTGGGGCAGGTAGGTCTCATATAAAGTGTCAGACAAGGGCATAATCAGCCACATCTGAAGGCCAGCCCACTTTCTCCAGCTGAGGATTAGTCCCACCTTCTCCCCAGCCCCAGTGATGAAGTAATAGGGAGAACTCTTAACCCCTCTCTACCCATCGAGATTGCCTTGCCTTTGACATTACATCCAAATGATATACAGTCACGCCAATGTGTTTGTTACTGCTTTCCTAACTAATCAGTTGATTGTGCTCAGAGCTTTGTCTCAGAATATAGACTGTATATATCATGGCATAGCTATGTAAGAAACTGAACTGCATGGTATACAGTAGAAAGAATACTGGGCCTGCAGCTAGTCTGTGTTCAAATCCACCTTTGATGCTTACTACCTACCTTACCTTGGTCAAGTCAATTAAACCTCCCTGAGGTTCAATTTCCTCAAAATAAGGATGTTGTATTAGAACTCAGGGCTTAAACTTTTTCTGCTCGTAACTCCTTCAGTGCTTCTTAAACTGTGGGTCGTGACTCTAGATGACCATCTTGCACCTGGAGATCCTTGAACTAAATTATCTATATTAAACATAAAAGTTTTTTTGTTTAAGACATTTGAATCTGTGACCTTATACAGGGAACTCATGACATGGAAACAATCTCTATCAATGCCAATCAACATTTGCTCTGCTATTCATAATCACTTAGAGAGTTATTTAGAATATTGAGAGGTTGTGACTTGTATAGGGTCAGAGGCTGGACTTGAACCCAGGTATTCCTGATTCTCAGGCTGGCTCTGTACCCATTATGTGATGTGGCCTCTAATTATAGAATATCCCAAAAGTCTTAGTGTAGTTTTAGGCCTATTAAGACTGACTTCTTGGCTTCCGGATTGTGTTGTTGTTTTATAAATTGCATCAGGGGTGTGTCTGATTCTTTCAGTCAATTACTAGCTATTTCTTGTGTGATATCATTTGTCTTTATGCCATCATCAAAGCATTTTATCTCTCTCAAGTTTACACTTTTGATTAATTCAATAAAACTGTCATGTCCTTCTGTTAATTGGGGGTGGGGTGGAAATACCCATCCTTACAAAGGGATTTCAGAGACTCTGCAGTCCAACCTTTGTTTGAATAGGAGTTCTCTACAACATCCTCCAAATATTTTTGGAGCACAAATTGGCTTCCTCTTTACTTACAGAGACATCTATAAGGACAGAGAGCATTATTTTCATTAGTATATTTCTGCATCAGTATGAATTTCTTATAATAATGCATCAATTAAGAATAATAGCTAATAATAATAATAGCTAATATTTATTTAGTGCTTACTATGTGCCAGGTGGGGCAGCTAGGTGTCACAGTGAATAGAATGACAGGCCTGAAGTCAGGAAGATTCATCTTCCTGAGTTCAAATATGGCCTCAGGCACTTACTAGCTATGTGACCCTGGGTTAAGTGACTTAACCCTGCTTGCCTCAATTTCCTCATCTGTAAAATCAGCTGGAGAAGGAAATGGCAAACCACTTCAATATCTCTGCCAAGAAAGCCCCAAATGGATGACGAAGACTTAAACATACAGAAAAATGACTGAGCCACAACAAATATGCTAAGCACTTCACAGTTATTATCTTATTTAACTCTCACCACAACCATGGAGGTAGGTGCTCTCATTATCCACATTTTATAATGAAGCAATGGAGGCAAACAAAAGTTAGATGACTTGTCCAGGCTCACATAGCTAGTTAGTGTCTAAGGCTGGATTTGAATTCAGGTTTTCCTGACTCTCTGTCCACTGTTCCACCTCATTGAAAACTAAAATTTTTCCTATTCTTTTTTCCTTCTGTTGCCTTACTGACTTTTCCCATGACTTTTTTAAGCTAACAAAATTCTGCCTCATAACAAATAAACACAATCAAAACAACAATAATAATATCTAGCATTCATGTAGTATTTTAAGGTTTGCAAAGCACTTTACAAATCTCTCATTTTATCTTCGCAACAACCCTGGGAACTAGGTACTCTTATTATTGCCGTTTTACAGATGAGAAAACTGAGGCAGACAGCCATTAAGTGACTTGCCTAATGTCATATTTGAACTCAGATTTTCCTAACTCCAGGTCTAGCTCTCTATTCACTATACCACCTGCCTGCCAGATTGACCATTTATGGAAAGATACCTGATTCTTCCCTTTCGGCCTGCCACCTGTCTGCTGAGAAACAAAAGTCATGCTTCATCATCATTCTCTGAGGTCAAGATGGGTCAGTGTGCTGACCAGAGTTCTGAGATATGATGGTCTTGTCTTCCTCTACATTATTGTGGTCAATGTGTACATTATTCTCCTAGGTCTAACTACTTTACTCTGTGTATGTTCATAAAAACCTTCCCAAGTTTCTGTGATTAATTGTTTTTTCTCCAAAAGAAACTAACCAAATTAGTCAGCAAATAGGAAGCTGCCATGTACACTAACAAGAATGGCAACTAGTATTTTCAGATAAAGGTGATTCTATGACACATGGTCGATGGGAAGAAGTCAGAGTTCCCCTGTCAGTTGAAGCCTCCCATTTCTCTTCCAGCTTTGGTCAACAATACAACTTTTTCCATCTTTCTTTCTTGGAGTCATAGGAAGGCCCTTTGAGCTCCAGTCAAATCTTCCCTGTCTCCCCTGTGTGACCTTGCACAAGTTGTTCCTCTCTGACCCTCTATTCCTTAATCTGTAAAATGGCAGGGGTAGGGGTAGGGGCAGCTGATTAGATGTATTCTAAAGTCCCTCTACCTCTAAATCTGTGATCTATTCCTCTTCTACATCACTGATCACTTTTCTTCTCCGAATTCCCCTGACATCCATTTTCCTTTTCAAATCCTTAACTTTATAATTTTTTCTCAAACAGCTGAGTAGCCTCATAGACATTATCTAATTATGAATCTACACCACCTTCCTATGAGGCAGGAAGGCAGAAAGTATTTTCATGCTCATTTCATAGATGGAAGAACAGGCCTTGGGAGTGTAAAGAAACTTGCCTCAGGTTACCCTGCCAACCTACCAAAGCTTAGGTGCTTTGTCTCCAAATAACCTAGAAAAATGACTGGGACAGCATGATAAAGGATGGATAGAAGTGGGGGAGAAAGGAGTTAGAATAAATCCCATTAGGGGCTCCCATGATAGTCTAGGCTGATGGAAATGAACCCAAAGCTGAGAGTCTCTACTAGATGGCAGAGAGATGAAGATTCAGATGTATAGAGATTCATTCAGTCAGGCAACATTTATATTAATCTACTTCACTGGCAGCTAGGTGGTGCCATAGCGAATAAAGGACCAAGCTTGGAGTTAGGAAGAAATCTTCCTGAGTTCAAATCTGGTCTCAGACACTTCTGTGACCCTGGGCAAGTCACTTGACCCTGTTTGCCTCAGTTTCCTCATCTCTAAAGTGAGATGGAGAAGAAAATGGCAAGCCACTCCAGTATCTCTGCCAAGAAAACCGCAAATGTAGTCATGAAGAGTTAGACATGACTGAAAGGACTCCATAACATTACACTGGGGAGCAAGATCAAATTCAAATGTGTCATGGTCCCTGTTTTCACGGAGCTTAATTTAATTAAGAACTTACTTTTGATATATGTATTTACCTGTGAATATACTGTTTTCCACAATGGAATGGAAGTTCCCAGAGGATAAGGGACTGCTTTCAATTTTTTGTCTTTGATTGGAGATAGTATGGTACAGTGGAAAGAGCACTGAGTTAGAGTTAGAGGATGTGACCTCTGAGAATTATTACCTGTGTGACTGGGCAAATCATTTCGCTTTCCTGGGCCACACCTGTAAAAAGAGTAACTAGATAGTGCAGTGCCTGGAGCACTGGGCCAGAGTCAGGGACCCAGCCTCAGATACTAGCTGTGTGACTCCGGGCAAGTCACCCTCTTTTTGCCTCAGTTTCCTCATCTGTTAAATGGGGATAATAATAACACCTATTTCCTCTAGTTGTTGCAAGGGTCCAATAAGATAAGAACGAAAAAGTGCTTAGTACAGTACCTGGCACTTAACAGTTTCTATAGAAATGTCAGTGATTATCATCATCATCATCATTATTACTTCGTTACAGGATTGGACAAAATGACCCCTGAAGTCCTGTCGAGCTCCAGCCCAAAGATCCTACAGTGTCTGGTACGTCAATTAGCGTATGGTGTTGTTGTTCAGTCTTTTCAGCTGTATCTGACTCTTGGTGACCCCATTTGGGGTTTTCTTAGCAAAGGTACTGCCTTTTTTTTCCCATTTTTTTTCTCCATTTTTTTCTCCAGCCCATTTTACGGTTGAGGAACTCAGGCAAACAGAGTTAAGTGATTTGTTCAGGGTCACACAGCCAAAGGCCAGATTTGAACTCAGGAAGAGGACTCTTCCTGACTCCAAGCCTAGCACTTTATCCACTGCACCACCCACTAGTACTGATTGGTACATAGAAGGTGCCCAATAAATACTTATTGAATTATATTTTCACCAAACTGGTCTTTAATTTGATGCAGATATTTCCTTTTTAGTTATTTTAAATTGTTGTTTTCTCCTTCTTTAGGAGAAGATTTAGAACATGGAACCAGAAGAAAGCTAACATTGCCCATTTATTACAACAAGCACAATAAGAAGGTTTTATGCACATGTGAATGGACCAGTATCCACATCTGAAGCCTAATTTAAAATATTTCAGGAGGTTATACTTGGAGTGGTCTTTGGGTTGTCCCCCAACAGACCTTGTGATTGGCTAAAAATATTAGGTTGAATACTGCTCACTCAGGAGTGACCACCTAAAAGTTCCAGTCTCAAGGAATTATCTTCTGTAGAGACAGGCAATCTACTGTGGTGGACTCTGTGGCAACAAATTGGCTCCCAAGATGGGCTTACTCTGGACATAAAGCCTCAGGATTGGCAGAAAAGTCTACAGTGGGAGGTTTTCGACATACTTTGTACCTCCACACATGAAGCTGGCCAAGTTTATCAGCATGTCACTTTGAAAAGATTTTAACTGACCCACAGAGTAGAAACTAAAGAGAAGCTAAATTTCTTTTAAAAGGAAAATTTAATGTGATGGTTCATAAATGCTGATGAATTAAAAGTTAAACCTTTAGTGATAATATTTTACCAAGATTTTATAAAGATTTTACTAAGCAGATGAAATGTCAAGTTTTTCATATCTTGAGTCATGCCAGTGTGTGTGGGAGAAGGCGGAGATCCAAATGTCTGCTGAACACATTAATATTAACATCACCTAATATATTAATTACAACAACACTTGCTTTTGATCCTTTACTACAGTGTGTATTTGGATACAGATACCTTCTCCAAATATTTTGGCAAGGGAGAATGGATGCATTTTAGCAAGTATTGGTTGTTATTTAGTAACTTATAACTTTGAAATTCATATTTTAAAAAAGGTCATTTAAAAAAGAAACAGTATAATATATATGTGTGTATACATATGCTATATATACATGCATATATCTGTACATGTATGTGTATATATTATATATGTGCTATATAGATGTATATGCATATATAGAGAAAGAGACAGAGAATTAAATATTTAGAAACTAAATATTTAGAATTTGCCTCTTGGGAATTTGAGAGTACGTAATTCTATGCCTTTCAATTTGTTTTCTTTCGCCATGCTTTTAGGGAACTTCAAGGTACATTTGACAAGCAGGTCTAATGTGCCGAGTTAACATTAAGTAATTTTAAGAGGTGAACTGGGGTAGGGGTGGGGGAAATGTACACATGACACACTTTTAGGTTTATTCTGAATTACTCACATTTTATATATCACTTTCTAGATAATCAACAAACAATAAATCAAGCCCTGGTTTGAAGTATTTGCTGATCTCCAAGCTGCAAATGCTCACAAGGAAATTTAACAGTCACCTCCAAGCAGGCTCCAGCACACAACCCAGCTTACCCCATGTCAATGTTAACTGAGCCCCCTCCCTTACCCTGGGTGTTTTAGTTGGAGGTAAGATATTTAAATGGGAGAGACTCTAAACTAATGGCCATGGTGGATCACTGTCTCTCTCACGTGGACTTCCACTCAAAGGTTCATTATAGAGTTGAAAACCATCTACTCATTTTGCATAGGTACATAGTGCACATATTGTCCCCCCTTTAGAGTGTAAGCTCCTTGAAGGAAGTGATTGTTCTAGTTTTGACTTTGAATCCCCAGTGCCAAGTTCAGCGCCTAGCACGTAAGTAGAAATTTAGTAAATGCTTCTTAATCCATGGCTGCTTGAATGTAGCACCCAGGGCAAGCAATACAAAATGTGCTAGGATTAAGCATCGTGAACCACTTGAGACCCCTGGGCCTCCACTCTGTGTGGGTGAGACAGACTGAGAAGCTGCTGTTTTTCAGAGGCTCCACTGGGGGGGTTGGGCCAGGGAGGTCCTCACCAGGGCTCAGCAGAAGAAGCGTGCCAACATGTAGCTTCCCATTTTAACAAATTATTCTTGCCAAAGAAAGAGCTGCATATTCAAGGCTTCAAGTTGTCTCTACCAACTAAAAGAGGACGAATGCTGTCAGTGTCCTTTAAATTTTGGCAAACCGGCATGAAGGCTTGTTTGTACTGTGCTCGGATAGCTCCTATTCAATCCACATGACAACATGGGACAGCCCCTGGTCACCATGGTCCCAATGTGGCTGAGAATTCAAGTACCACTCCATTTGTGGTGATGCTTACACTACTGCTCTTTGGGATCCACAGCAATGCTTTTCTTGGGGAGGGAGGGGCAGGAGGAGACAGGCTGACCCTGATCTAAGAACTACAAAGCAAGAAGGGAATCCTGCGTACTGACCCTCAGCATCCAATCACCATGCCTCAGCCTGAGGGTTGGGGGGCGGAGCTAGTGGATGCAGAGTTTTGAGTCCAGCTTTGAATTCCACGTTTTCTGCCTTCAGAAGGTCTGTTGCCGTGTGTCACTTCACAAGGTGCTCCAGTGGTAAGGTCGGCTGCCTCCAGAAGGTAAACAATCATTGCTGACTCTTGTATCTCGCTTTGGTAAGGAATAGTATGCTTTGCTGGCATTAGACAAATCAAATCAACAAGCATTTAATAAACACCTACTATGTGTCAAACACTGCATTAAGTACAAGAGATACAAAGGAAGACAAAAACCGTCCCCAACGAAAATTCGTGGAATTGTTCTAGGAATGCAAGGAGGGCGGTTAGGCTGCATTGTGCACGGAACAAGGAGGGTAGTCAGGCATAGGAAAACTGGAAAGGTAGGAAAGAGCCAGGCTGTAAAGGCCTTTTAAAGTTGAACAAAGGATTTAAAATTTGGTCCTGGAGGTAATAGAGAGCCACTGGAGTTTACTGATTGGAAAGGGATGATATGATCAGACCTAATTTCCTTGTTTGATCTTCTTACAGCTCCCCAAGAGAGATTTTTAGCTATTTTATGGATGAGGAAATCGAGGGTCAGAGAGATCGCCTGCCTAGAGTCACACAACTAGTCAGAAGCAGGATTTGCACTCAGGTCTTTCAGGTCTACAAGTCTGAAATGTGTTCTACTTGGCCATAATTCCTCATTCTGAAATCTTCAAATTTTCAAAAATGCCTTAAAGAGTCTGAGCTAAATTTGTAGCATTCTATACTTGCAAAAAGGGCAGCTAGGTGGCCCCATAGTGCATAGAGTGCTGGGCCTGGAGTCAAGAAGACTAGTCTTCGTGACTTCAAATCTGACCTCAGACACTATCTGTATAACCCTAGGCAAATCACTTAACCCTGTTTGCCTCAGTTTCCTCATCTATAAAATAAGCTGGAGAAGCAAATGGCAAACCAGTCCAATGTCTGCCATGAAAACCCCCAATGGGGTCATGAAGAGTTGGATACAACTGAAAAAGGTCTGGATAACAACTTGCAAAAGAAGACAATTTAGCTGTCTCAGTGGAGTAAGTGAATTAATCCTGAAACTGTGGGGTAAGATTCTGACCAGCTCCAGAAATGGCTCATGCCTTGGCCTTGTGTAATCATCTGTACTCCTCAGATTTCCTATTTATAAAACAGGGATACCTTCTAAAGATATCACAGGAAAATAAACCAAACCTGGTATATTTTTAAGAGTTCCTTGGTAAGGAGGCATAACATAAGGACTTAGGGACTCAAGAAATGCCACCCTAGTTCAAGTGAACTGTACAGCTATTCCAGCGTTTTCTCTCTGCAGCAGCACCAAGGGGAATTTTGCATAGAAGTAGAGCAAGGTAAAGGATATACTCCAAACATCCCTAGCTTTCCTTTATCACATAGTAACACACAGTAGGTACTTAATAAAGGCTTAATGTCTTGACTTGACATAAGCTGAAATGGAGCTATCATTATCATCCATGAATCACACACAAATAGAAGCCATCACCCAGAGAGGTCTTTATCTAAACCTTCCTAAAACTCTATTTCTAATCTATACTAGCTGGGGATAGAGGAGAGAGTGGGGAGCACACATTTCCTCTATGTAAAGAAAAAAAGCTCTATTTTCTTCAACATATTAAATGAGATATGTGTAAAGTACTTTGCAAACCTGAAAACTCTAGGTAAATGTTAGCTAATTATTATCATTATTATTTGACCATTCATACAAATAGAGGTAGAGGATATAAGGTCTGTGTAGGCTATGGTTCCAATGTTTGCATAGTGCTTTCAGACAGAGGGATGGCACAATATACATTGCTAGTTCACAGAGACCTGGCCTACAGTGGGGAGCAAGTCCATCCATGTAGCTGGCAGCAATCAATGATTCTGATGAACTCCAAAGTCAGCAAGAAAGCCACTCCCACAGTAATTTTGTGACATCTCTTTATCTAGCAGGCAACATGACTAATATTTTTCCTGTGTGGGAAGGAGAGGCTCTCATTTTAAAGTAGCCAGGGCAGAGCTTGATAACGTATGCTTGTTACTGGCAAATCTTTTCCATTTTTACAATGTATTTGTCATTCAGTCATTTTAGTCGTGTCTGACTCTGTGACCATATTTGGGGTTTTCTTGGCAAAGATATAGGAGTGATTTGCCATCTCTTTCTCCAGCTCATTTTACAGATAAGGAAACTGAGGCAAACAAGGTTAAGTGACTTGCTCAGGGTCACACACTTAATAAGTGTCTGAGGCCAGATTTGAACTCAGGAAGATGAGTCTTCCTGACTTCAGGCCTGCTGCTCTATACACTGAGCCACCTAGCTGTCTCACAGACAACGTATACTCTTGTGAAATCAACATAATGGAAAAAGCACCATGGTCCCTAGATGCTGGTCCTGGTTCTGTGACCAACTACCTGTATGATCTTGAACAAAACACATAAGTACTCTGGACTTGAGTTTACATCATTATTTAAAATGGAACAGGTGATGTAACAGGCAAATAACTATGTATAAATAAGATATAGATGGAATAAATGGAGATGGCGCTCCTTCTAACAGTGCCAACTTCAACACAACCCCTCCTAAATCTGTGCAATTCTTATCTATGCCATCCACTAAAAAACATTACAGGCAGTCCAACCAACATGCTGGGGATCTCATCTAGAACTTTTGTTATTTGGTGAGCACCAATGGAACATTAGGCTTTCATCTATTCTTTCTTTGTGCTATATGATCAGCCTACCTTCTTTTTTGTGGTCTATACTTCAATACTCTTTGATGAAGTCTTTTTTAGGTTTGCTTCTTCATTAATGATATGTTACAACCTATTTATACTCAGTATTTACTTCTCCATTGCTCATTAGATGACTTGCAATTTTAATTCTTCAGAGCCTATTGTGTTATATGACTCACAGTCATGTAGCACCACTGGAAGAATAAATAGTATTAACGTAATGGACTTTTGTTTCTGGGAGAAGTTTGGGGTCATTCCAAAAGCTGTTTAACTTCTCAAATGTAGTCCAGAATGTTCTCTTCCTCCTGTTCAGTTCTGGCCCTAGCTCAGTGTCCACTTATAATATCTTTCATATACCCATACAGATAAAGATGTATGAAATATATGAATATGTACATATTTTAACATATTTATATATCTAGATATAGATATTAGTTCTATTGGCTGTCTAACGAAAAACATATCCTACTCTTTTTTTCCTAATTTTTAAAGCTTTGAGTTTCAAATTCTGTTCCTCCCCACCCCCCTTCCCTGAGATGGTAAGCAATCAGATATAGGTTATACGTGCACAATTATGTAAAGCATTTCCATATTAGTCATTTTGTACAAGAAGACTTGAATAAAAGAAAAACAGAAGGAAAGTGAAAAATAGCATGTTTCAGTCTGCATTCAATCAATATCAGTTCTTTCTCTGGTGGATAGTATACTTCTTCATTAGTGCTTTGGGATTGTCCTGGATCATTGTATTGCTGAGAATTGCTAAGTCATTCACAGTTCTTCACAGAACAATATTGCTGTTACTGTGTACAAAGTTCTCCCGGTTCTGTTCACTTCACTTTGCATCAGGTCACGTAAGTTTTCCAGGTTTTTCTGAAATCATCCTGCTTGTCATTTCTTATAACACAACAATATTCCATCACAATCATATACCACAGCTTGTTTAGCCATTCCCCAATTGATGGGCATCCCATACATTTCCAATTCTTAGCCACTACAAAAAGAGCTGCCATAGGTATTTCTGTGCAAATATATTTTGTACAAAATCTTTTTTGGATGTCTTTGGGATGTAGACCTAGCAGTAGTATTGCTGGATCAAAGAATACACACAGTTTTATAGCCCTTTGGGCATAGTTCTAAATTGCTCTCTAGATTGGTGGGATTAATTCACAACTCCACCAGCAGTGCATTAGTGTCCCAGTTTTCCCACATCCTCTCCAACACTCAACTTTTTCCTTTTTAGTCATATTAGCCAATCTGGTAGGTATGAGGTGGTGCGTCGGTGTTGTTTCAATTTCCATTTCTCTGATCAACAGTGATTTAGAGCACCATATCCTATTCTTGACAATAAGAATTCTTTATCCACTTGGTCTTCCCTATATGAATATTTAGGTCAAATTATTTTGGTTATGAATTCCATTTGGCAAGTGAGACTTGATCCAATTTCTAGGCTCTTTTGGCCTCCTCATTGTGGTGATTTACAGTGGTAAAACTTCCTTGGGGAATAGTGATAGACTCTCTTGGTGTCTATTCTTTTATCAATTTCCCCCTCTTTTTTTTTTGGCATCAGAAGCTTGTCTTAATTGGTTAGAGCTGTTCTCACTATGTGTCCTATCTTCTCATTTTAATTCTATCTTCTAATTTTTTATTGATTCCGATCTTTGCTCTGACCTGTTGGTGACCTGACTACAGAACGATTTAAAAATAAACCCCACTAATCATTTCCTGTCTCTTAAGAAATAGTCCGTTTCAATTTTGGATGATGTTCTTTGATAGTTACCATCTCCAGCGCCAACTAATTTTCTGTTTGATAGAAGTATTCACATTCTTGATATATAGGTATAACATTTCTATGTAGTCTACAAGCTTCTGGCCTCTTTTAAAAATTAAGCCATATTTCCCAACATATTTTTCCACTGTCCTCCCCCACTTTGCTTTGAACTCACTGAGAAATAAAACATATTTCACTTCCATTTGGAAGGTCTTACTGAGTTCTTTTTAGAATTTCTCTACTTTCTCATCCTCTGCAGTAAATTTTTAGCACATTAGCTTCAATTATCATCACAGTGCCTATTTTACAAATGCTTCTTGTGAACACTGCAATAGATGACCAAGCGTCCCATGAAATGCTATTTCTTATTGCCTTTTGATGCGTGATGAAACTAACTCCTCTATTTATCTCTCCAAGGAAAACCAGTGAGTCAGCCTTCCATTTAGCCACAGCTTCCTTTTGTCTTCTGATTTCATTTATAGCAAAACTGTCGAGATGGATATGATTCAGTTTCTCCAGGAGTACATGGCTCTCACATTAAGTGTACCAGGATCCTAGTATCATAGAGTTAGAACTGGAAAAGACCTTATAGGTCACTGAGTCCGGTCCCACCATCTTACAGATCAGGAAACCAAGGCCCAGAGAAGCGAGGTGACTTGCCCAAAGTCATACAGCTGGTAAATATCTGAGGCAGGGTTTGAACCAAGATTTTTTAAAATCCAAGTCCAGCATTCTATCTACTAAACCATACCTCTTCTAAGACTTAAGTTAATATTTGTAGATGATCTAAAAGAACTAATTCACAGCACACTCTGTGCCCTCTTTTATGGCACTCAGTTTAAGTGGAAGGGTAAGGGTTCCAGACAGAAGACCTTCCTACTTTCCTGAGATTAAGGCCATCTTTCTTGACCTCATTCAACTTGCGTCCTTCATACTGAAAAAAAATTAAAAAACAACCCGAAAAACAAACAACAAAAACCCAAAACAAAACAAAAACCTTCTCTGCCTTTCCCCATTCTTTTATTCTTCCTTCTTAATCTAGAGAATAAGGTTGCCTTCCTTCTTGCCAAAGCTAACACACACACATTTTCTGGAATCCATCCTTCCCCATCTTGGGGACTCTGTCTGTTAGGGGTCCAGTCTCTCAGCTTCACTTTCTTACTCTACACTGGCTCTTTCCCTGTTGCCTATAAGACATACTCTGGTCTTGTTCTAGACTTTTTTCTAAAAAAGAAAAGAAATCCTTCCCCTTACACTATGACCAAATTAAGCTATTCTCCTTATTTCTTTTCTCATTCACTACTAAACTTCTATAGAAAGCAACATATCCTTCCTACTTTCACTACCTTACTCACCCATTTATTCTTCAGACCACTGAATTGGTTTTCTGTCCCCTTCAATCAAAACTGCTCTCCAAGGTCTCCAGTGATGTCCTCATTGCCAAATCCAAAGGCTTCTTCTTATCCTTAACCTCCTTCACCCTTCTATAGCATTTGAAGCTATTTAGCATCCTTGCTCCCTGCCCCACTGTGACAGCGCTCTGTTGAAATCTTCCTATTCCTATCAATGATCCTTTTTTGCCTCTTCTGTTGGCTCATTTTCTTCCTCTGTGCCCTATGTGTGATTGCTATTCCTTGCCCACACTTAATGCTGTATCTTTAGGCTTCTTCTCCCTCTTCTCTCATCTATTTTCACAGCTTCAACTATCATATCTATGCAGATGACTCCCAAATAAATATCTCTAGATATTGACATATAGCCCTAACCTTTTCCACGAGCACCATATCTAGGGATATGCTAGACATAATTGACTTGGATGTTCCACTGACAATGCAAATTCAATGTGTCTAAGAATGACCTTCTCACATCCTCCCTCAAACTTGTCATTGCTTCTAACTTAACCATTTCTTTTGTTGGAAATCACAAATCACCTATCCTCAAAATCTGAGTCTTTAAAAAATATTCCAGTCCTCTTCTTTATTCCCCACATCCAATTAGTTACTACATCATGTCATTCATTATCTCTTGTGTCCATCCTCATCTTCACTTACACTGGTACCGCCTTAGATAATCTTCTAATGATTAATTTCTCATGAAAACACTGCTTTTAGGTTCCTCTGGGGAGGGGAGAGGCTTGAGATGAGACAAGGGTGCAAAATGTGGGAAAAGCAATCTATTCAGCAGGTGGCAGAGAATTTAGAATCCTTCTCCCTACCCCTGTTAGGGCTGTTAGCTTCCTATCCGGCCCCCATCCTTCACGTGGCTGGCAAAGCAATTTTCCTTGACTCTCGGTTTGCCCATTTCACTTCCCAATTCCTAACCTTCCCTGGCTTTCCACAGCCTACTGAACAAATCAAATCCTTAGTTTGGCATTCTAGACCTTGCACAATGTATCTCCAGGACACTTTTCTGACCATGTTTCTTAATATTTCTCTTTACCCAATCCGCTACAGCTAAACTACTATTTGTTTCCTAACACTGCCCTGCTCTCTTGCACCTCTAACAGCCTTTACAATGCTGTCTCTCCAGAATGTAACTTACTTCTCCTCCTAATGCCCCTGTCTCTGCCTACTGATATTCTTTCTTGTCTTTTAACTCTGAACTTATTCACAAAGACCTTGAAAGAAAGAAAGTGGAATCCTGGTATTTGCTAACATGAGAAAGTATTGTTGCAATGGGAAACCATTTGTTGGCTTAGTGTGGGGGAAGGGAGCCATGTTTTGTGCTGGCTGCTGAATAGAATGCTTTCCCCAAGCTGTTCACCCTTTTCTCATCTCCAGCCTCTCCTAGGAGGAGCCAAAAAGCAATGTTTCAGTGAGAAACTAATAAGGAAAAAACAATCCCAGAGGACCCCATGAAGATGTGAAAAGTATTTTCCAATTCTCTTAGCACATCATATGTGACTAGGATGACATGACTTTAAGGCTGCTGACACACGTGAGCTGGGAAGCCTCCTCCATGTGCATTGAAATTCTGGGCCATATTTTCAGAACTAAGGAAGTTGCTTAAAGTTTGGAATGTTTTTTTTTCAAAAAAATTCTATCAGTCTTATTTTTCCAACCATATATTTTTCTCTTCCAAAAACCATAGTAATAACCTTTTCTAACTATACAAAAAAACGGTATCCATGCCAGAAAATTCCAACAACATATGCTAATTAAACACAGTAGTAACTTCTTGATTCCACATTGCCTTAGAAATGGAGACAGCTGTGAAATAGGATTTGAATCTGACCCTCTGAGCAAATGACGACCAGGAAACTAAGCAGTATTGCCCTAAGTCAAAGCCTCAGCACTCCATCTCCTGGTCAGTGACCGGATGAGCATCCTTGTAATCCTGTCGCATTGTAAAGAAGCAAGAAGCTAAGGGGAAAAGTAAACAGTGGCATAACACATGCCTTTGTCCATATGGTGATTGATAAGTTTGATAAGTGGGCCTGTGAGAGACTAGGCCTTCTGGCATGAAGGTGGAACTGCACAATCTTTTCATTGCCTATTGTTTAACATTAGATGGATTATCAGAGGAGGTTATACAGTCTACTTCTCGATCTTTGGAAGGACCAGGTCAAGGCTCATCAGTCTAAGATGCTTTAATTAAATATAATCCTATCTGCAATCATAGAGTTGAGTAGGTGGGGAAGGGAAGATGAATTGGGAACTCTTCCAAATCTCTTCTAGTGCAAAGAATTTCTGATTGTATAAAATTCTAAACTATAAAGCAACTTATTTGCCAACAAGGATTTGTGGAGCATTCAATGTGTGGTCAGCGCTGTACTAGTTGCTGTAGGTAATGCAAATGTTCAAGGCATGGTCTTGGTCATCACCAAGCTGGAGAAATCTAGTTAGGAAGTTATACTTTGTATCTTTTTATATGCTCATAAAAAGATAACTAAATGATGAGAGATGGGGAAAGATGTAAGACCATGTTGATGAGAGGCTAAATGATGTAGTGGCTAGAACACTGGCCCTACAGTTTTAAGTCCTGCCTCTGATATTTGCGAGCTGTGTGAATTGCTGCACCTCCCTGGATCTCAGTCCTCTCATCCATGAAATGAAAGCTCTCAATGACCTCTAAGGTCTCTTCTAAATCTAAATCTATGATCCTATGATAATTACCAATAGGGGTGGGGGAAGAGATAGAGAAAAGAGAGAGAGAGAGACAGAGAGAGAGAGAGAGAGAGAGAGAGAGAGAGAGAGAGAGAGAGAGAGAGAGAGAGAGACAGAGACAGAGAGAGAGAGAGACAGAGAGAGAGAGAGAGAGAGAGAGAGACAGAGACAGAGACAGAGACCAACAGAGAGAGTCATGGGTTACATTTTTTTAAATGCACAGAAGGAACAAGGAGAGACACAAACAAGCAGGTCAGATTCAGAACTAATATACTGAATTTTCATATACTTTTGAAAATAAATTCAACCTGTATTAATGGAGATTTGTGATTTCATATAAAGCCCTCTTTTTTACTCTTCTTTCTATATGGAAATGTTCATGTTTGTCAATTCTGAATATCAAAAAAAAATTAAAAGAGATTCATACAATAAGAAATATAGCAGAAAAGAATAAAATAGAATAGAGGAGAGGAGAAGAGAAAGAACAGAAGAGAAGGGAAGGCTAGAGAAGCAAGGGAAGGGAGGAAAAAGAAGAGTGGAGAAGAGAAAACAACGAAAGCTCCTTGAGGGCAGGGACTGTTTCATTTTTGCAATGCATCTGCCATCTAGCAAATAGAGGGTATTTAATGAATGCTTTTTGATTGAATGATTCATCTTTAGTGGTTGAGGCCCATTCCAGTTCAAAGATTCTATGACTCTAGCATAGCTCCTTACATACAAGAGGCACTGAACACATTCAGCTAAACTTTTGCTCAGGACCCACGGGTGATTCTAGATACTCAAAAGATATGCAAGCTGAGTATAAGCTCTGGGCAGGCCTGCTCTATTTTGAGCACAGGCCTTGTGAAGTCTGCCATTTCAAGATCAGCCTCACTGATATGCTCATCCCCTAGGGTGACTGCAAGGTGATGAATTCTTCAGTCACCAAACTCTCAAACACCTTTAACTGAGTCATAGAGGCGATGCAATCTGGATTGATCGAGAAAATCTGCACACTGATGAAATCCCAAGCTGTCAAAGTGCTGAATGAATGAAGGATGAATGGTTAAATAAATATTGGCTCTGTCCCTTACTATCCATGTGTCCTTGGGCAAATCAGTTTGCCTTTCTGGGCCTTAGTTTCCTCATTGTTAAAATGAGGGATCTGGGCTAGATGGTCTCCTTGTTTTGTTCTAGCTCTAAAACTACAGTCCCCTGGGGCAGCTAGGTGGTGCAGTGGATAGAGCACCGGCCCTGAAGTCAGGAGGACCTGAGTTCAAATGAGGCCTTAGACCAAACACTTGACACTTACTAGCTGTGTGACCCTGGGCAAGTCATTTAACCCCAATTGCCTATAATAAATAAATAAATAAATAAATAAATAAATTAAACTACAGTCCCAAGTAACAAAGATGGGTAATTGTTATAGGCATTTAGAGGAAAGAGAACACTGGGGTTGGAGTAATCAGATAAGGGACTCCACTGATGGGGGACTTGATTCCCTGTCTTGTTCACTTCAAGAGCTGGGTTTCTTCTAATGAGTCTTCTCCAAAGTCCTCCAGGCTCCTGAAGGAGCATGATATAGACAGGCAAAGAGACACACAGCTCTACAAAAAAAATCACCAAATCAAAAATAAATTAAAAACCAATTTAAGATAAGAACATCAAAGATTTCAAGCTAGAAGCTACCTGTTCCAACTCTTTTGTTTTGTGGTTGAGAAAACTGAGATTTGGGGATATGAAGTAGTAAGCATCAGAGGCAAAATTTGAACACAGATCCTATGATTTCAGAACCAGTGCTCTATCCATGGTACCATGCCAAACAAATATGAGGCCTGAAATATCCTTTTCAAAGTGAGTTCTTGGTCAAAGTTTCTTCATCAGACAAAGAAGAGGTAGATAAGGCAGAATAAACAGAGGTGTCTATTCGGTTACCTGTTTCCCCACTTAAAAATAGAATGGTTGGTTTCAAACCTGATTGCCCCAAAGCAAAATCTTCTTTTAAAGTCTGTCTTTTACCTGAAAGACACCTGGGTTTCCAACGCAGCCCAAACTCTGTGGGTTGCTTGATGGTATGAGAGAAATCTTTCCATCTTTTTCCCCCAGCATCACTTCAATCCTTGCTTCGTTTTTACATTAACACATTCTTTGGCGTTATATATAAATGCAAGGAACTAAATTAAAAGCTTTTTGTGCCTCCTGATTGGACAGACCAGATGGAACGATTCCTGAACTAGTGTTGAAACTCAGACACTTTCAACTGCTTTTGAAAGAGGGGGAAGATTAGAAATGAGCTGTTCACAGCAAACTTTAAGAAAAAAATGATTCTAATTCAGGCTTGGGTTTGTTTGTTTGTTCTAATGATACCTCTGGCAGTTTCATCCTGGAGGTTCTTCTCTGCCAACTACCTGTGGGATGCATATTTATTGCAACCTGAAAGCAAGCTTAAAATATGATGCATGTCCCACTTTGAGTCTGTGCAGTGAGATGCACGTGTGCAGAAGAATGTAACATTACCACATTCGTTACCACAGTTATGGCACTGAGAGGTGTAAATTATTTGTTGTTGTTTCTGGGCCTGCCATAAAAACCAGATGATACAAAGCGGTTTTTGTTCAATAACTTTTATGTGGTTTGCTTCATGAACCAATGGAAAAATATGAGCTAAAACTAGCTCATGAATGGTATAAAGAAAAGCGCTTTGAATCCAGTCTCAATTAATCAACTGCCTATTGGATACTTCCAAGGATATGTCCCACAGGTACCTTATACTCAATATATCCAAAACGATTGATTATCTTTTTCATAAAGATAATCAGATAAGTCATCAGAACTGATTATTTTTCTCTATCCTCTTCCTAACTTCTCTGTTCCTACTAAAGGAATCACGATCTTTCTAGTCACCCAGGCTTGCGAGTACACAGTCACCCTCAATTCTTCCTTTGTTCATTCCTCACATCCGATCAGGTGCCAAGTTCTATCAATCTATTACCATAATCTATGTTACACCCCTGTCTCTTCTCAATTCACACAACCAAAACCTTAGTTTAGGTCCTCACCAAATAGATGTCTCTGTATTTCATCTGGCTGCCAAAATGATAATCCTAAAGCAGAAGTCTAACCATGTCACTACTCACTTCAAGAAACTCCAGTGGTTCCCTATGGTTCGTATGATCAAATATCAACTCTTGTTTGACTTGTAAAGTCTTTCATAACATAACTCAAGTCTACCAGAACTTTCTGCCCCTGAGATAATGGACTTTGATAAATGACCTTTCACTTTGTCTTGTTTGGAATCAGGCCTCCACGTGACTTCCCGGTAATTTCCACATCTTGTCATTGGGAGCCCCTTCTATCTGTTCCTTGTTCTTCTTTTTAGGTGCTTTCTCCATCAGAATGGAAGCTCCTTGACGGAAGGGTTGTATTTGCATCCCTAGAGTTCAGCACACTGCTTTGCACATCAGTGCTTAACATATGTTTTTTCCTCGATTCATTCGTAGCACATGCATCTCTTTTCCATTCATAACATGCTAATCTCCTTCATGTGGTCTGTGTATCAGCCAAACTGACCTGCCTTCTGCTCCCCATACGTGATAGTCCATGATGTTCTTTGTCCTTTTTCATAGGCTGTCACTCTTGCCTGGAATTCCTCCCTCTTCACCTTCATCCCTTAGAAGCCCAAGTTCTCTTTAAAGTCCAGCTTGACAAGTAAGCTTATCTCTATTCCCCAGGTCATTAGGTGCTAGTATCCTCCTCCTGAAATGATCTTGGCTCTATTTTGTATTTACCTTTCTATGCACATGATGTTTCCCTTCTAATAAAGTGTAAATTCCTTGAGGACAGAGATGACTTCATTTTTATCTCTGTAGCCATCATACAAAGCATGGTGCCTAAGTCTTAGAAGGGACTTAATAAATGTTTTTGAATTGAATTGAATTGACTGAGTATTCAAATCCCTCCTTTTATACTTACTAGCTCTGTGACCATGAATAGGCCATATAATTTCCTTTAAGCTCTGTATCGTCATAGGGTTGTTGCAAAGAAAACACTTCATAAACTTTAATGAGCTATATAACTCCTAATGATGAAGATGATGATGATGATTGTTCTTGTCAGACTGGCCTGTCAGATTGGAGCCTTCAGAAGGAAAGCTATTTCTGACTTCTAGATTATAATGGAGACTAGGGATTATAGATGGAAGTCATAAGGTCAGGGTGTTGGTATATCTGAATAGTAGGGTCTCTACCTATAGAGTATCAAGATCCCAAAATATCAAAAAATGATAAGAGGTTTTAAAGATAACTAGATCAACATATGAGAAAACCAAGGACTAGAGAAGATTGCAGCTTGCTCAGGGTTACGTGGAAAATAAATTGATAGACTGGGGTCTACCTATTTCAAGGCCAGAGTTCTTTTTACTATACTGTGAGACTTCTGTAGAATACAGAGTCCAGAGTATATTTTAAAGTTAGAAGGCTATGTAGTTGTTATTATGACTTGATTCTAGAGGAACCTCTACATTTATAATATTAATATCAAAGAATTGCAGAACTAGATGAAATCCTAGATATCTCTAATCTAAAAAAGCCCCAGATTTTACAGATGAAGAAACTGAGACCCAGAGAGGTTAAGTGACTTTGTCCAAGATTACAGCAAGTTAATATTAGAGACATGTTAATATCAAGTTAATATCTAGAACCTGGATCTCTTGACTCTCAACCCACTGCTGCCATGTTTGTTTCATTGCCAACTAGTCCAGACCCAAGTTGTTATGTAATGGGACACAAGGACAACTATCAATTTAATGTAAGTAGGGGTTAGTACTTAAGTCAGAAGAATATAATTCAACAAGATTAGTGTTCTAGATATGTCTTTTCAAGAGTCAATAAGACTCTTAAAAGAACATGGCACAGAAAGATTAAGAGGGTTGATATATAAAAAGTTGTTATCGTGCAAGATGTAAAAATATATAAATAAGCCAAAAGAGATCAAAGACCTCAAACACTTAAATAACTATGATCTATTAAAACTGTGCTCTATTAAAATTTTAAATCATCTCACTTTTTAGAAATCTATTTGGTGAGTAGATCCATTAATAAAGAGCACATGGAGATTTAACTAGAATTTGTTTCTGGTTCCAACCTAACCTCTAATATAAATTAGTTTAGCTACCCACCCCTAAAAGATAGTACAGTATGGATGAAAAGGGACATAGTTTGATTAGAACTGATAGGAAGTTCTGATTAATGAAACAACTGGGTCATTATTACCTAGGAGAATTGGCCTGTGTAGGATAAGCAGTAGAGTCAGTCAATAAACATTTATTAAGTGCGTACTATATACCAGGCACCGTGCTAAACACTGAGGATACAAAAAGAGGTAAAAGACAATCTCCATCCTCAAAGGACTCACAGTCTAATAGGGAAGACAGCAAACAAAGAAACATTTACAAACAAGCTATATTCAGGATAAATAGGAAATTATTAGGAGGAGGAAGGCACTAGAATTAACAAGGATTGGGAAAAGTTTCCTGTAGAAGATGGAATTTTATTTGGGAACTAAAAGAAGCCAGGAAAACCAGTAGGAAGAGATAAAGAGGGGTAGCATTCTAGGCATGAGGAACAGGTAGACAAAATGACCAGAGAAAGAAAATACTAAGGGGATAGGGAAGGGGGGAGAGGATAAAGAAGGGATCTTTAGAGGGGAGGGTGAGAGAATAGGTTAAAGGGGGATATAGAAGGGTGTTTAGATTTATGGGAATGGGAGGATAAGGGAGGGATCCTTGGGGGGTAGGTTAAGTAATAGGAGGACAAGGTAGTGAGTAGAAGTAAAATAGAGGAGTCAGGAGGGATAGGAAATAAGAGATATGAACAAACATAAAAACAAAGATTAGGACTAGAATCTGTTAGGGAAAGCATATGTTTATATATGTATGTATTTATGTCTGTGTATATATGTGCACCTGTATGTATATGTGTATACCTCTATACAAATATAACCACACTTAATTGTAGCCTCCAGGGGAGCAGGGGAAGAAAGAGTGGAAAAAGAACAAAGTCAAAAGTGCACAGCAGAGAACAAAAGAAAACCTACATGGCAGCAAAGATGGACAGCTCTCAACACAACTTGTAGTATTTAATAAATAGGCTTTCTTGAAATGGAAATTTATTGCTATACATTTTGAATCCTCTCTTACATTCTGCTGTGTATATGACATGTTTTTTTTCTTTTCTTATTTTATGTTTAAGTTTTAATAAATAAGTTGATAATAAAAATCCATTAAAAACAAAGAAAATTCCCAAAGCTGAGAGACGGAGGATCTTATTTGTAAAACAGCAAGCAGATCAGTTTCACTGGATAGAATGACACATGATGGGGAGTAAGGTGTAAGAAGACTGGAAAAGTAGGAGGGGGTAGGCTATGAAGGCTTTGGATGCCAGGCGATTTTATATTTGATCCTAGAAGTACTAGGAAGCTACTGGAGTTTATTGAGTAGGAAGGGGTAACATGATCAGACTTGTGCTACAGGAAAATCATATTGGTGGCTGAATGGCCCCAGTAGAGGGTCACTCCTGGTAGCCAGCAAGAGCATGAGGGCACTGAATCTCTGTTTAGGGTTATGAGTAGGTGGGACATAACAAGAGTGATGAGTGACTACAAATGCAGGTGAGGGTACAAAGGGGACACAAACTTGTTCTGGTTCATAAACTTGCCTTGGGTCTTCCTGAGGATTAGAATGAATGACTTTATTAATATGCCTCTCATAAGAGGGAAAGAGAAAGGTCAAAGATGAATCCAAGGCTGAAAATCTGAGTAAATAGAATGATGGTGATGCTTTAATAGAAACTGGGAACTTAAATGTGAGGGTCAGCTATGGAAATGAAATGAGTTGGGTTTTTGGACCTGTTGGGTTCAGGATGCCTTTTAGACATATTTGGAGGTGTGTAATAGGTGATACAAAAGTGATGCAAAACCGTGGTTGACGAAAGAAGCTGTGGTCCATTTGTGTTCACAAATACAGTTGGGATCACTTAGCATTTGTACTAAATACAACTTGTGCTCTGTATTACCAGATTGCCTTAGAGTAATTAATTACACAATTATTCAAATTGAAAATATGCCTCTTAGGAAAATGTATAAAAAATAATGATAAAGAACACAGTTCTCATTAAGAACTATTAGTCCAAGAACGACAAACTTGGTCTTGCCTTATGGAAAACAAAGATGTGACTTAATGTTGAGTCACCATAAATGGCTTATGACACATGGCACTCTTTCAGATTCGTAGTGACTAGTAAGATAAAAGAAGATGATCTGCAGATGGTATGCTGAACAAATGAATTGATTGAACCTAGTGTTGCTACATAGCAACAGTGTTAGGATTTTGTTTGTTGGAATGATGGGATCGAAAATTTCACTTTTGGAAAGGATTTGCAGCCTGGTCTTTGTGCAGCTGAATAACCACTAATCACAAAGAATTAGGGAGGCTCTGTGGTAAGGTCTGAAATCAAAGGACTTATCACCTGTACAACCTTGAGTAAGTTACCTAATCTTGCTAGTCTCTGAAGGGATGGACTAGCTGGCTTTTGAGGTCCCTTAGAGATCTGTGAGTCCATGAAGGAGTTGAACAAAATAGGTAAGTGGAGGTAAGGTTAAAACATCCAAAATGATTAAGCTTGGATTAGTGTGAAAGGTCATTTAGGTATGAATGAAGACTATGCTGTTGATGGTATTCGGCTATTTTTATCTCTATATAACATAGAATAAAAAAGCATCCCTTAATTATAGGAAGAGTGACTTAGGTGATATATAAGGATGCTTTGTCTCAGTGAGTTGATAGTGAATGAGAAATCTCATTCCCTAAAGTTTACGTCACTGACTTGAAAGGCTTAATCTTGGGTGATGATGGATCTGTGTATGGTGGTGGGGAGGGTGATGGGTTTGGACAAAAACTTTTTTGAAGGTCTCTTTTCGTACTATGAGTCTCTAATCCAGCCTGCTGTTTATATGCTTATGGAAAAAATAAAGTACTATTAAGAAAAAAAAAGATAGTGGGCTTTGGTTCAAAATACTTGATATTGAATCCTGAGTTTGCTACAAAACAATTGTGTGACCTTGGGTAAGTCATGGGACTATTGAATTTAGAAGGAACAAACCTTATAGATGATCAAGTCCATTTTCTTTGTATTTTAGAGATAAGGAAACAAAGAAGTGTAAAATAATTCCTCATGGTCATACAATAACATCAACTCTCTGTCCCCTCATTTGCAAAAATGAGTATAATAATGCTTGCATAGTTTATCTTAAAAGGTAATAATCAAATGACATCATGGGATCTGGAAGGAGCCTTAGAGATCATCCAATCCAACCCACAAAGGGAGGAGGAAACTGAGGCGTTGAGAGGCTGACCAACTTACCAAGAGATCATATAAGTAGAAACTAGGACAACCGTGACTTGAGCCTCAGTCCTCTGACTCCAAATCCAATATTCTTTCTATGATATCATACTGAAGCAACTATAATATGTATGTAAAACAATTGGAAAATCTCAAAGCATTGTATTAATGTAAGCTACCAGTGCTTATTCTCTCTATCACCAAGACACAAAATTAGAAGCTGGAATATAACAAGTAGAGGTTTGCTGTGAATGCAGAGAAGAATTAAAACCAAAACTTTTAAAAAAGCTATTTTGGGACTAAGAGAAGGAACAAGGAAAAGAGAGAACTTTGCATGAAGTAGATGAGTGAATGGCAACAGATTTTTTTTCTTAGTTAAGGAAAATGATCTTTATAATGTAGAAGATGGTACAAAAACAGTTAATAAAGAATCAAAACCAGCGATAGGTGAGGAGATAGAAAAAGAGCATCTAAGTGAGCTCAATGAGTTCAAAGCATCTGTGTCTTGTGAATTTTGTTAAAATATATCACAGTAACTGACAGACATGATTGCTGAACAGCTGTCAGTGATCATCTAGGAAATAAGGGGAACAGGAATGGTGTCATGGACAGGCAATTGAAGACATTATAAGTACAGGATGGTAGTTTAAAAAAAAATTATCACTGCTCCTGATCAAAGGAAAAGGCATAAGATACTTGGGACGTGAACAGCTGGTTAAGAATAAGATCTCTGAAAATATATTTGAATCTCTGGACCATGTCTTAGAGTAGAGGAATGATAGGTTGCTGATCAGGGGTGGAGAGTACCTAATAAATCCTGGTAAGAATGTAGGGCAGTTAGATGGTGCAGTGGATAGAGTGGTAGGTCTGAAGACAGGAAGATGCATCTTCCTGAATTCATATCTACCCTAGCTGTGTGACCCTATGTAAGTCACTTAACCCTGTTTACCTCAGTTCCTCATTCATAACATGAACTGGAGAAGGAAATGGCAAACCACTCCAGTATCTCTGCCAAGAAAATCCCAAATGGGGTCACAAAGAATCAGACACGACTGAAAAATGACTCAATAACAAAAAGAATATATTTAACTGGGATCTGTTGAATCTAATTGTTACAGATTTGAGCTGAAAAAGAAGAGGGAGGGTGAAAACAGCTTATGTATATCCATCATGCTAGATAGAGAGTAGCTACAATGTAGGAAGAAGAATAGCAGTAGAGATGCCCAGAAATTCACAGGAGTCAGCAATAAAACACATAACTTCAGGTGTCTAGAAACAAATACACGAAGTATGGGTAACAAGAAAAGTGAACTAGAGTGCCTAATGAAAGGAGGTAGATTTCTCAGTTATCATTGACTCTCAGAAGGATGGAACCCATACCTATAACATGTCCTTCAGAAGGCACAGACCTCATCAAAAAGAACAGGGTAGGTAAAGGGGTGGAGTGGTGGCAGAGTAGCATTGTACATTAAAGAAGAATTTCACCAATGTCAAGAAATTCAGGGGGAAAGCATGGAGGAGCACTTGGGTGAAGATCAGTAGAGGCAGAAGCAGGAATGATACCAAACACTACAGAATCCTACTCTGCCATGTCTTTCTCTTATGGGACATCACGACATAGAAGTGATCTTGAGCTCCTGAATACTGAGAGCGGAGCATAAGCTCTGGTCAGCTCTACCAAGTGGGAGATATCATCTTCAGCATCATCCTGGCAACTAAGCTCTTTTCCTGGGATCAGATGATCTAAGCACAGAGAAGCACATCATCATTAATCTGACAACTAAACAATGAATTCTTTTACCATAGTAACCCATAGAACAAAGAAGAATACCACATGGTCCTCAGTCTTCTGCACTTTGGCAGTGATGGTGACAGAATAGTGGAAAGGGGAGCAGAGGATGCTAAGAATCACAGATCTTTTAGACCATCTATAAACATTAACAATGACTGGTCCTTTAATTACGAGATCCTTGAACTATCTACCATGTTTTGTGCTAAGCACTAGGGATATAGATAGAAAAGCAAGATATTATAGCTCTTAAGGAACTGAAATTCTAGTAAGGGCAGATAACACACATGAGGTAGTGGTGGCCAGAGAAGGGTGTTGGATTGAGAAATCACAGTGATGCTAAGTAGATCCATGGGGGAGTCAACTGACACAATCTTTCCAGAAGTAATGGTAGAGTTCATTTGATTATTGTTCCCAGAGAAAGAGGTGGAAAGTGTGTGGGAGAATGGGATTTGAACCATGGTCTGTAGCCTCCTAATATAGTGGGCCATTTATGTTAGTGCTGGTTGACTCACCAGCCTGTTGCAGGGCAATGGTTCCAAAGCTGAGTAGATTAAGTCACCAGGGCATGATCACAAGAGGGTTTGATGATCCAGAGGGTATAGTGGGAAGGTAGATGGCAAGAAGACGGTGAGGGTGGATAATAAGTTGGAATAGATACCAATGCTAGAATGTTGAACTGACCCTAATAAAATAAACCATCATAAGTGTAAATGTAAAATCTTATATAGATTTAAAAAATCAATTTCATAAGTACAAGAAGGAGAATATAGGGCTCATTGTCAATTTTTGTTTTTGTGAAAAATAATCTGTTGGTTTTAATTATCTTAAAAGCGAGTTCATGACTAGAGAGGTAATGGTTCAGCTAAACTCTACCAGTCTCTGTCCAGACCACATTTGGAGAATTGTGTCCAGTTCTGGGTGCCACATTGAAAAACTGAAGAATATCCAGAGAAGAGAATTTTCTACCAGGACTGTATGACTCAGGGAGAATAAGAGGCTTTGACTATCACATGACAATAAATAGTGGAGGTGGGATTCAATCCCAGGTGTTTCTCACACCTCCAGGTCCAATGCCCATTCCGCTGTACCAACCCCTCTCTAACAATGATTGGATGAAAGGTATGGTGATTGATGGATTAATGTCAGCCTGCAGGGAGATAGGGGGATATCTATGACAAATGAAGTCCCTGTTCTTGGCCTACTTCTGGTCACCCTTTTTATCAATGACTCAATGGAGACATAGGTAACACCATTACAAATTTCCTGATAACACACACTGAACGGCAGAAACAGGATCCCAAAAGATCTCAGCAGACTAGAGCAATGGGTTATAAACAAATAGAAGAAATCTTAATAGGGACAACTATGAAGTCATGCATTTGGGTTTTAAAAAAAATCAACCATGCAAATACAAACTGAGGATCATGTAAAGACTTCTGGTCTTAGCAGCCTACAAGATCAATGTAAGTCAACAGTTTGATGCAGCAGGCCAAAAAAAAGGGGAAAAAAAGATCACTTGATTTGAGGATGCACTAACAAGAAGCATAGTGTCTTAAATGTGGAAGGTGTCATTTCCATTTTATCATATTCTGGTTAGACCCTACATTTAGAGGATTGTGTTCAGGTCTGGAGATCACATTCAAGAAAGTACATTTAAAGACTAGAGGGTAACCAAGATGTTGAAAGTTTCTGAGATGGTTAGGACACTGTACTTAGATTCAGGAAAGCTGAGTACAGATCCTCCCTCAAGCCTTTACTATCTATGTGACCCTGGGAAAGTTATTTAACCTTTCCTAGCTTCAGTTTTCTTATCCAGAAAATAAGAATAATATAGTACATTCCTCCTAGAGTTGTTTGTAAAATAAACAATTGAGATAACATATGAAACAAACACTTTGGAAAGCTTAAAGCACTGTATAAATACTAGCCATTATTATTATTATGGGACAGCTAAGTGGTTCAGTGTGTGTGAGTTCAAATCTGGCCTCAGACACTTACTAGCTGTGTGATGCCAGGCAAGTCACTTCACCCTGTTTGCCTCAGTTTCCTCATCTGTAAAATAAGCTGGAGAAGGAAATGGCAAACCACTCTAGCATCTTTACTGAAAACAAAACAAAACAAAACAAAACAAAAAACCCCAAATGGGATCACAGAGTTGGATGTGACTGAAAAATGACTGAACAATAAAATTATTATTATGAAGCTATGTTGAAGGAACTGGGAAAGAGATAACTTGAGGAGGGCATGATTGCTGTAGAGGGGATTCTTATAATGATAGATTTCGAGCTTATGGATCTCATTTTAGAAATGACTAGGTGAAGGTCAACCAAGTAACCTTTAAGTGTCACCATCATCCACTTACTTGAAAGCTTTTCCTGTGGAAGAGAGATTTAACTTGTTCTGTTTGGTCCCAAGAAGCAGGACTAGTAGCAATGGGCCAAGGTAATTGGGATTTTTGTTTGTTTGTTTCTGGGCAAATAGCACAAAGCGCACCCAGGAAGAGCATCCCAAAGCTGCCTTTGATCCAAGAAAGTGGTAGGTGGGTGTGTGGGCGGGAGTGGTGGTGGTGGTGTAGGGGATGGGGAAGGTAAGGAAAGTGCTCACTCTATCCTGAAATCTATTTCTATTTTGAAGAGTTTTTGTTAACTTGGTGCTAAATTCTGTTGTTTCCATGCAGTTGAAGGACTGAAAATACTTAAAAACTGAACAATAACAATATAACATTCACATCTGATACTGTATGTAACATTATGAGACCACTGTTTCTCATCTCCCTACTGAAGGGAGGGAGATATGTTTCATTATCTCTTCTCTGGGACTAAGATTGGTTATTACAATTGATTATAGAAAAGAGTTTGACCTTCTTTTAGTAAATTTTTCACATTCACTATTACAGTCCATACTATATTGTTTTCTTAATTCTATTTAACTTATCCCACACATTATAAAATTTTTTTCATATTTCTTTGAATTCTCCATATTTATAACTTCTTTTAGCATAGCATTCTATTACATTCATAGACCACAATTTGTTTAACCTTCCCCAAATGATCAGCAGCCATTTTGCTATCATTTTTGTATTTTTGCTATCATAAAAAAGTATTATTATGAATATTTTGATGTATTTATGTCTTTGACCTCCCTTGGGACCAGCTGTGAAGTTGTTGGGTCAAAGGTTATGAAAGCTTAGTGTCTTTTCTCATTTAATTCCAAATTGTTTCTTAGGATGGGTCAATCAATTCACAGCTTCATCAAAAGTGTATCATTGTGACTGACTCCCCAAGCCTTTCCCACATGGACTGTTTCCAGAGTTTTTCCTCTTTGCCAGTCTGGTGTATGAGAGGTGAGACTTCAGGGTCATTTGTCTAAATGCATATTTCTTCTGTGACTAGTTTCTGGAACATTTTTCATATGACTGATGATAGTTTACAGCTTTTCAGAAAACTGTTCTAATCTTTTTGCTACTCCACTATCAGGATGGCCAACTGGCCCGTTGTTGGGATGTTGCAGTGGGGATTCTTGCTCAGGTGCGGGCTCCTACGAGCCCTTCTGACTTGGAGACCAAGATTCTGTGATTTCCTTCCTGTTTAGTATAAAGACAGCATCTTCGTCCAAGAACATCAGCGTGCACCAACAGAGTAGGGCTTTCATTTTGAAACCAGAAGGAACATACAGATGCAAAAATAGCAGTGACAAGTGTTATTTGAAAAACTGCATATAGATGGATAATAAACACTCCAAAGAAAGAGAAGCAGTACTGTATCATGTATACCTTAATGACTACATTATGAGTAATGGGAGAAAGTGTCCATCAATTCTGTAGTGGGAAGCAACACACTTTCCCCTCCCTCATAGAGCTCTATAGTAACTACAATGCTCTACTAAAAAGTACTCAACTTTAATCAATAATAATAATTGACTTGAAATTTTGTAGAACCCTAGACATTCTCCTTTTAGGGACTGGAATATTTCTCTCAACTGTGCTTTTCAGGGGGTACCTGTGTTAGCAGCTTCAGGAGACACTGAATAACCTTTGTGAATCCATTTCCTCATCTGTAAAATGGGAATAACAATAACAATAATAATGATAATGATAACAATAGAAAAGTATCATGGCATACATAGTATATGGAGTATCCCATGGAGTCAGGAAGACCCAGGTACAAGTTCTATATCTGGCCCACACTGGGAATGTGACTCCAGGCAAGTTTAGCCCTCTCAGTACTCCATGGCAACTTTCTAGAATCTCAAGTTTTAGAGCAATTGAGTATCTTCATTGGTAGAGGGCATTTTCCCATAAGAAGATTCCTACGCCAATGAAATCCTTGGTCCAGATCAAATAATAACTGACATTTATATAACAATTTTTTAAAGCTTGAAAAGCATGCTGCATATGTTATCATATCTCCTTCTGACACCAATCTTTTGAGTTAGGGTTAATAATAGTATGAACTCTATTTTATTGATGAGGAAGCTGGGGCTGAAAAGTGATTTGTTTAGCCAGCAAGATTTGAACCCAGTTCTTTCTAATTCCAAGTCTAATGTGTTATCTATTATGCCGCACTGCCTCTATAAATACTACTTCCATTCTTCACCTCACGGGAGTATTATTTTTATTATTGTAATTGTTTCCATGTGGTCAGAATACAGGATATCATTTCTGAGCTACTCTCACCATAACTATTAGCAAAACTAGCCTGCAGCAGCCTTCCCACATAGTAATGTTTTCAGTAGAGAACCTGAAGCGACCCAGAGATGCTGGCTCGTTTGACCGGCTAGGGCCATGGATGAATAATTTAATCCAAAATTACAGATACCCTTTCACGACTCCCAAACCTGTGTTGATTAACCATTAGGTTGTAATCTCCTCGAAGGTTGCAAGGGCTTTTGCATTTCTTTGTATCCCCAGTGTTTAATAAATGTTTACCGACTCAACTCATCCAAGTAGTAGTATAAAGAAGGGGAAAAGATTGAATGATCTACTCACTAGGTAAATGCTAAAGTCTACAAAGTCTGAAAGACAATATTATCTCTTGGTATCGGACTAGCAAATCCTGAAAGACAGCAAAGTGCTAATGTCCCAGTGTCTAAGATTGGTCTTCAATTAGATTAACATCTGAAAATGGCACTGTTGGATCAGATCTTTTCTCTCATCTTAGAAGAGCAGACTGCTGGTCTCCACTGGACCACATATGCTTAAAACTTGGTTTCTCCACTGCTTGGGCCCATGTCTTCATTCTCATCTGGATGCTGCCATCATTTCTTCTCATGCCCACTGCTTTCTCTCCAGTTACTTCCAGGTATGTCAGTCCTCATTCCAAAACCTTCCGTTTCAAAGACATCCCCATGCCATGTGCATATACGCAACCTTCCCTCTCACGAGTGTTTTTGATCCCAAAGAATCATGGGTACATGATATTCAAGAGAAGCTTCATATAAAAATAAATTATAGAAATTCAGAGTGGCAAACAAAGTTGGTTGGGAATGGGTTTCAGAAACATTCCCTTCATGCAAACTTGTGTCTGATTTTTCTTGTCTGTTACAGTATATGATTATGAAAAAGTAGTTTTCTGTGTTGAAAATTTATAGTCTTCCATGAATCATCGAAATGTCTAGCTTAGCAAAGGGCCATTTGTTTTTATAACTCCTTCTTGAATTCAAGTTTTTCCTTTTAAATTAGAGGTACTTTTCTAACACATTTATTTATTAACTCCTATTAACATTTATTTGTTAAATCCTAAGAGAAGATACACTTTTATTATATTAATTTTACCTCAAGGGCAATAAGTTTTAATCTCTCCTCCTTCCCCCAAGTTTTCCAGGTTAAATTTTATTTTACACACTATTGAACCTTCATTTGATTTAACTCTTTGTGTTTGTCAATGATGACACTCAAGTGAAACATTAAGTCTTCTATCAAAACTTTGATTAGCTTACAAATTTGTTCTTGTTTAGTCCTTTTGGTTGTGTCTGACTCTTGGTGACCCCATTTGGGGTTTTCTTGGTAAAGATACTGGAGTGGTTTGCCATTTCCTTCTCTAACTCATTTTGCAGATGAGGAACTGAGGCAAACAGGGTTAAGTGAAAGACATTAAGCAAGATTATGTTGAACAAAAGTGTCTTTATCCTCCTCTTTCCTTTTTAATTTCATAATTTTTTGAATTATATGCCTCAGGACACTTTCCAGGTCATTCAATGCAACTTTTACCGTTAACAAAATACCTCCCCTATAATTATCATACTCCAAAACTTACTAATAATCCCAAACTAATTACTATATTTATCTCCCCAATAAATAAATAAGCTCTAATCCTTTTAATCACCTCCCCTGGAAGGATATGTGCATTTTAGGTTATTTTCCACCCCTTTGCCATAGTGATGGAAAAGCCTTTCATAGAGTTGCTACTACAGTGGACAGCAGTCATCAAGCAGAGCCAGCCATCCCAAGAGGCCAAGAGAGTAGCTGTGAAAACCTCCCTAAGAGAATACACATGAATACACACACACACACACACACACACACACACACACACACACACACACACACACACACACATATATATATATATATATATATATATATATATATATATATATATAATATATATATTCTTGAAAGGGAATTCCCTACAGGAGGAATCAGCCTTGATTGGTGAATAATTAATGAGGGGAGGAAGCATTTAAATGAAAGAGGTGGGCTAAAAGTCTTCAGCTCCTCCTTCTGAGAACTTGTCTTGATCTGGAGACTCAGCCACCTCCAGCAATCTAGACAAAGGAATCTATCTCTACCCAGCCCACTCTGGTTGGTTTTCTCCTCCAAGAGCTGGGCTGCTCTAAACTCCACTGGAGGAGTAGGAGGACATGGGCTTAAATCCTTTGGGTCTAGAGTTCACCTAGATTAGATTCTGTTTACACTCTAAACAGAAGTTAATATCTGTTTCTTGGGTGGAGGCCAGCTCAAGATCCAGGAGCACATTCCTGGAGGATTTGGGCAATCCCATCTATCAGCCATGCCTTTCAGAGGCTGGCTGACTGACCTACAGGGTCTGGTCCTTGAATGAGGAAATAAAGAGGAAAAAGCCTCAATTCTAATTTAATAATTGGATGTTAATATAATAGAAAAATAATTTTCCTCAGTAGCTAGGGCAAGAATTGTCATATCTTTTACAGATCACAGGTCTAGAGCTGGAAGGGACTTCAGAAGCTACAGAATCCAGCCTCTTGTGTTATAGATGAAGAAACTGAGGGAAGGAAAAGGACTACCCAAGATCACACAGACAGTAAGGGACTGAACTCAGGGCCCATGACAAGCTTAGCACTCTTTCCACCGAACCTTTCTGCTTGTCTGGATAAGGAAACTGAGTCTCAGAAAGGGGAAGGGATTTACTTAAGGCTACAAGCTAAATGACAGAGCCCAGAGTCAAACCAGGGTCCTAAGACTGCATATTTCTCTACTTTTAAATCCAGTACACCATGCTGCTTCCAGGTACTTAATGTATTCTTCGAAACTACAAAACAAAGCTAGAAATAAGCAGGTGGATGGCATGGTGGGTAGAGTGCTATGCATAGAGTCAGAAAGATGAGAAATAAAGTCCAGCCTCCAGGCACTTACTAGCTGTGTGACCTTGGACAAGTAGCTTAAATTCTGTCTGCCTCAGTTTCCTCAATTGTAAAATGGTGATAATAATAGCACCTACTTCCCAGGGTTGTCATGAGGATCAAATGAGATAATGTTTGTAAAGTGCTTAGCATAGTGCTTGGCACACAGTAGGAAGTTAATACATGGTGGTTCCCTCCCCCTTCTCTCCAGAAATCAAGATAGTGCAAAAGTACAATCTTTCCCTAAGTGGCTCACTGGACTTGGAGTCAGCAAGCCCAAGTTTCAAATCCTGTCTCAAATATTCATTGCCCTTTGCTCAGTGGCCTAAATAACTGTCTTTTTACATGAGACTCCTCAGATTCAGCCCTCTGACCCCCATCTCTGCTTGTTCATCGGCTGGCCCCCAACCCGCGATGCTCTGCCCCATCACCTGTACCTCCTGGTTTCTCTGGCCTCCCTCAAGCTCAGTCCTAGCCCTTCCTCCTGCAAGAGGCCTTTCTCAAGCGTTCCACCTCCTCTAACTGCTCTCAGACCTTTTGTCTCGTCTGTATGTCTCTTAGACGTACCTAGTTATTTACACATTTTGTCTCCCCTGTTACAATAGGAGCTCACTGAGAGCAGGGACTGTGTCTTTGTATCTCTAGCACTCAGCACAATGTAGCTCCTAGTAAGTGCTTAATAAATGATTTGTTGACCTCTTGTCCACTGCTCCAAGTAGGCAAACATTCTTGATGGCCTTTGTCCTTGGCATCTCTGGGCCACTGTACGTGACACTCAATCTTTCCAAGTTCTAAATCTTCTTGCCAAACCATGTCCCTCTCCTTTAAAACATACAAAGACTCCATGATGCTGACATGAAGCAATCTGCCCGAGATTCCATGTTAAATGGAAGAGCATGATCTGGGTCCTACCAGGCCAATCATTCGAGTAACCATGGCACTAGATGTAGCAGCGGATAGTACTGGACTTGGAGTGAGGGTTTGAAGCCTGCCTGAGACACTTACTGGCTGAGTGACCCTGGGCAAGTCACCTATCCTTTCTCAACCCCTCTAAAAATCAAGATAATAATAGAACCTACATCCCAGGATGATTACAAGGATCAGATGAGATAACATATATGAGGTGCTTTGCAAACCTTGAAGTACTACACAAAAGCTATTCATGTTGTTGTTGCTGTCCTTGTCCTACCTTCCTACCTCCCTTAGTTCTTAACATAGGCACAGATGGATGATTTACCACACTAGCATGTGATACTTATGACAACCTTGCTAGTCTTATCTCATGCCAGGTCTCTTTTTCTTGTCTGTATTGGTGCAAAATTGGACTCACTGCCCTCTTTCATTCATCAGTTCTTTTACTGTCCAATTCATCAAGCATTTATTTAGTAACTCCTATGTGCCAGGTGCTGTGGCAGATGCTGGGAGTAACATGACAAAAATGTCATGGGGCTGCTTTTGAGGCGCTTACATGCTCCCATCTTGGCTCATGTTATCCTCCACAACTGGGAAGGATTCGGCCAATCCATCATAAGGCATTTGTTAATAAACCCTTCTTACGCGCCCGTCACTGTGCCAAGCACTGGGGACATCTAGAGAGGCAGAAATGGCCCCCGCCCTGAGCATTTCTTCTACTTACTCATTCTCTTAGAATCCTTTTCTTCCTTCAAGGTTCAACACAGGGGTCACCTCTTCTACAAAGCTTCTCTTGTGTCTCTTTGTTGGCAGTCTCTCCTGCCATGCTTTTTGCGCCATATTGATTTGTGTATGTGTTGTATTTAGGGGTGGAGAACATGTGGCCCTCTAGGTCCCCAAGTGCAGTTCTTTGAGGCCTCGAGGCCGCAGGATCCGCACCCTGATAGACCATGAGCTACTCGAAGGCAGGGGCGGTTTCATTTTGTTTTCCCAATATCTAGCTTAATCTTGCACATAGCAGGCACTGAATAAACAGTTTTAAAAAACCCTATCGATATTTCTTCTCCGCATCAAGCCTCAAATCTGCTGTGACGTCCTTTGTGAAGTCTTCTCAGATACCATAGCTGGGAATGGTCTTTTTTCTTCAGACTTCACCTAGAAGCTTCTAAGCTCCTGGAGGGCCCAGACTATCTTTCACTTTGCTTGTATTTGTATTAGTAGCACACTGAGCACACTTCCTGGCATAGAGCAAGCCCTTAACAAATGCTTGTTGACTTGATTTGATATAAAAAAATAAAGCATCACACATTGAGGTATGTGTGTGTGTATGCATACGTGTATATGTATGCACACACACATACACACACACCTCTGATGTAATTTTTGGGTTATTTGACCAGTTTAGTTACTATTAATAATTGTTACTGTTACCATTCAACATTTTGTAATCACAAAAGCTGATTGCTTCGTAGTAGTGTGTCTGCTTTGGCTTGGCGTTTTCATTTACTTTGTTTTTGAAGTGGGTAACTCTAGTTATAGCAGCTCGTTTTAAGCCTAGATCATTACTTGTATACTCAAAAGTTTCTTCTTTAGTTTTGCTTCTAAGATCGGGTCAGGAAAGCAGTTTTGCTGGGGATTCCTAGGAGTGCCTCTATTCCCACATTACCTGCCTGTTCTGATCTTCCTCTCACATATAGTGTTTCTCAAAGTTCACCAGAGGGAATAATTCTCTGAATGCGACATTTTTGAGATTGGATGTTCTAATATTTTAGGAATTTCTTCAAATGCTATTCATTATAACAACTCTCAGGGACTTATTCACAGTGGGGTGGGGGTGCGGGACACTACCATTGGGACCTTTTAAGAAACTCCACTGTGAAAAATGATAGGATTCTGCAGCCTGTCCCAAGGGAAGCTATGAAGCTTTACATGTTAGTTTGGACAGATGCTCCAACAGCACCTTTAAATACACATACTCAGGCACATAGCACTTGGCTGGCTCAATACAGTAGCTGAAACTTCAAAATCAGAGCTGCGGTCCCCTCACCCCCACCCCCACCCCAATTACCTAGAGTTGATTTTGTATGTATTGGTGTATTGGATAGAGAGCTGGCCTCAGAACTAGAAGACCCAGGTTCGAATCCAACCTCTGACACATACCGGTTGTGTTATCCTGGACAAGCCATTCCATGTCTCCCTGCCCTAGGCAAATCTCTAAGACTGTAAAGACTGCAAAGAAGATGCTGACCTGCACTGGTAGAGAGTTTCCCTATTAAGGGTATTCCAAAGAAATCTCAATGGAAATCAGAGGTCTGGTCCCTAGCCCATTGACACACACACACACACACACACACACACACACACACACATATTTCTGTATATACATTTCTATATACATATGTACATAGATTTCTCCATATATGTATTTGTGTAACTACAGGTTACAGCCCCTGAAGGGGCTCAGAGAGATATAATTCTATCCTGATGCTCATTCTCTGAGGACAGCGGGATGCAGAGAGGTGCCAGAGGCTGGTGAGTTGCCAGCCTCTGGGACCTATCTCTTTCGTGATTTCCCTGCTTCCAAGTATCAAAGTTTTCTTTTAGAGGGTGGGTGGAATTGACTCTAGAGATATCTATTCATGCTTCCCTGTGAGCTACATTTAGACAGATCCAAAGGCACACAAATAATCTACATGCATATACACATACACACAATCAATAAATAAACATTTATAAAAAGCAGCTGAGTGACGTAGTGGATAGAGCACTAAGCCTGGAGTCAGGAAAACCTGAATTCAAATCTTGCTTCAGACACTTGCTAGCTGTGTGACCCTGGGCAAGTCACTTAATCCTGTCTGCTTCAATTTCCTCATCTGTAAAATAAGCTGGAGAAGGAAATGGCAAACTACTCCAGTATCTTTGCCAAGAAAACCCAAATGGGGTCACAAAGAGTTGTACATGAGTGAAACAACTAGACAACAAATATGCCAGGCACAGTGGATTCCAAAAGAGGCATAGCCATCTCTGCCTTAAGAAGTTCACGTATGTGCGCGAGTGAGCGCATACACAAACACACACACTCTCTCTCTCTCTCTCTCTCTCTCTCTCTCTCTCTCTCTCTCTCTCTTCTAGTGTACATGTTGTCTTTCTATTTGGATGTTTGCTTCTGGAGGTCAGAATGCATTTCTATCCACTGCCACCTTAACTGACATCTACTTAGCATTTCATAAATGTTTGCTTATTGACTGAGCCTCTGAGAACAATGATCCTAAGGGATGCTCTAATTTTTCTATTTCTTTGGCTCTGAGTACAAATTTAGCCTGTGTCTACTCATAAGAATACTAGCAAACAGTGGAGTCCTCTATAGAATGCAAATACTAGCATCTTGTCAGGGCTCAGGATAAGAAACTGCCTTCCTTTGCTCCTGCTGAAGTCATTAAAATTTATCTGACTTAACAATTACATTTTACCCACACGAATTCGACAGTAGCCTAGGGGCCTTCAATTGTACTCTGTTGCTCATTCAATTTGTCAAATCTTCTGCTTGGGAAGTTTGGGTATGTGAAGATATTTCTGGTATATTTCTTACTATCATCTTTGGATTAAGGTTTCCCTGTCAATGTCAGAAGGCTCTAACTTGGTGACTTTAATGTGAACATCAGATTTACAACATTTTCATTTATCCCTTTGACTACAGGTCCCTGTGGAAAGCAATGTATGAAATGAACACAAAACCCCCTCATGAGCCAATTAGACATCTTTGCTGTAGGTGTCACGTAGGGTTTTAGACATAGCTGATTCTCTGTGACCCCATTTGGAGTTTTCTTAGCAAAGATACTGGAGTGGTTTGCCATTTCCTTCTCCAGTTCATTTTATGGCTGAGGAAACTAAGGCAAACAAGATTAAGTGACTTGCCCAAGGTCACACAGCTAGTAAGTGTCTGAGGCTGGATTTGAACTCAGGAAGATGAGTCTTCCTGACTCCAGACTCAGCACTCTATGCACTATGGTGCCACCTAACTGCCCATCTGGTCTGCTGGCAACTTAAAATAATGTAAACTGAATTAGCAGCAGGCTAGTGGATCAGAAAAAGACTTTTAAAAGGAAAATATTTGGTCAGCACTAAAATAGTTAGCTAACAAACAGAGAAAACCAACTGTAGCATAGTGGATAGAGTACCAGCCCTGCAGGCAGGAGGACCTGAGTTCAAATCTGGCCTCAGACACATAACACTCACAAGCTGTGTGACTCTGGGCAAGTCACTTAACCCCAATTGCCTCAAAAAAAAAAAAAAACCCCAAACAAACCAAAAAAAAACCACCAAAAAAACCCACAAAGAAAAAAAGAAAGAAAGAAAACCAACTCTGTACTCATTCTGGGGTTTAGTGTCTCATCCCTGAGTAAATAATTTGGGAAATAATCTACTTCAATTCTCACAATCCAGTGTGGGGCAGAACATAGCCAATGTTTTGCATGGGACCAGATTAAGGATGAGGCGAAATTCACCCTTGTGACGCCATAACCCTCCTCTGCTAACAACTAAGTTTGGTCACATGTCAGACACTGCACGGGGGATAAGAGCTCTGGGCCTGGAGTCAGGAAAGCTGAGTTCAAATCCAGACTCAGACACTTACTGTGTGACCCTACACAAATTATTTAACCTCCCTCTACCTCAGTTTCCTGAACTATAAAATAGGGATCATAATAGTACCTACTTTTCAGTATTGTTGTGAAGACCAAATGAGACCAACAGAAAGTAATCAGCACCGCCGTTGGCACGTACTAGTCATTTAATAAACGCCTGCTCCCCTCCCTTTCCCTGTTCAGTAATAGCAGGAGATACTTTCCCTCTCCCCTCAGCTGGTTCTCAGCAGCTCAAAAGCAGGTGGCTCTGATGCTCTCCCCATTCCTTAACTACGTACTGCAATGGCTTCTTCACACAGCTCTCCCCCTCAGAAATCTCAGTTTCTGCTCCTGACATAATCACGTTGGGTCTCAGACACACTCTCAAAGGAAACGAAGACACGTATTTACTATACCGCTATTGCTGTAGTGATTGGGGTCTTGCTATGTCCAATGCCTTCTAATTCTTTTTATGAAGAAAGAATTTATGGAATCTAGGTGTGAAGGTACTGAATAATCTACGAACCTTTGAACTCTCATTTCTTGATATTGATATTGAATTCTTGATATTGAACCAAATTTTCCACCATCCTTTCATGTGTTTATATTTGTAATGAATTCACAAAGTATCAAGCCAATAAGTTAACAAGCATTAACTAAGAGCTTACTGTGTGCCAGGTATTGTGCTAAATGCTGTTCCTATAAACACAAGTAGAAAGAAAGATGGGCCCTGCCCTCAAGAAGCTTGCATCCTAATAGGGAAAGATAATACATACCAAGAAGCTAGAAATAAGGGAGGGACATGAAGGTACCCAACATGGGAGGCAGGGTGGAGAAAGTCTAGAGAGGCAGGAGTGTAGCCTGGAGAGGAACAAAGACATGGTTTTCTGAGTATCTCTCTTAAAATGGAGGTTCTGGGGTGGGGAACCAGCCCATCAGAGGGAAAGGCTTCAGAGGTAAAGAGCAGGTTCAATGTGAGAAGTAGTCCAGGATTGGAATGAGCTTTCAGGGTGAAGAGGTTTCTATGGTATGGTAGAGACAGTCCCACGGAGAGACAGTGATGATGCCTGAAGATTTATGTATCAAGATATATTTTGACTCAGCTGTCTAGTTCTTCTGATAATTTTCTATTTCATCCTTTGCAATGGCTATTGGTTATTAACTGAACTCATTTTCACATTAGTCCACTAGACCATGGTCCTCAAGAGCAATGCAATGTGATAAGACCAATAGTCTATGAAATGATTTTTCTCCTTGCCTTGGAGAACAGAAGAAAACTAACTCCTCTAACCCCTTGATTTGCTAGTCTACAGAGAGTCTGTAACCCATCCATTAGCTGTGATTATTTTATGATTTCTGGATTTATTTATACTCAGAATATTAACATGACTGTCAATATGATTTCAATTTGTTGATCACTGGACAAAGATCACATAGTAAGTTCCCATGGTTCTTTTGGTCCAAGAACTCTGCCTCCATTTTAGCCACCCCACCTCCATAAAGAAAAAGGACAAGGATGTATAGCACTGAAACGCTTTTCATGAATCTCTATTGCCAAAAAATAAATCAGCTGGTGCCCAGACTTGTAGGGATGAGCCTCTCTATACTTAGTCCTGACGGTCTTCAGATAGCATCCCGGATCCTGTGTTCAAAGCTGCTCTGGCTTGGTCACATGTATTGAGTAGAGCTTGTGTTTCAATTACAAAGCCCTCAGAGTGAACTCAAAGCCACCTCCAGGCCAAATGAGGCATTGGCATATTGCTGTATTAGATTCGACCAGCCATATGCCTCAGAGACTTAACAAAAAAAAACAAGTAAAAAGCAATTTCTTTGCTAGGGCATCATCTTTCCTCTGCTTTGAAATATCCACTTTAGGAAACAGACATACATTGTTACTTTAAACTAATAACCTTGTTAAGAAATTAAGCAACACCTAAGAAGGGGCCTGTGTGCACAGCACAGACACATCTGCTGTTTAAATCTAAATAATCACCCAGGCGCACACATCCACAAAGCGACACATCCAATCAATAAACACTAAACCTGTGCACGTTCCTTTGGCCCGGCCACAATACAGGATGGCACGTGCCCGTCTCCCTTCTGCCGCTCTCCAGCTCACTTCCTAAGCCCTGCATCTATTGGAATGCACTTTGGCTCCCTCTTCTCCTGAGGGAAGACTTCGGGGTGCTCAGAATCATGACACCCAGATGCACTATCTGTCAGGGCTTATTATCACTGTCCCCAAATGCCGGCGTTGCCTTCTATGGAGGGACTAGGAATAGTATACTCCTAATCTTACTGTCTAGACCGAGTGCCTCTGACGCCACCTTGATCCTCATTCTTCCACACTTCTGCAGTAGAGGTTGGTGCTCAGGGTGAACCCAGCCCTTCTGGAGATCCATACCAGAATGATACGTCATACACTTTGTACAAAAGTGGAAAGAAATAATCATTTACGAAGCCTCTACTATGTGCCAGACACTGTGCAAACTAGAGAATGGTTTCCTCTGGCCACACCTACTCCACTTATCACCAACATCAGTAAAAACACCTGGTCCCTCCTTTATGACCAGGTGCAGTAGGATGATAGGTGGGAACCTATTAACTAATCCCTACTCACAGCTGGCCACTGGACCCAGATGGCTCCGGAGGTGACAGTGAGGCAGGGGACTTTGCATAGCCCTCCCTCATTGAAATCCTATTCACATGCATGTCATGGCATCATGCCACCCTGATGTCATTGTCCTATTCTAGAACAAAGCACAAATAGCAGCAAGCAATTGGCAGCTGGAAACCTTCGAGTCAGGTACCCAACTACTCTCTATTTGGAGGAGGTACAGATAGAGTGCTGGCCTTGGAGATGGGATGAATTTTGCATTAGCTACTTATTCCCTGGGTGACCATGGACAAGTCTTGCTTGACCTTTCTCAGCCTCAGTCTTCTCATATGTAAAATGGGCACAGAACATAATAGCATCTATCTTATCTGGTTGTTAAGTCAAATGTGAGAATGCATGTAAATGATTTTGCGAGCCTCAAAGTTCTGATATCTATGTGTACTATTATTATTAGCCAGTCCATACCATGTTTGGCTGCTGATGTGACTGTGAGGAGAAATTAGATTTCTCCAGACCATGATGAAAAACTAGACGTAGAATTCATGGGCTCTGATTGTTTGAGTCCTTTTTCAGTCATGTTTGACTCTTTGTGACCCCATTTGGGGTTCTCTTAGCATAGCTATTTCCTTCTCGAGCTCATTTTACAGATGAGGAAACTAAGGCAAACAGGGTGAAGTGACACAGCTTGTCAGTATCTGAGGCCAGATTTGAACTCAGGAAGATGAGTGTCCCTGACTCCAGGACCAGCACTCCATCTGCTGCACTACCTAGCACCCAGGGCTCTGATTAGAAAGGACCAAATCTGTTTTCATGATCAATAGTCAAAACCTTTGTGCAGAACTGCTCATATATTCCCCATCCCCTTAAAATTCTAAACATTACAAACTGTATAACTTTAAACTAAATGTGAATAATAAATATATCCTTAATGAACAAAAGAAAATGTTCTTTTATGCCCATGTCCTGTTGTCTTCTCCTTTATCAATTCTCATATATTTATATTTTGACTTATTTACATGATTTTTTTTCTTTTTCTCAGGCTTTTTTTTCTTCCTAGTTTTGTTGCCACTCCATTTAAAATTTTATCTTTATTGAATTTTCCTGGCTATATTCATGTCAAGAGGAAAATGTACAAAAAAATGAAACAAAACAAAAAACCTATTCCCACCAACAGCCACACCTTTTCACATGCTTGGGAGCATTGCTTTTATTTGTACCATTTCTCTGAGGAGTTTTTATTTTTTCAGGATTCTGTATAAAGGGTTCCCTCTCTCTCTCTCTCTCTCTCTCTCTCTCTCTCTCTCTCTCTCTCTCTCTCTCTCTCTCTCTCTCTCTCTCCCCGCCTCCTTGTTGTTTCTTATTGCAGTGTTTTTTCCCATGGATACTAAAACCCTATGATACTATAGTCCCCATATCTTGCTGCTGATATTCTCAATATTATTCATTTTACCTTTCTGTTTGAATTTCATGGGATAGAATTCCACTAAGAGCCATTTTGGGAGAGATATGGATATGTATGTTTGTCACATGAACTATGTGTACCCACATTCTTCTCCAGAACAGCTTCAGCATTCTATACATCTATTGATTATGAAATAAAGTTCCTATTTGGACACATTGTTTCATGAATTTATTGACATTATTTAGATTATTGCTGTTAAAATGATTATGTACCGTGAGCTCTACTAATTTTATTTACATTTCCTATAGGTATATGAATTTATTTTACTGTGTACAATGTTATAAATCACATTAATTTCTTTTGTTGTAAAATGTTTATATCACCAAATTTTGTGTAAAAATCTCCTAAATTAGATTTATGACTAATAATTGAAATATTAGTACTAGTTGGGTTTGGTTTGAGTTCTTGTTGGTAATTGTATTATCAAATCACCACCCACTCTTTTGTTTTTTCCTTCTGATTCCAGAAGGAAAAAAAAATATGCTTGGTCTTCACTATGAATACTCACTGGTTTCGTATCCTTGATTTGATTTCTTGCTGACCCTCCTAGAGCCAAACTCCTCAATTCGTCCACCTATCAGGCATCTTCCATCTCTCCCTTGCCACAAATGCCTTTCCATTATTCCACCTTCAGAGGTATTGTTCTACCAAGTTGTCTTCCAACCTCTCTAACTATTCCTCTATCTCTTTTCCTGATTACTCAGCCTTTTTCCACATGTTTAAAGTGGTAATTCCACCAGGTTCCAACCTAGGTCGCTATTCTCTTCTCTCTTTGCCCTCTTTTTCTTGGCAACCTAAGGCTCTCTTACACCTTTGACAACCACCTCTCTGCCAGTGACTCTCAAATTTCTATCTGTTGCCCTGCCTTTCTTCTGAGCTCTAGGGCCACATGTCCAACATACCCTAGACGTTACACCATACATTCAAATGTGATTTGTAAAAAACTGAGCTTATTATCTTTCCATCAAAACCTGTTCATCCTTTTGATTTTTTTATTCTTGCTAGTAATAACCATCCTTCATTCAGTTTTCCATTAGAAATTTTGGCATTATCTGTGAATTTCCTCCTCCCTCATAGTGGATCAGTTATGCTATAGTTTCATTAATTTTACTCTTGGAACAATTTTCCCATTTGTCTTTTCCCCTCAATTCTTTTTGCTAACCACCCTAGTGTAGGACCTCGTTATAATCAGACTGGGTCTTCTTGTTTGCACTCTCTGCACTAACCAATTCATCCTTCACAACAAAGCCAGATGACTCTTGCTAAGCAGACTTAGTCATGACACTCTTCTTTACAAAAACCTTCAGTGACTCCCTATTGTCATCCATGGAAAGTTCAAACTCCTTTACCTGTCATGCATGGTCCTCCACAATCTAGTACCACTACTTTCTCAGTAACATCTCACCATTTGATCAAGTGGCACTGCCATATTCCTGCCATGTCATCATGATTCTCCCCTGCTCATCCCTCCCTTTCCATCTCTTGTTCTGAAAATAATAATCAAATCGCCACTATTTACTCCTGGAAAGGGAATTGTTCATTGATTTCACTATGGCTCCACTCTCTATCCCTGTGACTCCCCATCCCTAAAACATTTCCTTGGCCATCACTTCCCTATATGTGTTGTCATCCCCGATTGGAATAGAATATCTTGATGTCTTGCTTTTGTATTTATATCCCCAGTGCTTTTCATAGTAAATGCCATGTAGTATATACTTAAAAATGCTTTTCATTCATTCATTCATTCACATGATATTCCATCTAAACTGAGTGATTCTAACCCATCACCATGCTTTGAGTTTGCCCAGCCACGTGGTTTTGCTCACATGTTCCACTATGCTGGGCCTGACCTTCTTGCCCCTTTTCACTTACTGAACTACAATGCAGCCTCTAAAATCTAACGTAAATGCCACCTTCTACAAGAATTCTTCATTCCCCTTGTTGGTAGCAATCCTCCCTCTACGATCTTATTTAGAACTTCGTTCTATATCTCTCTCATGAATTCATCATATGATATGTTTTATTACAGTTATTTTTGTCTTTGTCTTATCTCCCTACTAGACTGTAAGCTTTGTAAATGTAGGGGTTATGCCTTAGCTAAACTTGTTTTTACCAATATTCATTACTGTGCTTTACGATGAAGGAGGTGCTTAATGAATCTTGGTTCCATTTTAATGTTATCTCATTTTTTAATTTTTTTTTCCTGTTTGTGCCTCTTAGTTTTTCCCCCTCATTTTTGCATATATATATATATATATATATATATATATATATATATATATATGTGTGTGTGTGTGTGTGTGTGTGTGTGTATGTGTATGTACACACACCCATATATACACACAAACATGTATATGCTTTTTATGTGTCCTCATATGTTAATGTGATATTCACTTATTTCTTATACAATATTTCCTCTCAGTAACTTGCTTAATATTGTTAATGTTATTTCCTTTAACCACTCTGAACCTGAAGATGTTGATTTTAATAAGTGAAAATTATTTCTCATAACATTTGTTCAGACAATTGACTTAATGAATTAGACATGTACCTATATCTGTATATATCGTTTAATTCCGTATACCATCTGACCTAGTAGAACACGTGCACCATTGGAGCAGCACTGTCTTTTTTGTTTGTTTTCTATCCACAGGGAGCACAGCATCGTGCACTTAATCCATTTTTGAAGAGTTGAATTCAATTGAGTGACCACTGCTAGGTCACATGCTAGTTGTGACCATATTAGTGCCACATGCTCCTCAGTCTGATTTTTTTTTGGGGGTGGGGTGTGGGTGGTTAGTTTTCTTTTCTTTTTAATATCATTTCATTTATACACAGAATCAGCCACAATTTCCCATGCAGCGCCATGAGCAAGCAATAGTGTGTGACGCTCTGGTGCTCTGAGATGGAACTGAGCTTTCAGAAGTGTTTCCTTCTCTCCTTTTTATTGTTGAACATGTTTTATTGATGCCTTTTGCCTTTCTATCACAGGTATTTCTCACCATCCTCCTCCTCTTCTTCCACCTACTTCTCCACCTAGCCTCAGGGAATAGGTGATGAATCAGGCTCAATAAACGACTATAGAAAGCAGTAGTTCAGGACCCCTTTACACTCCGTAAAATTATTGCAGACCCCACAAAGAGCTTTGTTATGTGGGTTATACCTTTCAATCTTCACCATATTAGAAATTTAAATGTCTTAAGATTATTCTGAGAGTAGTTTTGAACTCTCAGGCTATCTAAAAGGGTCTTGGGGACCCTCAGAGCTCCCTGGACCAGGCTTTGAGAACCACTGGCATAAAGGAACCTCATATTCTGCATCTCTCTCTTACAAGTAAACACATTTTCATGTCACATTACTTCTACATATATGATAGGTTTTTTTTTCTCTTTATTTGGTAACATGGTGTCATCATTTTCTTTCACTTTTGTTACCAGCTCATTACAAACCTCAGAGCATCAGCTTATTTCCAACAGTAACTTCCAGGTAGCATCTCAAGGAAAGCTAATCAATAGTTGTGCTTCTTCCCTCCCCCCCCCCCGATTGTTCTATACAATTTCAATAGCCACATATGGATTTTATGACCTGGTTCAAAGTCTATAGGCTAAAGGAATGAAATTTTGGTCTCTTTATAATAACAACTAGGATTTATACAGTCCTTTTCTACACAAGAAATACTGATCAGAAGGAAAATCACAGATCTGAAAATAGGACTAGTAGCTATTCTCCAAACTCAACATTCCATCTCCCACCTTTGAGCAATTGCAGATGCTATTTTCCATGACTAGAATGCAGTCTCTTCACACTTCTACCTCCCAGAATTTTTATTTTCTGAAACTCGAGCCTCAAATCTCATTTTCACAACACTCTCCTCATTGGTAGAGATTGATTACTCAAGGATCCCTGCCTGCAAGAGGGGTGGAGTTGGCTTAGGACAAGAGAGATCTTGACTCTCTTCTTGGACTTCTAGCTTTAAGAAAAAAGACATGAGATTCCAGATTCTTTTCAAGGAAATATTCCAGAAGGGGGAAGAAGACTCTAAGAAGAAATCGACATGTAGAGAACCTGGCACATCAATGAGGTCTTAAAGTATTAAGGCTCAGCTCAGATGCTACCTCCTCTGTCAAACCTTTCCTGGTCCCTTCAAGTTGTTAATATTAGATCCTCAGGTTAGATCATCATGTATTTTCTTATCTGTGAACATGATGTATTCCCTGCCCCCCACCTCCTCATAGGAGAATGCAAGCTGGAATCATATAATCATAGATCCAGAGATACAAGGGACCTCAAAGATCTTTCTATCCAAACCCTTCAATTTACAGATGAGGAAACTGAGGATGAGAGAAGTTACTTGTGTCTTGCCCAAGGTCACACAAGTAGTAAATGTCAGAGTCAGGATTTCAACCCAGGTCCTCTGATTCTAGGATCTTTCCATTGTACTACAATGCTTCCCTCAGGGAGCTTCTTGACCCATGAACTTTGGAGTTTTTTTTTTATTCTCTCATCAATAAAATGGGGATACCAATAGCTCTAGCTACCTTACAGGATTGTTGTGAGGATCAAATGAGATAACATTTGTAAAATGCTTTATAAATCTTAAAGCACTATATGCATGCTAGCTAGTATTGTTTTTAATCCTTTATTCAATTTGAAGTTATGCACTGATCACGGACCTTGATGAGCTTATGAAAGACTGGTGATCCACACATGAAAAGGAAAGGAGAAATATTGTAAAACAAGGACAAAACAGTATTTTGGAGTCTTTGGAACTGTTGTATTATCATTTCACCCCAATCCTCAATTTGCTAAAGGAAGAAATTAAATGTTTCTTCACTCTCCATTTTTCAAGCACTAATTCCATATGAGTTATGTATTTATATGAGCATTCAAGCATGCATTATTCATTATTCAATTATTTATTCAGCATTCAATATTTAGTACTATGCATAGCAAGTGCTTAAAATTTTTTTTCATTCACGCATACTTTCACAAGACACTGTGCTAGGCACCGTTTTAGATATAAAAATATAAATGAAATGGTCCCTGCCCTCAAAGATCTTATAACTTAGTAAGGGGACTGAAGACAGGAGCACAAATAACTACCATGTAGGGAAGCAGATGAGGAGTCAAATCCCACTGGATTTGAAAGAGTTAGAAAAGACCTAAGAGACCACTCCCTTTACAGAATGGGAGACTAAGGCTAAGAAAGAGGGAAGTGATTTGCCAGCCGTTTGTTCAGCAGTAGTTTGGAGAAGGGAGGAAATACTTCCATCTGGAAATGATCAGGGAAAGCTTTGTGAAGAAATCATATAATTTAGAACTACTCTTGGAATGATATTCATTTTTTATTTTCACAAAGATGAAATCTGGGAAAAGAATTTTAGATTCAGTGATCCTCATCTGTTACTGCCACAAGAGAGGGCAGCCCTATTCAAAAGGCATAGGACTGGGATACAGGAAGATGAATGAGCAAAGCAAGGAGACCAAAAGACTGTTGGGGATGAGGTAGGGATGGGGAACCAAGATTGCGATGCTGTATGATTGAAATTGTATGCAGCATTCCCAAAGGACAAATACGCATATAAAGTTTAAGAAATTTTCTGTAAAAATAAATAGAATCTGATTGAAAATGAAAATACTCAAAAGACTGGTATTGTAACGAAAAAAGAACAGATTTCTTTGCAAACTCCTTTTTATATCACCCCATACGAATCTTTACAATAAAAGGCCTGTGAGGCTAGAGACTTGGAAGTGAAAAAAAAAATGTTCTGAGCCTTTTGGAAGAATATTCTCAGATAAAACAAAGGTACTAGTAGAGATTGCACTGGCTTGGTGTTTTAATTGGAAAAAAACATAACAGTGGATCTTCAAGTAGATACAATAGGAGCAGACACATAATAGACTACTTGTAATGTGAAGATGACCACAAAATTCAGTAAATTTACTAATTTATTAAAATGAAATTCAAATTAAGATGATTGTTGTCATGGCAAGAAAACCTAATTAAAAAAACAACAACAACAGAACAAAATTCTGTAAAAAGATTTATTCCGTACATTTGTTACAAGCCCAGGCAGGGAGAAGTGCCAAAAATCTCTAAGGTGCAAGTGCACTTTTGAATATGAGTGTCTCACAGGTACTTAGAGTATGTTGAAAACATAGGATCATGTCATGCTGAGTTCACAAGCAATCAGTCCCTAATGATGAGTAATTTGTGGTGCGTTAGGGGAGATTAAGAGACTTTCTAATCTGCTGCTTTAGTCATTGGTTTCAGGGGTCAGAAACTGCTATCCTTGCATAAAAATTGTGATAAAGAAAGGCAAAAGCAGTGTTAAATATGACTATCCAATTACACTCGAAATGGAGGCTTTTTTCTAAAATGACATTACTCTGGTCCAGAAAGAGACAATGTTCTGCCCAACCTCCCTCTCTCCCTACTTTACCTTGGGAATCTGTTCAAGCCAGTATGGTAAGGGGAACGAATACAGGCTTTTGGAGTTAGAGGATGTTATTGTTGATCAGTCATTTCAGTCGTGTCCGACTCTTTGTGACTCCATTTGGGGTTTTCTTGGCAAAGATACTGGAGTGGTTGGCCATTTCCTCCTCTAGCTCATTTTACAGATGAGAAAACTGAGGCAAACAGGGCTAAGTGATTTGCCCAGGGTCACACAGATAGTAAGTATCTAAGGCTGGATTCGAACTGAGGTCTTCCTAATTCCAATCCCAGTGTGCTATCTACTGTACCATCTAGCTGTCCAGGTGTAGGGGTTTCAAATCTTGGATCTATTGCTTACCTCCAGTATAACTTCGGATAAGTCAGTTTATATCTCTGGGCTTTGTCATCTCTAAATCGAGAAGAGATGAGCTTCTAAGGCCCTTCCAAGATAGAAACCTATGATCCTATAAATTGTTGCTAAAAATCAGATACTAACGATCATAGAAGGAGAAGTGTTTTGGTGTAGTGAATAGGGGAGATCTGGCCTTGGAGCCAGAAAGAACTGGGTTCAAGTCTGGCCTCCATCATACACTGACAGTACGACCCTGGGCAAGTCTGTGCGTGGCAGAGTAGATTACCAGCTGCTTTAGTAGAGAAAGTGTTGTCATTTGGGAGTTCCCTGTATCAGTGAAATGGGTTATAGTGCCACAGAATAATTCCCCACCCCCATCCCTTCACACTTCAGTGCCAATCTTCCTCTCTCTTCCTTCCTACCTCTTTCTTTTCTACTCTTCTCCTCTGTTCTTTTTTCTCCTCTTTTCTTTCCTTTCCTCTTTTGCCCTCCCTTTTCCTTCCCTTTCCATCCTACTCTCTCCTTCCCTCCTATCCCTTTCTTTTCCATTTTTATAAAAAGATTTTGCTTCAATGTTGTTGAATCTGAAAACAGAGCTGCCCTTTCCGGCTTGTTTTTAAGTGACATTAAGAAACATCCACAGTGGTTTCTCTCACTGGTTCTAATTCTTTACAATATGACTAATGTGAAAATAGGTTCAATATGATAGAGCCTATGACAAATTGCACGATGTCTTGGGGTGGGGGGAGTGAGAGATGGGGAGAAAATTTGGAACTTAAAATCTTATGGAAGTGAATGTTGAAAACTAAAAATAAATAAATAAACTAAGGAAACATTCACAGTGATTCTGTGCCCCGTGAGCCCATCGAGTTAGAAATGAAGCATTATGAGTAGAGATGTATCTCTTCCGGCTGCTGATCACGTGGGCAGAAGGCCCAGAAGAAGGAGGAATGGCTTTTGGCATGGCAGGAGGCAGCAGGACCAGTGTGATACTACGGGTTGTGGGGGGGCCAACAGCCAGAGCTGCAGGTGTGATCCACGTGACCCAGAAGACGCAGTCTGAGGTCTGGCCCCAGGTGCTTATCCCCCCTGCTCAAGCACCCCCAGGCTCTAGGCTCATCAGCTAAAGACTAAACCGGGCAAGGACAGACTCAGGCTCCTCACGGTGACCACAGTTCCCAGAGCTTCTCTTCCTCTGCTGCTCTTAAACACCTCCTACACTCCCAGATGCCATGTTAACCATCCTACACACACACACACACACACACACACACACACTCCTCTGTGTGTGTATGTATGCATTCTTGGGTTCTCCTGCCTGAGGATCAAGCCCTTCACTCAACTCCATGAAAGAAATCATAAGTATAAAACCGTTCATTCTCCTTACCTTATTCACAAGCTTCTTGCAATCTTTTCCTCTGCCATCACCCAAATGCTCCTCCCTTTATTTATTTTTTTCATTTTAAAACAAGGTTTTTGTATTGAAATTACTGCCCCTTCTAGACAAAAATCCCTCCTCTTCATCTTTGAACTTTTCCTTATAACAAAGAAAATTAACTAAAGAAGAACACCTGACTATAGTGACCATGTCTGAAAATGCACACACTATTCTGCTGTGGTAGTGGTCCACTTCTTTGCTGGGAGAATGGGGTTATTTTTTCCATTTTCCCTTCACCCAAATCCTTTTTTAAAAGGTATGCAGAATTCCCCTTCCTTCTAGACATCTTTTCATTTACAGTGTTGCAGGCTGTGTCTATGTTGTGCTTTTGTTTCTGTCTCGTTCAGTATCAGTTCATATAAATCTCACTTTCCCCTTGAATTCCTCATATTCTTTTTGTGCAATAATGCTCTATTACATTCATATGCTCAAGTTTTTCTTTCTTTTTTTTTCAGTCATCCCATTTTGTTTCTAGGTCTTTGCTACCACCAAGAGCACTGCTATTCATATTTTGCCATATATTGAACCTGTGTTTCTGACTTTGACTTCTTTGGGGGTATAGGCCATGTAGCTGATTCCTGGGTGAAAGGTATGAACAATTTAGCAACTTTTCTCATGATTCTAAAGTCACATTCAGAATAGTTGAATGAATCCATAGTTGTACCAACAATGAATGCATCAATGTCTTTATTTTCCTCTATTGTCTCCTACATTGACTTCCCTTTTTTTTATTACTTTGCCATTTTCTAGGATGAAAAGTGAAATGGGTTTTTTTTAAACTTTCATTAATTAGTCATTTGAAGCATATTTTGATATGAACATTGATAGTTTACAATTCTTTTGGAAACTGTTCACATTAATCTACTCCTTACCTATTGGGGAATGTCTCTTGGTATTACATATTTGTCAGTTTCCTATATGTCTGGGACATCATAGCTTTATCAGGAGCATTTCCAAACTTCACTAAAGGTTTCCAAACTCCCTTTTAACCTCCATCATTGTACCACTCTTCAGAAAGTCCCATTGATGACTTCCTCCTGCCATTCACATTCTTTTCTAGTCTGGACCTAGGCAACACTTTTTGGTTATAATGTTAATCTGAGCTCAAAGGAAAGGCCTGCAAAGAAATGCCCGTGTCTCTTCTCATGTGGGTTTACATTTCTAAGTCTCTCTCAGACTCAGACTGGGATAATGGAGGCTGTGTTGTACAAAGAGTCAGAGGACCCGAGCTCTAGGGCTGTTTCTACTATTATCTTTGTGACATTTTTATGTCATCATATAAAAATATGCTTCAAATGACTAATTATAAGAGAAATGCAAATGTTAAACACTGATTTCACCTTATACACTAGAAATGGGTACCTAACCTCTCTATACCTAAATTTCCTCATCTCTAAAATAAAGAGACAAGATTGCAGATACTTACGTACCCGTTAAGATTACAATTTACTTTTCTGTGGTACAGATAATATGTTTTGTTTTTATATAAATGAGGAAACTGAGGTACAGTGAAGCAAAGTAACTTGCCTAAGGTCACACACACAGCTACTCACGGACTATTTGTGCTCAAGCTATGGTAGAGCCTTCAGAGTTCACATTGGCATAATCAGCCATAGTCGGACGCCACGTTATTTTGACTCCAACATAGTGACATCACTTTGGTCCTCTTCGAAAATGAAGGACATCAGCCAACCCAACTACTCAGTATTAAAGCTAGGATTTGAACCTCAGTCTCGTACCTCCACATCTTTGTTCTGTAGCCACCTCTACACCAGCTACGAGAAGATCTCTAAGGCCCCTCACATGGCTGTATAAATCTTTCCTTGCTGTCCTATTTCCATATATTTTGCTTTCCTATTCATGCCTCTGAATTAGGGGCACCTAATGAAGAACCATAAATGCTATGGATAGAGGAGCACCATGATATAATGGAAAGAACAGTGACTCTGGAATCAGATTCCTGGATTCAAATTCAATTCCTGTCTGTGAGACCTAGGACAAGTCACTTGGTTTCTCTATATAAAATGAGGGGATTAGGTTAAATGTGGCCTTTAGGTCTCTCCCCGTTCTGAATCTACTATTTTATAAACTACTCATACCATAAATTGTTTGATGGGTTTATCCCTGGGGTGTGACTAGATGGCTTTACCAGTTCCCCTTCTTCCTTCTTCCTCTTTTAATTCTTGATGTTCTTCTCAGAATCTGCTTTCAGACATCTGCCTGAATTAGACAGTCACAAAGATGCTCATCAGAGTGGAGAATTGTTGCTACTCTTTATCATCTGGCTGAATGTATGAAATGCATTGATTGGGTCCTGGAGATTTTCTAGAAATTTGTCCAATACTGTTTGGGTTCATGGTTGCGTATGTGTTTCAATACACATATATCATTATACGTTAATCAATAATGTGTTTGCTAGATTATTTCTTTTCTAAAGTATGCACTGTCCAGCCTTGAAGATGAAAGAATTGCCCAAACATGCCTGGAGCCCTGAATGTCTTCTGAGGAAGGGTCAGGAAGGGAGAAAACAGGGAAGCTGTAGAGGCAGAATAGCAAGGGCTTCCCCACACTTGCAAGTGATGTAGTCTCTGATGCACAGAGACCTCTGGCCTGCAACATTCACATTCCTGGTAATGCATCCCTATCAGAGGGGACTATAGGAAGCATCCTTTGAGTGCCTGAGTTGTGGAGCTACTACTGATGCTTCTAGAAAGTATTTACCCCCAGAATCTGCAAACTCTCAGAAGAATCTATAATAAGGAGCATACAAGTGAGTTTTTAGCATGAGACAGATCTTGACCAAGGTGACTATGAAGGTCAGATGACTATCTCAATTAGATTCACGACACTCTATCTCCCAAGTCACTGGCTCCTAGAACTCATTCTATGCAATGCTGGTAACATTTGTACATGAGGAAACATGACATAGATGCCAGAGCACTGGCCCTGAAATCAGGAAGACCTGGGTTCAAATTCCATTTCTGCCACTTATGGGCTGTATGATGCTAGGCAAATCATTGACTTCTCTGAGAGTCAGATAACTCCAGTAGCCATACCTGGAGTTGCCATCTGTCTTCATGAAAGGAAAGCTCTCACCTTTTTATGTAATACCTGCTTTCCTTCTAAGACTTCATGATAGAAATTCTGTCATGCTTCTTTACTGAAATCCTCAAGGTTATGCAGGATACAGGTGTTACTCACATTTCCCTGGCTCTTTCTTTACCATAAATAGGGAAGACAAGGTGTTATAATTTTTCTTGAGGTCACATGGCTATTGAATGTCAAAGGAAGATACAGAATCAGACTTTCTCCTTGCCATGTACATTACTTTGGTTAGTTATTCTGGAATATTAAAAGGGTACTTTGAAGGTTGACAGTTGCCAATGGATTTGAGATATAGTTCTGCTTTTCAGAATTCCAAGATTATGCTTTGTTACCAGATCGGCTAAGGATGCAATGTTCTCAGCCCTCATCCTGATGGATGTGTATCCACATATCACAAGTTACATTGCTGATTTTAATGGAAGCTGACTGTCACTGCAGTTTCCCAAGATAGTGTACTCAGGCAGGGTGAGGAGACACTGAACTTGGCCTTAGGGCTGGTGGACTCAGAGAACCCAGATGATCTGTTGTGTTCAATTCAGTGCCAGTAAAAGTCTCACTATAGACTCCATTAATTTGTGATGATTCAGGGAGCAGCTAGGGAGAAACTGCTTCTGATTATGGTAGAGCTAGAGAGTGTTTCCTAAACAAGCTAATGGTCTAAAAATGAAATATGAAAGTAAAATACTTAATCTAATGAGGTGTTAATTTCTAGAATGTTGTGAGCCCTTACTTAGACATAATTGGGAGGTTGTTTGGAAATAATTTTTACCTGTTGATTAAAAGAGATATCCAAGAGACTTTCCTAAAAAAGAGTGCTCTTGGAGTTGTGATATACATTTGCAAATAATAATAAAGAATTTATTTTGAAATAGGACATGTCTTCAGTGAATGCTGAGGGTTTGCTATATACACTGCCTCTCTAACTGGTTTGCTGAAAGTACTAGATCTCTAATTCAAATGGAAGTTTCTTAAGGGCACAGACAATGTTTTACAGCCCTTTGTAATCCCAATGCCTATCAAAGTAGCTTGCTCATAGTAGGTTCTCTCTCTGTCTCTCTCCATGTATCTACTTGTTGATGATAACAATCTCTTATTCAGACTTTTCATTAATCCAATATGGTCTCCTTTTTTAAAATTTATTTTTTTATTTTTATTTTTTTTTCCCTTTTTTTCCCTTTTTTTAGGCAATTGGGGTTAAGCGACTTGTCCAGAGTCACACAGCTAGTAAGTGTCAAATGTTTGGTCTGAGGCAGGATTTGAACTCAGGTTCTCCTGACTCCAGGGCTGGTGTTCTATCCACTGTGCCACCTAGCTGCCCCTATTTTTAGTTTTCAACATTCACTTCTACAGGATTTTGAGTTCCAAATTTACTCCCCATTTTGCCCCTCCCCCACCCCTAGATGGCATGCATTCTGAATACCCCTTCCCCCAATCTGCCCTCCCTTTTATCACCCCCCTCCTTCTCTTATTCCCTTCCCTTTCTATTTTCCTGTAGCGCAGGATGGATTTCTATACCCCATGGCCTGTATATCATCTTATTTCCCAGTTGCATGTAAAAACAGTTTTTAACATTCATTTTTAAAACCTTGGGTTCCAAATTCTCTCCCTCCCTCCCCCCTGCTCCCCCCCCCCGGCCAACCCTCATTGAGAAGGCAAGCAACTCAATGCAGGTTATACACATGTAGTCATGTAAAACACTTCTATAATAGTCATGTTGTAGAAAGCTAACTATATTTCCCTTCATCCTATCCCACCCCCTGTTTATTCTATTCTCTCCTTTCACCCTGTCTCTCCTCATCAGGCTTTGCTTCTGATTACCTCCTCCTCTCATCTGTCCTCTCTTCTATCACCCCCACCTCTTTTATCCCTTTCCTCACTATTTTCCTGAAGGGTAAGATAGATTTCCATACCCAATTGAGTGTGTATGTTGTTCCCTCCTTAAGCCAAATCTGATGAGGGTAAGATTCACTCATTCTCTCTCACCTTCCCCCACTTCCCCTCCAGCTTTTTCTTGTCTGTTTTCTGTGAGATAATTTACCCCATTCTACCTCTCCCTTTCTCCTTCTCCTAGTATAATCATCTCTCACCCCTTAATTTTATTTTTTATATATCATCTCTTCATCTTCAATTCGCCCTGTGCCCTCTGTCTATATATATACACATATATACATACATTCACATACACACATATATACATACATACATATATATATGTATATATACATACATACATACATACATATATGTATTTCCCCCCTCCAATTACCCTAATACTGAGAAAGGTCTCATGAGTTACAAATATCATCTTTCCATGTGATAATATAAACAGTTCAACTTTAATAAGTCCCTTATGATTCCTCTTTCCTGTTTACCTTTTCATGCTTCTCTTGAATCTTGTATTTCAAAGTCAAATTTTCTGTTTAGCTCTGGTCTTTTCATCAAGAATGCTTGAAAGTCCTCTATTTCACTGAATGTCCATTTTCCTCCCTGAAGGATTATACTCAGTTTTGCTGGGTAGGTGATTCTTGGTTGTAATCCTAATTCCTTTGACCCCCAGAATATCATTTTCCAAGCCCTCCAGTCCCTTACAGTAGAAACTGTTAAATCTTGTGTTATCCTGATTGTGTTTCCACAATACTTAAATTGTTTCTTTCTGGCTGTCTGCAATATTTTCTCCTTGACCTGGGAACTCTGGAATTTGGCTACAATATTCCTAGGACTTTTTCTTTGGGGATCTCTTTCAGGAGGAGATCTGTGGATTCTTTCAATTTCTATTTTGCCCTCTGGTTCTAGAATATCAAGGCAGTTTTCCTTGATCATTTCTTACAAGATGATGTCTAGGCTTTTTTTTTTGATCCTGGCTTTCAAGTAGTCCAATAATTTTTAAATTCTCTCTCCTGGATCTATTTTCCAGGTCACTTGCTTTTCCAATGAGATATTTCACATTGTCTTCTATTTTTTTTCATTCTTTTGGTTTTGTTTTACAATGTCTTGATTTCTCAAAAGTCACTAGCTTCCATTTGCTTCATTCTAATTTTTAAGGAAATATTTTCTTCAGTGATCTTTTGGATTTCCTTTTCCATTTGGCCAATTCTGCTTTGAAGGCATTCTTCTCCTCATTGGCTTTTTGGACCTCTTTTGCCATTTGGGTTAGTCTAGGTTTTTTTTTTTGTTTGTTTGTTTGCTAGGCAATGGGGTTAAGTGACTTGCCCAGGGTCACACAGCTCGTAAGTGTTATGTGTCTGAGGCCAGATTTGAACTCAGGTCCTCCTGATTCCAGGACTGCTGCTCTATCCACTGCACCATCTAGCTGCCCCTAGTCTAGTTTTTAAGGTGTTATTTTCTTCAATATTTTTTGGGGGTCTCCTTTAGCAAGTTGTTGCCTTCTTTTTCATGATTTTCTTGCATCACTTTCATTTTTCTTCCCAGTTTTTCCTCTACTTCTCTTACTTGCTTCTCAAAATCCTTTTTGAGCTCTTCCATGGCCTGGGACTGATTCATATTTTTCTTAGAGGTTTTGGGTGTAGGAGCTTTGACTTTGTTGTCTTCTTCTGGTTGTATGTTTTGATCTTCTTTGTCATCAAAGTAAGATTCTATGGTTTGACTCTTTTTGCCCAGTTTGCTCATGATCCCAGCCCATTACTTGAGTTATAAACTCTTTGTTAAGGTGTTTACTCCTTTCCTGGCCTGTGCTCTGGTCTATGAGTGACCACAAGCACTCTTTTCTGCCTTGGAACTGTGAGGAGGATTCTCTCCATACCACCACTAAAAACTCTACCACACCAGCACTCCTCCTTGCCCTAGGACCACCTCCTAGAACTGTGACCCAGATCCAAGCACAGGCAAAGCAGGAGAATCCTGCCTCACAACTGCCTGTGATTCAGCCCCCTGAGGCCTGCTCTAGGTTCTCTGAGGCCAGTCTTTGTGATTGTGGCCTAAGCTGAACTGCATTCCTCAATCAGCCCAGCATAACAGACCTTTCCCATCAACCATCCAGGATGTCTTGGGCTAGAAATTTGTTTCACTGTGTCTTTTTGTGGGTTCTGTTGTTCTAGAATTTTTTTAGAGCCATTTTTACAGGTATTTGGAGTTTGGGGGAGAGCTCAAGCAAGTCTCTGCTTTTTACTCCACCATCTTGGCCCCTACCTATCCAGTATGGTCTTCTAATTAGCTCAGATTAGAGGTTTTACTGCAGTAAAGGCTTACAACAGGCCTCCTCAAGACGAGAAATAAATGATATGGGGATTGTTCTTGCCATTGCCGTTTTGATCGGCTGAATAATCAAGTTAAATGTGTTGTCATGTTTCTCACGTTGACTTTGTCCTTACATTATAATAATGCAGATATCCAGCTAGTACATTACCATCTTTTGTTGAGGTAAAATCTGGTGATATGATCGATATTCATGCAGATATACCGACTTGTGAACTGACATCAGTGTACTGTATAAGGTACCTGTAATCTTTAAGATATTGAATAAATGTTTTGTGTCTGCTCACCCCCATGTACCGATACAATTATTGTCTCAATTTTGAGATGATTCAATTTATATATTTATTTCCATTTCTCCATGATAGCAGCTCATTTTGAATTTTCTTATCTCATTTCTTGAGATACTTCTTAGTAGAACAGAATTATCAATGAACGGATTCATTTTTATCAAATATTAAACAAAAACAACCACAGAGGCAGGCCTCTAGAGGATCTATATGATGCACCACGATATGTATGGTTCACGAAAAGACATGGATAAGAATTATAAAAGATTTGAAAGCATGGTTGGATTTTCATCTCAACTAGGAGACTGAGTACTTATGTTGATATTATTAGGGATTCATATAGAAGAATCAGAGTATCAAACCTCAATAGAAATATAGGAGTGTGAAATAATAAAATATCTTGGCCCAATAACTCAACAATTGGGAATATAACCTGAAAGAGTTATTAGAAATAAAAATATCTGCCTACTCAAAAAGAAGCATTTTATAAAATTAAAAAAAAAACCAGAAGCAACCTAAGTATCCACAAACATGGGAGTGACTAAATAAAATGTGATGTTAATATACTGCAATATTACACTATTATATGTAATGCATACTATATATTACATATTGTAATATATGCATAATGTAATATAACAATATAATGTGACAATGTAATAATGAAATAGTATATTGTTATAATATTATATGTCATGGTATAATATGCTAATCCTAATAATATAACACGACAAAATATGGCATACTATGATCTGATGTGATGTGATATGATATAATGTAATTAGTATAGTGTAATATAATACAACATTATACTGCTTGATGTTGCATGGGGTAAAGTACTAGACCTAAAGAGAGGAAAATGAGTTCAAATCCCACTTTAGATACTTCCTAGCTATCTGATCCTAGGCAAATAACTTAACTTCTGTCTGTCTCAGTTTCTCCAACTGTAAAATTGGGGATAATTAATGCTTATCTCCCAGGGTTGTTGTGAAGATATAATGAGAAATTTCTAAAGTGATTTACAAAACTTATAGTACTACATATATACATATAGTATACATATATAGTATTACATATAGTACTACATAAATAAATGCTAACATGAATGTCAATAAGACTAATAGCTGTGAGTAACACAAAGAACTCAGGCAAGACTTTTATGAAATAACACAAAACAAAACAAAAACAGAAGCCAGCACACAAGCTAGAACCTTAAAGATAGAAAGTGGATAAGACTGAATGGACAAGCAAAGAATCCTGACAGAGACTTAGAAAAAGTAGAAGAAAAGCTGTCATGATACTTTGTGTTGAAACTGATTAATTAAAATGAAGATAGCCAATAAGCAGATTTGTTTGATATTCAATATTATTTCTCAAAATAATTCAATATTATTTTCAATATCATTCCATTCTATTTTTTCAATATTATTTTTGTTCAATATTACTGATATTCAATATTTTTTAAAATTAATAGATTATCTGATTTGTTAAAAAGAATCAGAGCTTTTATTAGATTGGTCCTCTGACAAAGAGCCAACTCTCCCAACCACTTGTTCAGAGCAGGTCTTGCCACTTAGGCTCACCTTGCCATTGCACCCCTCCCCTGAGGTTATCTTACTCATCCATTGTCATCATCCTTATACTCAACCTCCTCTTGGGAGCCGGTGGGTTAGGGATCCCTGGTAAAGCTATGGGCTATGATCCAGGCCAGGGGTGGGGAACTTGTGGCCTCAAGGCCACATGTGGCCTTCTAGGTCCTTGAGTATGGCCTTTTAAATGAGTCCAAATTTTATAGAACAAATCCTTTCATTGATTTGTTCTGTGATATTTGGATACAGTCAGAGGGCCACAATTGAGGACATAGAGGGCCATGTGTGGCCTCAAGGCCACAGGTTCCTCAACCCTGGTAGATTCTCTGGAGGATTAGTCATCTCTTCCCAGAATTTCTACACTGACTCTACTGTCCTCTATCTCCCAGTCATGCTGCCAAGTCTGGGGATTTATACCATGTCTTTCATCGGTTATACCTAGTATCAGAGCATGCAAACCTAGGGCTTTCTAGCATGCAGAATGAGCTTTCCCTGATCTGGAAGCACCCTGATCCTCACTTTGATGAGTGTCCTAGCATCAGTGTCCCTGGGCTGCATCTATGGAGACTATGTTGGATTTCTGCCTCACTACCACAGGGTCTTGTGTCCTAAGGTCTGAGTTTTTTCTCCACGTTCATTCCAGCTCCTCTCCTTTCCTTGCTCTGGATTTATCCGAGGCACCAGGACTCCTCATTATGTATGGTTCTACTAGAATTTACTTTTCCGACTCTAAGGAAACATAGTTGTTTTTCAACATCAGCATCTTCTTCAGTTCACCTTTTAGGATGTGGTAGCAGTTAGGTGGTATAATGAATAGAGAGGTGAACTTGAAATCAGAAAGATCCAAGCTCAGATTCCACCTTAGATCCTTATTAGCTGTTTGACCCTGGACAAATCGCTTAACCTAGGTCAACCTTAGTTTCTTCACCTATAAAATGGGGATGATTTAATAATAGCACCTACTTCCCAGGGTTGTTGTGAGGCTCAGATGAGATACATGTAAAGCACTTTGCAAAACTTGAAATGCTTCATAAAAGTCAGCTATTATTATCATAACGATGTTTGTACTTGTTGCAGTATAATCAATTGCATGTCATTGCTTTCTGAAGAAATTTTGATAGTCACAAGTGTATATCCTCATTCTACATTTTTCTATGACAAGAATTCTTAATAAGGGGCCTATGAACTTATTAAAATATTCTGATAGCTGTATTTCAAAATAATTGGGTTCGATGTGTTTTATTTTAAACATTTAAAAACGTCATTCTAAGAAAGGGCCCATAGGCTTTACCAGTCTGCCCAAGAGGTCTATGATGAAAAGTTGGTTAAGAAGCCCAGCTCTTTGACACATATTATCTGTCAGAGCATCAAAAGGTTTAGAGCTGGAAGGACCTTGAGCATCATCTAATGCAACTTGCTCATTTTACATTTGAGGCAGCGAGGTGGCACTGTGGATAGAGCGCTGGGCCTGGAGTCAGAAAGACTCATCTTCTTGAGTTCGAATCCAGCCTCAGACACTAAGCTGTATGACCTGGGGAAAGTTACTTAGCCCTGCTTGCCTGAGTTTCCTTATCTATAAATGAGCTGAAGGAGGAAATGGTAAACCACTCTGATATCTTTGCCAAGAAAAACTCAGATGGGATCACAAAGAGTCAGACATTAACAAACAACCAAGACAAAGGAGTAAGTAGGGAACTGGTAGAATTCCAGGTTCTATGGGAATAGAGAAGACAAGGCACTTTTGGCACCAATCAAATCCTTTCAGATAAGCTACGGCTCATTCAACCCGACAGCTGTGGTGATGGTATGCTGTCTACATTGCTCATTGCCAGCACCAACTTTTTTATCCCCACAAAGAGAAGACTCGACAGAGGCAAGTTCAGGGAACTTTTAGACAAAATGGGAGAAAAATGAATTATACAGTGCACTAACTGACAGTGCTAATAAACTTTTTTTATTTATGCTGAAATTTCATTAGTTTTGAAAACTATGTGGAAATTTCATCTACTGACAGAGATCAAATGAGATAATATAGGGCAGCAGAATAAAACTCAGATAGAAATAGAGGCCACTAAAAGATACATAAAGATCTCTGTAGGCCTCATGTTGACTTAGAAAACCACACATTAGCATCATTTTATTTATTTTGTAAAATATTTCCTAGCTATGTTTTAATCTGTCCTGAAGCCTTGTGTTTGACACCTCTGATGTAGACAATTTTTATAAGATTATCCGCTTGATAATCATCCATTGATGCAGTTCAAATAAGATAATATGGCAGCTAGGGTTAGCAGTGAATAGAATATTGGACTTGGAATGAGGAAGAGCTGAGTTCGAATTCTGTTTAATACACTTACTAGTTCTGTGATGCTGGGTGAGTCATTTAGTCTCTCTCTGCCTCAGTTTCCTCATCTGTAAAATAAGGATAATAATAACACCTACCTCTCAGGGTTGTTGTGAAGAGCAGATGAGATAATAATTGCAAAGCACTTAGCATAGCGCTTGGCACACTCCCCTCTTCTGTCCTCCCCTTCCCTTCTTTCCCCTTCCATTCTTTGATATGCTCAGCTAAAACAAACAAGCAAACAATAAAAAAACAAACTGTCACTCTAAAAGAACATAGGGATACAATTGTCAGCATCTCATTCTCTAAGACATATGATGTCCAGCTACTGGTCAGCATCTCCTACTTCACCTGGGCAGGGAAATTTCCCAAGCTAGTTGGAGACAGATTTGGTAAACTTGCCCTATTTTTGGCATCAAACATATTCCAGGGAACTCATGTGCCCCAAAGCACTTTCTCTTTTAACTTGACTTTTAAAATAAATTTATTTATTTAATTTGCATTCCTAAATTATCCCTCCTTCCCTCCTCCTCCAACAAACAAACAAACAAACAAAAAAATGAAACTCTAATTATAAACATGCATAGGTTACCAAAACAAATTCCTACATTGGCTATGCTCTAAAATGTATGTCCCTTTTCTGCATTTCCCCAAAGCATTTCCAAGTTTAATTGGTATGGTGAATTTGAGAGTAAGGTAGAAGAAAGAATGTTGCCTCTATGGACTGGAGAAAATATTACTGGTGCTCATTTGAGGAGAGAGGTTAGAAAGTAGCAGTAATATTATTATTAATAGTAATATCTATATCATTCTCTTAAATCTTTTTCATTTATTTAGTTAGTTAGTTATTAGGCAATTGGGGTTAAGTGACTTGCCCAGGGTCACACAGCTAGTAAGTGTTAAGTGTTTGGTCTGAGGCCAGATTTGAACTCAGGTCCTCCTGACTTCAGGGTCAGTGCTCTATCCACTGCACCACCTAGCTGCCCCTAAATTTTTTTTTAACAACAGGATTCTTGTAGGATGTATGGATACGAGTCACAAAATACACAAGTCTCCAAAGCATTGAAGTTGAATGTCACCCAAACAGCAATGGAGAGGAGTGTAGTAGATATGAGCAGACAACCAGACAACAATAACAAATGAAAAATTGAGTGGGAGAAATTGTATAAAGGAATTCATCAAAGAAATATATAACCAAGAAAATAAATGTGCTGCTTACACGAAAAGAAAACTGATAACCCACAGACTCTTTTAGAATGTATGCATCATGAGAACTAGAGGAAGAATGCCAGCTTGTTGATTAGATCTTTTGGTGGATTTACAGAAGAACATTAACAAATCATATAGGATGGTCAATCATGGATAGTTTGCATCACTTACAGGCTTTACTTCCCTTAGAAATCATTTTTGTATAAATTTTTTATTTCCTTATCTTTGAATATATTATTTTTCCTCAATAGAAGTAAACTTCTTGAGAGCAAAAATTGTTTCTTTTTTTTTGACTTGGCGTCTTCAATACCTTGAACATAGTAGGCACTTAATAACTAGTTCTTTTTTTTTTTGGAGGCAATCGCGGTTAAGTAACTTGCCCAAGGTCACACAGTTAGTAAATGTCTGAGGCTGAATTTGAACTCAGGTTCTCCTAATTCTAGGGCCAGTGCTCTATCCACTGTACCACCCAGCTGCCCTGTCCATATCTTTGAATACATTATTTTCCCTCAATAAAAGTAAACTTCTTGAAGGTAAAAATAGTTTCGGTTTTTTTTTTGTCTTTATGTCTCCAATACCTTAAACATATTAGGCACTTAAAAAATTTTGGATGAATAAATGAATGAATATTTTGAATTAATAATAATGATGATTGTCAGGACTAATGTTATTTCTTTCTATTTTGGTCTCTGTTCCTCAGGAAAATCCTTTGCATTCTCTCTATAGGAGGGAAAAGTCTACAAAGATTCAGCTGCTCTTCTTGCCCTCTGAGAACTCTATTCCAAATGGTAACAATCTAGTCTAGAATTCAGTGTATGGTATAGACACACTCTGCATGCCTGACCCACTGATTAGGGAATAAAGATGGAGGAGATTACTGGCATCCAATGTCTGCATCACCACTAACTTATTTGCAGACTTAGGGCAAATCAATTAAATCTTTCCATTTTTCTCTGGGATCAGTTGGTAACATGGAAATGATCTGATCTTCCATCCTTCTTTCCTTGGAAAGCTGAAATACTGATAATGATTGACTCCAGATACCCTTGGAGAGAAGAAGTATATGAAAGATAGTGGTTGTCTTATTTTTTTTTTTATTAATCAGAACTGTTATTGACAAGATAAAAAGGTGCCATTTCTGTCTGTTCTTATTTCTAGCAGGACAAGCTTAAATTCCAAGGGCATTCATCCTGATTCCTCTACCTCCTCATTGACCTCCAGATTTATGTAAGTAACTTCCATGCACAGTACATTGCCTCTTAATTCTCAAGGAGCATTGTGAGAGGGGGTAATTAAAGCAGTCTGTTTCTCCAGCACGTTCTGTCTGTTTCTTCTTTTCATTATTAGATGTGATGACACATTTGCCTGTGTGGCTTCCCACAGATGGCACAGAAATTTTGTGATCAAATGTAAGAGTAAACCAACTGTCATCTCTGATCACAGCTTTCCATATTGCTTCCCCTGTGTAGGAATCTCACTTTAATAAAATGCTCACTTCTTTTAAAGTGATATTACCTTGCAAGAGTGGAAACTTGTAAACTAAGTTGTTAATTGGAGGAGCCAGTGAAAGCCTGCATTTGGAAGCTGATGTAAAAGAGAAGATGAAAAACTAAATTAAAAAAAAATATTGCGACCCCAAACACAGGAAGTAGGAAAGATGAGAGAGGAAAAAAGGCAAATCTTCCATTGTTTTGTTAGTCTGTAACGTACTCTCTACATAATATTGAAGGAATGGATGAATGAATGAAACATTTTCATAATGTGCAAAGTACCATGCTAAATATCCCAATATATGGTAGAGATATTTAAAAGCTTTTCTGTTATATTTAAAATATGTTTAAGTTATTCAGTAAGAATAAAGGTTCGATATTTTTAATAATAATAAATAGTAAAGAAATAATATCAATAGCAATATTAAACAATGAAATGACAACTGGCATTTATATATTGCTTTAAAAACTGAATGCTTTAAATACATGATCTGATTTGTGCCTCACAGAAAACCCTGTGAGATAGATTCTTGAGGTATTATTACCCCCAATTTATAGATGTCAAAACGGAGGCACAGTGAGGTTAAGTAGGTTTGAAATGGCTACATAGCTGGTAGTATCTGAGGTGGGACCTGAGCCCAGGTCTTCCTGATTCCAAATCTAGAAATCTATTCTATTACACTGCATTAGCAGAAAGTTAGTTGTGAGAAAAAAGAAGATTTTAAAGGCTGCAGAGCCTTGGTATTATGTATTATTTATTATATTGCAAACTAACTTTCACATCAACTCTGCTGCTCAAAAAAGAGTATTAGATAGCTGTCCCCCCATGATAACCTTCTTCTGATTGGAAGAAAGAAGCCAAGGTTTTGATAAAGTCGGTGATTTTTTCGGTCTTTCTGTTTTCAGGACAAGTAAAAGAAGCCAAAGGGGTAAGTTAGTACCCAAACCAGTGTTAATCAGAATAGGTTTTCTCCCTTCTGCTTTGGACAGATAATTAGAGTCAGCAGTAGAATATGAATGGCCATTGTGTCATATGACAAGTAAAGTAGGACTTTTGGATGCCCTGACAAGTCTTGAGCAAGCCCATCAAAATGTGTAGGATAGGGAGAGAGGAGGACAGGTCACAGCAACTGGTTTTCATACTGAACTAGAATTCAGTTGTTCTAAAACTCAAAAGAGTTCACAAAGTAAATACAGTCTAGACTGGCTTTGTTCAAACACAGTCAAGAAGGATTTTATCCTCCCCTCAAATAAATAGATAAACCCAAAAGAAAAAGTGCATTCCACTAAGGTATAGGAATTAAAACTTGAATTATATTAAGTAATGATAGACAATCAGTTGAGTACCAGGGGGAAAATACATCACATTGGACTTAAGTATTATATTTTTTTAAATCTTGTTAAGCCTAATTCTAACCCTCACTAACCCTAAATTCATATCTAGAGCTAATTATTGTGGTAAGATATGTGATATTTATGCTTGGAATTACGGAATGTAAATATGCCCTTAGAAATTATGAATTTTAATCCTCTTATTTTATAGATGAAAAGTTAAAGCTTAGAAAAACTATGATTTAATAGAAACATTATGTTTACAGAAAAAAAGCAATACTGGTACGATACTAAATCATCTAATACTCAGGTACTAGGCTTAGGGAAAAGCTTAAGTGGTTGCTATCCTAAGTAGTGATCACTGCTACCCAGTAGCAGTTACTAAAATTTTAGACATGGTGCTATGAGGAAATAACTTCTGTAGGATTTGATTTACATTTCAAAATTGATTCTGTAGCATAGAACCCATTAGAAGCAAGGGCATTAGAAAATGGGTTATAGGGTTGGGTAGCCAAGATGGTAGAGTACAGGCAGCAACCCAGCTGACCTCTCCTAACATTCCCTTCCAAACAACTTTAACATATTGCTTCAGGTCAAATTTTGGAGCAGCAGAGCCAACAAACAGTCAGAGTGAGACATTTTTCCAGCCTAAGACAACTTAGGAGGTTGGCAGGAAAGGTCTGTGACATTGGGATGGGTGCCAGACCTGAGCACAGTGCAGCAGCGCCCTTGGAGGGCCTTGGAGATAGACATGATAATGGCAGCAGCAGCTACAGCTTCAGAAGCTCTCATCCCAGAGATGGTAGGGGGGTCAGACAGCTGGTCAAAAAGAGCTGGCACTGGGTGCAGCTGGAGCTCATTGGAGACTCTACTGCCATACCTATTTCTGGTCATAGTTCCAGGGAAGAGAGGAGCTCTGGTGGTTAGATACAAGGGAGTAGGAGCTGTGATTGCAGTTCCAAGGCAGAGATGAACAGTAGCACTTGTGGCTAGAAAAGAGAAGGGGACCTCATCACAGTTCCAGGGTCAAAAGGAGCACTAACACTTGCAGCTACAGGGGAATAGGGACCCTTCCTGGGTAAAGGCCAGAGCGCAGACCAGGAGGGCAGTGACCACATTTTAATCACACTACTTTGGAGGCACCAAAAACTTGCAGATACCAAGAACTAGTTCTGAAAACAGCATCATGAAAAAATCTGGAGCTTGGGACAGTGTCTCCCCAACCCCAGGTGAGCAGAGCACAACCTTTAACATAAAGTTCAAAGTCAGAAAATAGTCTAGAAAAAGAAGTAAGCAAACAAACAAAAACCTAACAACTTGACCACAAAAAAAATATACTATGGTGGCAGAGAAAACCAAGACATAAACTCAGAAGAAAACAATGTGAAAACAGCTATAACCAAGGCCTCAAAGAAAGATGCTAATTGGACCCAAGCCTAACAAGATATCATGGAAGAGTTAAAGAAAGAGCTAAGAGTGGTGCAGTGGATACAGCACTGGCCCTGGAGTCAGGAGGACCTAAGTTCAAATACAGCCTCAGACCAAACATTTGATACTAGCTGTGTGACCCTGGGCAACTCATTTAACCCCAATTGCCTAAAAATAAAAATAAAAATTAAATTAAATTAAAAACAAAGAAAGAACTAAGAGTAGTAGAGGAAAAATTGAGAAAAGAAATTAGAGTGATGCAAGAAAATTATGAAAAGAGAATCGACGGCTTGGTAAAAGAGGCACAAAAAAAATACTGAAGCTTTTTAAAACATTGCACATAAAAAAACAGAATTGCCCTGTCAAAAGAGAACAAAAATTCAATGAAGAACAGAACTCTTTTAAAGATAAACAGGATTGCCCAAATGAAAAAGGAGATACAAAAACTCACTAAAGAAAATAGTTCCTTAAAAATTAGAAATAGGCAAATGGAAGCTAATGACTTCATGAGACATTAAGAAAACACACAAAATGATAAAAAAAAAGTCAATAGAATGAAAAAAAAAAAAAGAAAATGTGAAATATTTGACCTGGAGAGATAATTTAAGAATTATTGGACTACATGAAAGCCATGATCAAAGGAAGAGCCTAGACATTATATTTCAAAAAATTATAAAGAAAAACTGCCTTGATAAAAGAAAAACAACAAACCAAATTTTGAAATGTAAACATAAGAGTAAAGAGAGACATAAAAAAAGATAAAGATTAGAAGGCAATAATAAGGGATCACAAAAGATTAACTGTTTACATTATAATAAGGAAAATGAACCGTGTTCCCTCAGAACTAAATTATCATCAGGTGTCTTAGAGCAGGTCAAATAAGACAAAAGGCCTGGGAGTGGTTTTGTTATGTCTTGATGACTTTAAAAGAAAAAAAGGAGAGGAGTGTAAAAGGAAAGAAAGGGTAAACAAAATGTGATGGGACTATGGATGAGGAGAAGAAACAGATTAAGACAGATTAAGCAGAAAATCAGAGGAGCAGAAGTAGATTAAGTAAAAAAAAGAGTGCTGAGTTAACTTCTCCCTCACCACTTTCTTCTTTACAAAGAAGGAGTAGGAAACAAAAAGAATGGAAAGTATAAGATAATAAAATTGAGGGAAATCAATAATTTATCATAACTATATATGAATGGGATAAATTTACTCATAACATGGAAGAGGGCAGATGAATGGATTAGAAAGTAGAATCCAACAATATGTTGTTTATAAGAAACACACTTGAAACAATAAGATTTGCACAGAGTTGAAGTAAGGGATTAAAGCAAAATTTATTAATTTCAGATGAAGTAAAAAAGGCAGGGGTAGCAATTTTGATCTCAGACAAGGAAGCAGCAAAAATGGACTTGACTAAAAGAAATTAGAAGGAAACTACATTTTGCTGAAAGATATCTTAGGCAATGACTTAGTATCAATGCTAAACATAGATGAACTGAATGGCATAGCAAACTATTTAAAGGTTAAGTTAAATTTGCTATTTGGAGAAATAGGCAGTAAAACTACAGTAGTGGGAAAAACTCAATCTATCCCTTTTAAAGCTAAACAAACCTAACAAAAAATAAACGAGAAAGAAGTTAAGGACTTGAACAGAATTTTAGAAAAGATGTCTAGAGATTAAGAATGAGAATTGAAAAAAACATTTACCTAATTCTCAGGTGTGCATGACACCTTTGCAAAAAATGACTATGAATAATTGGTCATGTATATAGAGCACAAGACCTCACAAACCAATTCAGAAAGACAGAAATATTTAACATATCTTTTATGAACCGCAAAGCAATTCAAATCATATGCAGTAAAGGTATTCTGATGAAACAATTGATAATTCATTGAAGACTAATTAATTTAATCCTAAAAAATAGGTGGGTCAAAGAACAAATTATATAAAACAATAGATAACTTCATTAGATAAAATGACAACAATGAGACATGCCAAAAATTTTGGGATGTAGCCGAACAGTTCTTAGGGAAAATATTATATGTTTAGACACTTTTGTCAATAAAAGAAAAGACAGAACAAATGACTGAACTGAGCATGTAACTTAAAAATACTAGAAAACCAACAAATGCCAATTAACACCAAAATAAAAATCTTTCAAACTAAAGAAAAGCCTAAGAAAATTGAAAAAGAACCCCACCCAGAGTAGTTAGGTGGCACAGTGGATAGAGCAGTGGAGCTGGAGTCAGGAGGACCTGAGTTCAAATCAGGCCTCAGACACATAACATTCACTAGCTGTGTGACTTTGAGGAATCACTTAACCCCAATTGCCTCACCAAACAAAAGAACACAAAAAGAAAACAAAAAACAAACCCATCCATTGAAAATTATAAATAAAATTAAGAGCTTTTAAAAAAAATCAATAAAATAGTTAAACCATTAGCTAATTTTATTAAGTATAATGAAGAGAAAAATTAAATTACTGGTATCAAAAACAAGAAAAAGGTGAATTCACAACAAATAACAAAGAAAAGAAGGAAAGTATTTGATACTATTTTTTGCCCATTATACATCATTAAAACTGACAATCTAAATGAAAAGGATGTATATTTACTAAGATATAAATTGTCCAGATTAGCAAAACAAGAAGTAGAGGATTTAATACAATCTCAGAAAAGAAATTGAACAAGTCATAAACCAACTCCCAAAGGGAGAAAATCCCATAGTATTTGATAACTTTACAAGAACAATTCATTCCAATATTACATGAGCTTTTTGAAAAAAAATGAGGAAGACAAGTCATGTCAATTTCCTTCTATGATACAAATATTACCTTTATATATCTAAGCCAAAGAGTGAAAAAAAGACAGTGAGAGACTGATATTTCTAATAAATATTGATGCATGCAGTAACATGTCAAAAATGACTAGGTTGAATTTATGCCAGGAATTAAGAGTTGGTTCAATATTAGAGAAATTATTTTAAAAAAAGATATATTAATAATAATAATAATAAAAAAACAATATAAATATGTAAGTAAATATATAAAAAAAGCTTTTGGCAAGATAGAAGATCCATTCTTTAAAAAAAAGAAACAATAGAAAACATAGGAATAGATGAATGTTTCCTCAATATGATAAACAGCATTTATCTAAAATCAAAAACCAGCACTAGATATAATGGGGATGAGTTAGAAGCTTTTCCAATAAAATCAGGGAGAGAGCTAGGATTTCTATTGTCACTGCTTCTCTTTTACATAGTACTTGAAATTCTGACTGGAGCAATCAGACAAGAAGAACAAACTGAGGAATTCAGCATAGGCAAACAAGATGATAATTTCCCCCAGATGATATTGTGGTATTCTTAGAGAACCCTAAAGAGTCAATTAAAAAAGTAATTGAAACAATAACCTCAGCAAATTTGTAGGATATAAAATAAACCCACATAAATCATAAGTATCTTGTATTTTACAAATGAAAATTGGCAGGGAAAGAAAAAATAGAAATTCCATTTCAAATAGCTATAGATTGCATAAAATACTTCAGAGTTTACCTGCCAAGACACACACAAGAATTATATAATATAAACTACACAAATAAAGGCAGATATAAGTAATTGGAGCAATATTAATTCCTCATAGGTAGACTGAGCCAATAATACAAAATAATAATACTACCTAAATTGATTTACTTATTCAGCGCCATATCAAACTAACAAAATGATTACCTTATAGAGCTAGAAAAAAAATAATAACAGCATTCATTTGGAATTACAAAATGTCAAGAAGCTTAAAGGAAATAATGAGATAATAAGGGGAGAGAGCTAGAAGAGAGCTCAACAGTACAAGGTCCCAAACTATACTATAAAACAATAATCATCAGGGGCAGCTAAGTGGCACAGTGGAGAGAGCACCGGCCCTGGATTCAGGAGGACCTGAATTCAAATCCGGCCTCAGACACATAACACTTACTAGCTGTGTGACCCTGGGCAAGTCACTTAACCCCCATTGCCCAACCAAAAAAAAAACCCAACAAAAAACAATAATCATCAAAACAGTTTGGCACTGGTTGAGAAATAGAGAGGTCAATTGGTGGAAGAGAGTAGGTACATAATGGATAGAAACCAATGACCACAGCAGCTTAGGTCTGAATAAATCTAAAGATTCTAGTGATTAGACTAAGTACTCACTATTTGACAAAAACTGTTGGGAAAACTGGAAAGCAATCTGGTAGAAACTTGGTATAGACTAACATCTTATTCCAAGATAAGCTCCAAATGGGTACATGAATTAAATATAAAGGACAACATCATAAACAAATTAGAGGAACAAGGAAGAAAATGCTTTCTACATCTATGTATAAGGGAAGAGTTCATGACCAAATAAAGGATAGAGAGGATCATAGAAGATGACATGGGCAGTTTTGATTATATAAAATTTAAAAGTTTTTTTTTGTACAAAGAAAAACCAATGCAGCTAAAATTTGAAGAGAAATAGTAAAATAAGGAAAAATATTTGTAGCAAGCTTCTCTGATAAAGGCTTATTTCCACGATATATAGGGAATTGATTCACATTTATACGAATAAGGGCCATTCCCTCATCGGCCAACACGATCATCTCTAGTCCTCCTGATCAATGTCTGGCCACTGGACCAGACGGCTCTGGAGGAGAGAGCGAGGCTGGTGACTTTGCGCAGCCCTCCCGCACTGAAATCCCATTCACTTGCTTGTCATGGCATCACCTCCGTGATGTCATGGTCCTCTTTGAGAACAAAGGACAAACAACAACAACAACAAATGGTCACAAGGAGGTAAAGCTGCAGGGAAGTTTTCAGAGAAAGAAATCCAAGCTACCTATAGCCAGAAACTGATGTTGTTCCATCATTTTAGTCATGGCCAACCTTTTGGGATCCCTTTTCAGGGGTCTTTTTTTGGCATGATACTGGAGTAGTTTGCCATTTCCTTCTCTAGGTCATTTTACAGATGAGGAAACTGAAGAAAACAGGGTGAAGTGACTTGGCCAGGGTCACACAGCCAGTAGATATCTGAGGCTACATTTGAACTCAGAGAGGTGAGTCTTCCCAACTTCAGGTCCAGCACTCTATCCATCATGGTACCTAGCTGGCCATAAAATAAATAATATATTCCAAATTAAATTTCTTCAAGAAATGACAATTAAAGCAAGTCTGAGGATTGTTCTCACACTTATTAGACTGTAAAAGTTGACAAACAAGGAAAATCAGTACTGGAGGGGCTGTGAGAAAGCAGGTGTATGAATGCATTGTTAGTGGAAATATGAACTGGTCTCGCCATTCTGGAAAGCAATTTGAAACTATGTCCAAATTGTAACTAAACTGTGAATATACTTTGCTCTAGAGATACCATAAATAGGTCTATACTCCAAAGAACATAGTTTTTTAAAGAGGGAAGGGCCCCATGTGCACAACAATATCTATTTTGTGGTGGAAAAGAAATGGAAATTAAGAGGGTTCTCATTAATTCAAAAGCCCCCTTTCTGACATCTCTCATATTCTATTTTCTGTGATTCCATTAACTGTAAGTTTTAAATGTTCTATCTTTGTGCCTCCAAAGAAGTTGCCAAGAAACACGAGATACTTATATCCAATTATGGTCTATGAACATAATAAAATACTATTGTCCTATAAAATTTATGAAGGGGATGGTTTCAGAGAAATGTGGGGAGACCTGGAGGGACTAATTCAAAGTGAAGTGAGGAGAACCAGTAGAACAATTTATACCATAATAACATTATAAAAACAGTTTTGAGAGAATTAAGAGCTCTGATTAATGCAATGATCAACCACAATTCCAGAGGACTTGTGATGAAAGACTCTACCTACTTCCTAGTAGAGAGATGATGTCTTTAAGGTATAGATTAAGACAAATATTTTTTCAGACATGACTAACACAGGAATTTATTTTCCTTTTCTATGAATATTTATTACAAGTTGTTTTTTTCCTTTTTCAATGAGGAAGATTAAGTGGGAGGGAGAGAAAATGAGCTTTTCTTCATTAAAAAATTTAATTTAAAAAGAAAAAGAAAGTGAGTTATAAACTGGGCAGAAAATATGAATGAAATACTAAAAAAATTTTAAAAAATAGTAGCCAATTGGAAATTAATGTTCTTTAAAATGTTTTAAGGAACAAGGAGGTTTTAATAAATTACATAGAACATGTTTTTAAATACATTCTCTAACAACATTTCAGTCCCAGATTATTTGTGACAATGGATGAAAGTTACCATATATAATTGCAATCTATAGATAATCCAAAAATTCCACTTACCCATTAGTTTCAACTTCTTCCCTACCAAACCTTTTCATAGATTTGCTAACAGAAGAGATACTTAACGAGTCCTATCACTTACTTCCTATTTCCTCCTGTAGTAAAGGTGCTAATGAGAAAAGAACAACAGATAAAGAAATAATCTACAAAATCCCCAAACTTCAATAACATCACCAAAATTTACTACCTCAGTAAAAATGGTGGCTATTCCTATTCCCATTATGTAATTATCGCTGATTTTATTTTCCCTCATTCACGTCATGCATGTCATCATTCACTGTTCTTTAAATGAAAGGTACAATGGCAATGCCAAATAATCATATTACATAGTGTTGCAATAGCAAAAAAATAGAAAATTGTATGATAGTGGCATATAGAGAAAATAAAGGATTTCCCCATCAATCTTTAAAAGGACCTGAACCTTGTTGAGGTCCAGGCTTTGAGGTTTTGAGCTTTGGCATTGGACCATTTGGAATGGTCAGGGCACTTGCCTTAGGGATTATGCTTATTTTAAGAAGAAAAAGGAGGTCTGATAAACAGGGAAATGTCACTGTATGCATCCATGTGACACCAGAATTTATCACATTGTTAGAGGGTGGGATGAATCATTGTGGTGTGGCCAGTTCTTTTGTCTCCCCATCTGATGCAAAGCAATGTTCCAAATTATTCCTTCAAGATGGGAGGAAGTAGTAAAGACAAGATTATCTCAAAGGTCCTCTCATATTCTATTATTACTTTGACTAAGTAACATGGAACTTGTTCACCTCAGGCTGAGAAATAGTATACCTAGGCTGCTAGGCTGACCCCAGTCAGCTGCCTGGAAAACCACAAGGTGCAAGAGACACTGAGTCAAATGAGGATGCATCTTTACCCTTCCATCCTCATTGCAGAAAAGCAACTCCAATTGTGTACTTTTCTGATCATTCATTAACATCAACCAGGTCAACAAAGGCCAGTACATTAATGCACAGATTTTGTTCTCCACATAACAAAAACAGATGCAAGGGGATTGGAGATAGTCCAGAGGAATCTAACCCCATAAGATGAAATTTAAAAGGAATAAATGACAATTGTATAAGTAAAGATGATGAGGCATGACTAGACAATAGCTTATGAGGAAAAGATTTGGGGGTTTTAACAGACTGAAAATGTAAGGGGAGCCATGGGAGAAGTTTGAATAAAAACAGATTTTTAGTTTGAAGAATGGGAAACCTCCCTAATAATTAGACATGCTCAGAAGTAGAAAGGGCTGCTTTGTGGGGTAATAGATTAAGTTTTTAAGCAGATGTTGAATGACCACTCATTAATAATACTATAGACTAGATCTTTGTCCAAGAATAGGTTGACCTAGGAGAGCCCCTTTTCTGCCATCTCTCACATTCTATTTTCAGTGATTCCATAACTGCAAAACATAAAAAAGAAGTTGGGGGTGGGGTGGGGATAGTCACCTAGGCTGAAAAGTCATGAGCCCATGAAGCTTTGAATGTTCTATCCTTATGCCTCCAAAGAAGTTGCCAAGAAACCAAGAGTATAACTTTAGTCTCTGATGTAACAACAGCAACCAACATTCATGAAGAATCTATTGACAGCAGAACATGGAGATAATAATAATAATAACAATGATAACAATAATAATAACAATAGCTAGAATTTTATTTAGAGTTTTAAGGTATGCAAAGTGTTTTACTTATACAATTTCATTTATCCTCACAATAGCCCTGTGAGGTAGATGCTATCATTATGCCATTATTCTAGACGAGGAAATTGAAGCTGAGAGATGTTACATGATTTGCCCACAGTCCATTGTCCATTAAAAGAAATGGAATTTGACAGGGATTTTAAACGGAAAAATTAAAATTCTGAGAGTGGCAAGGTCTACTTTCAGAGGTCTGAAAGGCTAACATAGGGATAAGAAAACAGGTTACTCTGTTGACATAGCTCCCTCAAAATGGAACCGAGGTCAGGGTGATAGGGGGAGGGAAGGGCAATTGAGGAGATAGCCCTGAGACCAAGGAAAGGTTGTAGAGTTCCCTTTCAGTAATAGAGAAGTCCATGAATGCTGTGCTCCTGGTATTTCTTGGCAACTGATCAATGTAGGGTTATTCCCCTCCCCCTACTTTTTAAAGCTCATTCATGATAATGGAAGCACTCAAATGGTTCTTGGAAATGTCTCTACTGATGTGGCATCATACTTCTCTCAAGGTACTCTCAACTGGCAAAGAGTAGAGGTCCAGTCATTGGCTTCCTTAGTCTTCCTTTTTACATATGAAATAAAATTACTGGCATTGATAATCCTTGCTTTGTCTGTGGTAAGTAATTTTTACTTGGAGGCTTGGAGAATTGTCTTGAATTTTAAGCTTTTTAAATGCAATTTACAATTTAACTCTTCCATAACTTTATATTTAGATTACTCCTTATGGGTTCTCAAAAGAACATATGCTTTCCTTGTTCATGCATATACCAAATCAACAGAATTTTCATTTTGAAATTTCTATCACACATGACACAACACACTCTAATTTTAAAAAAGTAATTTGTACATGAAGTGACTGATTCATTTTGCTATAAAGCACGATTTATGCTCTGGACTTGGGGCTGTTTCTGCCCTTGCGATGGAAAAAAAATGACTTGGAGAGCTAAAAAGAAAGCTTTTCTTACATGTATAGCAAGATTACTTGGGGAAAAATTATTTTTTGAAAAATACATAGAAAACACTAAATTCTCAGTAATTTTCATGAATACCTGGTATTTATTCACCAATATATAAATATTTGAAGACTTAAAATTTGTACTAACATCAGCCTTCCTTTTTTGTATGTTGTTGTTGTTGCTCATTCATTGCATTCATGTCTGACTCTTTGTGACCCTATTTGGGGTTTTCTTGGCAAAGATACTGGAGTGGTTTGCCATTTCCTTCTCCAGCTCATTTTACAGATGAGGCAATTGAGGCAGACAGGGTTAAGTGACTTGCCCAGGGTCACACAGCTAGTAAGTGCCTGAGGCTGGATTTGAACTCAGGTGTTCCTGACACCAGGCCTGGCATTCTATCTACTGTGCCACCTAATTTAACCAACTGCCTCATTTATTTATTTTTTAAACAGTAATAACAATAATCGGCCTTTTTATAGCACTTTACATAATATCATAAAGAGATTCACATATGTTAACTAATTTGACAGTTCATGGTAGCATACTATTCTTCTTTCTATCTTTTCCTCTCTTGCATAATTTTTATTCATATTTAATCAAATCATCATCTTGCATCTGAAAAATAGTCAAAGGCTTCTATTTGACATTCCAGACAAAGGCATTTAGTATTGGCTTTCCTCTGGCTATAATGCTATTATTGAGAATAAATTCTATGCTTTCTGAAATCTCAGAGTCTACATGGCATGAAATAGTGTATCATATTTATATAATAGACAGTAAAGAATAGTTCCTCCATTATATAGACAGTTCAAGTAAAAATTATGATATCAGGGAATACAATGAGAACACATAAGGGATAACTAAGAGAATGTTTCTTAACGGAGTGTTGACCAGAAGCTATATTTATGCAAGTCTGTGAGTATGTGTGTGAGCGTGAGTGTGCATGTGTGTATGTGTATGTGTGCATTTCAGGTCCCATAATATTGATCTACAGTAAATAGTACAAATAGTAACAAGGGAATTTGTATGAACGTGTGGAGCTTTTTCTTTACTGCCCAGTTCAACGTCCTGTCTTCAAAATGATTCTGGAGAGGCATGGGAATCGGTATTGAAGAGAAAGGGTGGATCTGGACAGACCATTCGAACCATTTTTATGGAGCACTGATGAATTGTGCAAATTGACAAGATAGAGAAGCAGGAACCAAGGTGGTCTAACAGAAAGAGCTCTGGATCTGGAGTTCTGAGGTCTGGGGCTCAAATCCCAGCTCTGCCACTTTACTATGTGACATTGGGCAAGGCATTTCATTTGTCTGAGCCTCAGTTCCTCTCTCATATACCTGCAATCCAAGAAGCTGACTTTCTCCAGACTATGGATCAATTCAGAAAGCCTGAGTAGAGAGCAAGGCCATTTTGGGGGGTGGGGTGGGGTAGAGTTTTCTACTGACATAAACAAAGCCAGAGGAGGGAGGAAGCCTGTTGTAGTGGAATGAGCATTTGCTCTAGAGTCTAGGGTCACGGGATCAAGCCATTCCTCTCAACTCTAACGTTTACTACTGTTTGAGCATGGGCAAGTCATTTAACCTCACTAGGCCTCAGTTTCCTCATCTGTGAAATGACCTCTGGGGGGGGAGAGCCCCTTCTTGTCCTCAATCTATGATCCTCTACACTAATCCAGACCAAGCAGACCCTAGATGTACCAGTTATGACTAAGTCAGATAAGGAGTTGATAGGATTCCTTACGTTCACAGTCATTCTGACTATTTTTGTCTACATCATCCCCTTTTTTCCTCTAGGGCAAGGATTCTCAACTGGAGTCTGAGAACTTGTACGTGTGTGTTTTCCAAATTATGATGACTGAATTTCAATATAATTCTTTTCCTTTGTAATCCTATGCATTTTCTATTATACATTTAAAAATTCTGAGAAGGGATTCAAGGGTTTCACAAGATTACCCATGGGGTCCATGACACAAAAATTATTAAGAATCCCTGCTCCAGGGGAAGAGGTCTGGGTCACCAGCCTGAATCACCTATATATCACCTTTCTAACCTTTAACACCTCCTTCTCGGAATCACGGGCAGCTATGGAGATTTCCAGACTCCTCAATCCACCAATGCCAAAGACAACTTAGAAGGTCAGTGGGAAAAGTCTGTTTCTGTCGGTGGTCAGAGAGGAAGGCAGGGTTTCAGCTCCATTCCCCAAGAGCGTGGCCCTGGGTGGGGGGCAGCTGCTTCCCGAGCTTCTGGCACACAGACTGAGGGGGTATCCAGTAGCTGATCAGAGAGGGACTGCAGGGATCTCTTTGCCAGTGCTGAGGCAGGAATCTCTTGTTTTGCCCGTGTTTGGATCTGGGTCACAGTTCTGGGTGGTGGTGCTGGAGTGAGGAGGAGCGCTGGTGTAGTGGAGCTTGGAGTGGCTGTGGAGAGAAACCCCTCCTCACAGTTACAGGACAGAAAGGAATACTTGTGGTCACAGGCCAGGAAAGGAGTAAACACCTCACCCCTTATCATACCACCTTGGAAGAACTGAAAATTTACAGATCCCTACAAGTATCTCTGAAAACAGCTACACAAACCCCTGAAGCTTGGGACAGTACACTCTCCACATTGGAAGCAGACTCTTACCTTAACAAAGAGTTTAAAACTCAAGTAATTGGCTGGGATCATGAGCAAGCAGCGCAAAAAGAGTCAGACTATATTATCTTACTTTGGTGAAAAAAGATCAAAATATACAACCAGAAGAAGACAACAAAATCAAAGCTCCTACATCCAAAGCCTCCAAGAAAAATATGAATCAGTCCCAGGCCTTGGAAGAGCTCAAAAGGGATTTTGAGAAGCAAGTAAGGGAAGTAGAGGAAAAACTGGGAAGAGAAATGAGAGTGATGTGAGAAAATCATGAAAAACAAGTCAACAGCTTGCTAAAGGAGACCCAAAAAAATACTGAAGAAAATAACACCTTAAAAAACAGCCTAACCCAAATGGCAAAAGAGGTCCAAAAAGCCAATGAGGAGAAAAATGCCCTAAAAAGAAAAATTGGCCAAATGGAAAAGGAAGTCCAAAAGATTACTGAAGAAAATACTTCCTTAAAAATTAGAATAGAGCAATTGGAAGCTAGTGACTTTATGAGAAATCAAGACACTGTAAAACAAATCCAAAAGAATGAAAAATTAGAAAACAATGTGAAATATCTCATTGGAAAAACAACTGACCTGGAAAATAGATCCAGGAGAGAGAATTTAAAAATTATTGGACTATCTGAAAGCCATGATCAAAAAAAGAGCCTAGACATCATCTTTCAAGAAATTATCAAGGAAAACTGCCCTGATATAGTAGAACCAGAGGGCAAAATAGAAATTGAAAGAATCCACAGATCTCCTCCTGAAAGAGATCCCCAAAGGAAAACTCCTAGGAATATTGTAGCCAAATTCCAGAGTTCCCAGGTCAAGGAGAAAATATTACAAGCTGCCAGAAGGAAACAATTCAAGTACTGTGGAAACACAATCAGGATAACACAAGATTTAGCAGCTTCTACATTAAAGGACTGCAGGGCATGGAATATAATATTCCAGAGGGCAAAGGAGATAGGATTACAACCAAGAATCACCTACCCAGCAAAACTGAGTATAATCCTTCAGGGGAAAAAATGGTCATTCAGTGAAATAGAGGACTTTCAAGCATTCCTGATGAAAAGACCAGAGCTAAACAGAAAATTTGACTTTCAAATACAAGACTCAAGTGGAACATGAAGAGGTAAACAGGAAAGAGAAATCATAAGAGACTTATTAAGATTGAACTGTTTACATTCCTGCATGGAAAGATGATATTTGTAACTCATGAGAAGTTTGTCAGTATTAGGGTAGTTGAAGGAAAAAAATTGTATGTATATATAGGTAGATAGATAGAGGGCACAGGGTGAGTTGAAGATTAAGGGGTCATATCTGGAGAATAAAATTAAGGGATGAGAGAGGATGATACTCGGAGAAGAAAGGGAGAGGTAGAATGGGGTAAATTATCTCACACAAAAAAAAACAGAAAAGTCTCTCACAGTGGGGGAAACAGGGGAAGGTGAGAGGAATGGGAATCTTATTCTCATAGGATTTGGCTTAAGGAGGGAATAACATACACATTCAATTGGGTATGGAAATCTGTCTTACCCTACAGGAAAATAGGGGGAGAAGGGGACAAGAGAGCAGGGGGTGATAGAGAGGAGGGCAGATTGGGAAAGGGGTTAATCAGAAGTAAATACTTCTGAGGAGGGACAGGGTCAAAAGAAAGAATAGAATAGATGGGAGGGCAGGATAGGATTAAGGGAAATAGAGTTAGTTTTTCACAACATGTCTACTAAGAAAGTGTTTTGCATAACTGCACATGTACAACCTATATTGAGTTGCTTGCCTTTTCAATGAGGTGGGTGGGGAGGGAGGAAGGAGAAAATTTGGAACTCAAAGTTTTAAAAACACATGTTTTTAAAAAAAATGTTTTCACATGCAACTGGGAAATAAGAAATACAGGAAATGGGGGTACAGAAGTCTATCCTGCTCTACAGGAAAATAGAAGGGGAAGGGGATAAGAGAAGGAGGGGGAGAGATAGAAGAGAAGGCAGACCAGGGGAAGGGTATTCAGAATGCATGCCGTCTTGGGGTGGGGGAAAGGGTGAGAACTTTGGAACTCAAAAACTTGTGGAAGTGAATATTGAAAACTAAAAATAAATAAATTCATATATAAAAAACCACCTCCTCCTCCCACTATCCTTCTCAAATGTTATTTCTCTCTACCATGGTCTTTGTGTGACATTTCCAGATGGCAAACCTACCTTGTCCATCCTTCCATACTGGTCTGAAAAAAAAGGCCTTATGAAAAGTATAATCAGGAAGACCAAATGCTGTTGGTAGAGAAGCAGGGAACTTGAGGGCTGAATGTTTTATACATTGTCAGACATAATAACTTAGCCAAATCTTTTAGTTTAATTTATCATAAGCCTAGAGGCAATCTACTCTGACCCAATCATTTTATAGTTGAGGAAACTGAGGATGACAGAGGCTAAGTGATTGGCTCCAGGTTGGTCGGTGGGTTGCTGTCCTTCATTCTTGAAGAGGACCAGAATGAACACTATGTTGGGGTCAAGGTACAGTGTGTCCCACCACGGCTGATCAGAACAATATGAGCTGAGAAGGCTCTACCAGAGTTCAAGCACAGATAGTCCCCAGGTTACACAGGTGGTAATTATCAGAGATGGGATTTGAAGCCTAATCCTCCAGCACCCAGGCATTTCCACTGTATCACAAAGGAAGATTTGGTTTTGGCCTAGGGCACAGGACAGAGAGCACTATATACAGAAATGATCATGATGCAAAATATAAAGAAATAAATAAAAGGTATCAATAAAATATTTTAAGAGGGAAAATTTAGTTTTGCCATGAAGATTCTGACATTGGTACAAAGAGCATTGCAATCAAGAGATTTGGGTTCCTAACTCCAGCTCTGCCATCAACTAGCTGTATCATCTCAAATAAACTCCTTAACTGAGGTCTCCCCAGACTCCAGTTTCCTCATCTGTAAAATGAAGGGGTTGGGCTGGATAATCCCTAAGGTCCCTTTTGGCTCTAAAACTTCAGGCTTTTTTGTCTCTGTGAATTCATTTAGCTCTTCTCACCAAATTGTTTCCATGCCTTGGCAAGACATGGCCACACACTCCAACAACAAACGGTTAACTGTTTGGTAAATGCCTCCCTTTATAGCCTGTATTTATAGAAGGGGAACTAAAACCCATTCAAAAGGCTATTTTGGGGGAATATGAGAAACAGGGCATGCCAGTTTCTGCCAGGTGCTGTTGTTAACACTAATTCACACAGTATAGGATTCTGTAGCATCCTAACAGCCAGCTGGAATTACAAGGAAAATGATTAGAAGAGGCAAGATGAGTGTGAGCTCTGTGTAGTGATCTTGAGAAGAATATTTTAAGTACATGAACAGCAGATGAAAGATATATGGAACACTGTTAGTAGAGTTGCTTGTCTGTTTTCTAATTGATGGCCAAATTAAGACGAATCTTGCCCAGAACCTTTTAATTCAGTTACTTGCTAAAAGGATTTGATTCTTCCTTTAGTGAAAAAAAAATCATACTTTGTTAGATTTTTTATTCCTGCCACTTTTAAAATCCTGTCCTTTTATTTCTTTTCCAGGCTCATATGTTCATGTATATGGCCAGACACATATATGTGTGTATTTGGGTGTGTTATAGTTGCTGAATTGTGTAATATCTATGTGTGTATACACACACACACACACACACACACACACATATATATATATATATATACACACACACACATATATATTCTGTTCTGGAGTTACTGTAAGTGAATTTTTTTAACTGTGTGATTTCTAAGCATATGACACAAAAGTCTAGTTTCCATCACCCACAGAAACAAACAGCTTGTTTTAATAATCAAATATGTTTCCTAAGGGTCTTGTTAAATTGCTGAATGTAAATTGCAATTGGAATTGACTATTAAAGATCTTGGTAGAGTAGGTTAAACATCTGCTCAATTTATTACAATTTTATTTGTACTTCATCTGTAACTGGGGCAATTAAGCCAATCAGAGCCAGCGAATCAAATCTAATTTACACCCTAATGGGCCAAAAATGAATGAATAAACACTGCACTACTGGATCCAAATGATTAAACATGTCTCCAAGGATCTTTTTTTTTTTCCTATTTCTGTCTACAAAATCATGGTGTTTATACTATAATTAACCACTTAAGAGTAATGTAAACTGGCCTGAGCATTCATTCATTTCTTCATGTTCTCATAAAGAATCATAGAGTGAAACTCTCAGATATAATGAATTGGGTTCCTTTTTCACATAGATAAATTTACTTAAAAAAATCATTAACTTCATTACATCTAAGCTTAGACTCTATCAAAAAGGCTGACATTTAAATGGAACTGAGAGACATAATGAGAATTTTTATGTTTCCTTTTAATGAAATTTCAAAATTCAATTGTTGTCCATCCTTGTGGACCACAACAATTAAAAATTGTAATGCTTAAATGAAATATCCATTTTCAGGAGGCTTTATCCATCAGCACTATGTAGAATAGATGTCATACAGTAAAGATTAGCAACCCAAATACAAAAGAATTAGGCTTTCAGAGTAACATAGAGACAAATCTCACAAAAGCTCTGTGTCTCTAAAGATAAAGCAACCATCCAGAGGCATTGTCCCTGATATCAGTGCCCCAGTGTGCTGTTTTTGTCGACTGGACATCCTGGGAACGTGGCATGGAGAAGGACCACCAATGCTGATGAGGTAGATCAGTTCTGGAGAAGGTAGCAAGCTCCAATTTCCTATCCACAGAGCAAAACCAGCAGAGACCATGGCTTATTTTAGCTCATTATTGGGAGGCACACTAAGAAATGTTCTGTCTAGAGTGAGCAAAATGGTAGTTTTACAAAACTTTATTAGGTACCATGGGGCATAGAGAAACCTCAAGAGGTCTGCTTGGAAGCAGGTCTACAGTGAAAATGCCTTTGTGATCTTACCCTGCTGAAGTAACTGTCTACAAGGAAAACAATCTTTCAGGGCCTTTTGTAGCTTCTCTGATAACACTGATAGGAACTTTCTTCTTCAATCCATTCTAACCCCTCAGTCAAGCACTGTATTTGAATTCTGCTTGAATAGGAAAAGGATACAATGCACAGAGCAGCAAGGGGGCCAGTGGATTAAGCACTGGATTTGGTGTCAGGAAGACCTGAGTTCAGAAATGGCCTCAGACGCTTACTAGCTGTGTGACCCTAGACAAGTCACTTAGCCTCTGTTTGCCTCAGTTTCCTCAACTGTAAAATGGAGATAATAATACCACCTACTTCCCAGGACTGTTGTAAAGATCAAATGAAGTAATATTTGTAAAGTGCTTGACACAGTGTCTGGCTCCTTGTAGACACTAAATAAGTATTTGTTTCTTTCCTTTGTGACCTTAGCCCTTAATCAGCTTACAGTAAGGTTGAGGAACAATTCAACAGCCATTCAAGGTAGCAAATAAAAAAGTGTCAAGTGAAAGAGAGAGAAAGGTGGAACCCTTTGTTCAAATAGAATGCAAGTACATAAGGTCAGGTACTGTTTTATTTTTGGTTCTGGATGCCCAGCATTTAGAACAGTGGCTTGCACATAAGGATAGGGACAGGGACAGAGACAGGGATAGAGATAGGGATAAGGACAGGACTAGGAATAGAGGTGAGAGTAGGGGAAGGATAGGGATATGGACAGGGACAGAGACAGAGGCAGGGATAGGGATTGGGATTGAAGTAGGGGTAGGGAAAGGGATAGGGATAGAGACAGGGAAAAAGAGAGAGACAAGGATAAGGACAGGGACAAGTAAAATGATAGGGATGGGATGGGGTAAGGATAGGGATAGGGATCAGGAAAAAGATAGGGAAAAAGATAGTAATAGAGATAACTGCAGGGATAGAGATATGGATTGGATCTATACTTTCTTTGATATTAAAAAATAAACTAAAATTCCCAGGTGAAGTAACTCCCTCTACGTAGATGAGTTAGCATATCCTCCACAATTTATAATGTGTCCTGGGGCACTTGCATAAGCCTTGTGTAAGGCAGGTCCGAGTTGATAATATTATCATAGAGAAAATCAGATCTCGGCCTTGAAAGAGGTGTAGACTTGGTCTATGCAGGAGCCACTAGAGAGTATTGCATGTGTGTGTGGGGGTAGGGTAGGGGGGTGATGCTGGAGAAGAAGTTAGTGTAACATGTTTGGGGGCAAGAAGAGATGAGTCTGCCTGGAGCGCTCCAGTTCATCCATCAGCTTTCAAGGATTTCTAAATTGATCAAGGACTTTTCAAACCTTGTCTCAAGCCTTTGTTTGACTCAATAGAGGTCTTCTTACTTGGGGAACTTATCAGAATATAGAGTCTTATTGGTTATTTTAAGTGAGGTGGGGTGATTGAGTAACTGACTGATTAATTCAGTGGTGACTCCTCTACGCTTACTTAACCATATATCATTTTACTTTTGTGGAAATGACACTTTGACTTTATTTCAATTCAAAATGTATTTATTAAGCACCGGCTAAGTAGTAGTCACTGTACATTTGGGCAAATAATGACAAACTAGATCCCACTTTCAAGGAACTCAAATTCTATTAGCCTGGGTCTTATCTCCTCTGACTAGATATTATTCCTCGAGGCAGGGAGTCTTTCTTATTTATCTTTTAAATGCACTTTTTTCATATGCTGTCAATACTCAAGCATTTATTAAGCACCTACTATGTGTCAGGCACTGTGCTAATCTCTGGGGATTCAAATAGGAAAAAAAGAAAGTCAATCTGTCCTCAAAGAGCTTACTAATGTGGGAAGATAATACAAAAGGCTGAAAAGGGGCAGAGAAGGTACGGGGAGGGGAGGTAGAGAAGTGGTTAGGGGGTGTGTAGGAAAGTTGGAAAAGTTTCAGAGTTTTATAACCTGGTAAGACATGAGGAGTTATCTGAGCTGAGCTCTTTCCTTAAATGGAAGTTGTGGAGTTCCTGGCTTATCCCTACAAGCAGAGGGCCAGGGATAGTGATGAGGCAGACTACTAAGGCTGATAGCATCTTATAGGATGATGAGTTTTTCCCAGTAATGAGCTTCCTTTGGCATGGGAGAGAAGACAGGAAAGTTCCAGAGTCATGCTGTCAGGTGAAATAGGATCTCTTCTGCCCCCTCCCCCATTACTCTTTCAGTCAAACATCTTGTACATGATAGGTGCTTTAATACTGAACTTATCTGAATTTAGAATTTTGATTGATTGGCCTTCTAGAGTGGGGGAAAAGGGTGGGCTTAAGCATGAAATACAATACTTCAGGCACCCACCTCTTGACAAGATTCTTGTTAAACTTGGATAACAAAAATTTTCTCAATCTTAGGAATCTTTTCCAGTGTTGTTTTCAAGCAGATGAACCAGCTTGTAATAAGGCAAAATAGGCTTTTCACCAGGATGATGCCATTGAAAGAAGAGGAGGCGTAAATGGGAGAGAAGCCACCATCCCCTCCTAATCCTACATGATGTAATCAGGAAAAATCGACAGCTCAGTTATGTTGAAAATTCTAATTAGCCAGAAAACTGCAATTCTGCTTTATTAGCATGTAAGCTAGTATCCTAAGTTTCACTTCCTCCCAGGATAGCACTTTATACCCCCTCAGCCTCAGTTACTTCAGCCATGACATTCAAGTGTTAATGGAAAATCAGCATCTCAAAGGATCCTACTGGTTCTTTTGGCTGTCTGGTGGCATCAGAGAAGAATACCAGGACACAACAATATTTCCTTTAAAGCTCTTTTTGCTTATACAGCATATTGCCCTCTTCCTGTATTCTCCCAGCCCCAAAGACATAGACAAGTCTTCAAATAAACCTGCAGTCTTGACATAACAACGGCATTTTGATAAGGCTGGACAGTTACCAATTCATTCCCTCTTGCACAGCCATTATGTCTCAGGTGATTTGTGCTATAGCCCAGTGATGCCATTGATTCCCCAGGAGGATTAAGAAGGACAGCCTCATGCTAAGAAGTTATTTATGAGCAGATTCTGATATTCAAAATGTTACCTTGAAATTCAGTAACAAGGCTTTGAACACAAGTTCCCTTGTTCATATTTCCCAAAAGGAATAATGGATTCTTTTCTCACTGATCAACAGGCAAGGGGGAAAAAAAACCATCAGAGAGGAAAGCAGTATAAACTCTTGAAGAATACAAGCTTCTTAAAGGCAAGGATCACATCTTTAGTATAGGTTTTTTTTTTCTCTCCAATAAAGTTCACACATTGTAGGACCACCATAAATATGGCAAAAAAAAAAGATAATAATGATAGCAGTAACTGGAATCTTTGAATCTCAATATTTTGCATTTTAAAAGAACTCAGAAAGATGGAAATTACTTTAAGACCCCAAAGAATAAAGTTATAATGATAGAGATGATATTGGGGGGAAGGAGCCTCTAGCTGATAACCTTTCAAATAATATCATTTATTTGTAAATTGTAGGTCAACAATTATTAAGCACTTACTGTGTGTGAGGTCTCCTTCCCAAAGTCCTACCCCAGTGCCTTGTGTTGTGAAAGTGACTCTGGGTTCTTGGAGGCCATGCCTATGCAGTACAATCTCTGAGAGGTTTGACTATGATGGAAAGGCCTTTTATAGAATCCCAGGAATAGACTGGGACTGTTTACTGAGAGAAACCTACCTAAGAAGAGAGAAACTAATTGCCTCTGACCTCCCTCCCAGTTCTAGATCTATGATCCTATGACCAGTAGTTTGACCATTTGGGAATAAATTGTTCGACCCTAGAAAGTTATGAAAAAAAAAAGCCAAATGGTCCTCAATCACATGTGGCCCTTTTCTGTGTCTGCAGTAATGTTAGCAAAATTGTGGAAAGGGGGACATACAGCGCTAAGAATCAAAGAGTTTTTAGGTCATTTACAAACAACAACTTGGGCAGCTGAGTGGTGCAGTGGATAGACTGCTGGGCCTGGAGTCAAGAAGACCTGAGTTCAAATACAGTCTCAGATACTTATTTGCTGTTTGACCCTGGGCGAGTCATTTAACCCTGTTTGCCTCAGTTTCCTCCTCTGTCAAATGAGCTGGAGAAGGAAATGGCCAACCACTCCTGTATCTTTGCCAAGAAAATCCCCAATGGGGTCATGAAGACTTGGACACGAGCGGAACTCCTGAATAAAATAACAACAGCAACAACAAACAATACCTTACCTATTCATATTCTAAACGTCTCATCTTTAGCTAATGAGCTATCTATGTGCAGGTGTACCAGAGAAGGTGAATCCTATCAATCTAGAGAGTCTTGCTATAAATGAAACCAGAAGGCAGGAAAATATTGTAGCTAAATGAAGGATGTTTATAGGTTCAAAGCCAGTCAACCAATATGCATTTATTAAGCATTTTTTTTTTGGAGACAGCTAGGTGGCACAATGGGCAGATCAACGAATTTGAAATCAGGAAGACCTGAATTCAAATCTTGCCTCACAAAATTGTTTTCTGCACGACCTTAGTCAAGTCATTTAACGTCTCTCAGTCACTTAATCTCAGTTTCCTTATCTGCAAAAAATGTAACAATAGCACCCACCTCACAAGGTTGTTGTGAAGATTAAGTGAGGCAACATGCATAGAGTGCTTTGCAAACCTCAAAGTGCTATGTAAATGCTAGTTATTTTTAAGCACCTACCATTTGTCAGGTGATCTGCTAGATGCTAGGGAGATAAGTACAAAGAATGAAAAAAATCCCTAACTCTGGAAAGGCAAAGGAAAGAGTTAATTTTGTCATCCATCCAAAGATAACAAGAAATGTCATGTCATAGGCTGTTCAGTCTTCTTGTATTTCAGTGCTTACAATTTACCATGAGCATCATAAAAATATATACATGGTATGTACCAATGCAATTGCCAAATAGGAAGAGGTAGAGTAATTCTATGAAATCTTCCAAATTGAATCAATAACTTCAATGAAAATAAGCATGGCATAGTGGATAGTGTGCCATCCAAGGAATCAAGAAGATTTGGGTGGAGTCCCACCTTTGACATATACCGTGACCCATGACATATGACCCACAACCCAGGGCAGGTCTCTTATACTCTCAGTAACCCAGGGAACTCTCTAATCCTCTAAACTGCATAAAAGTTGTAGATTGGCATTTGTGGAGACAATGGGTTAAGTTTCCTCACCTGGAGAGCTTCATGCCAATGAAATCATAGATCTAGACAAAAAAATAAATAAATGAACAGCCTTTGATACTCAGTGGTTTCAGTGTAAATATGCATATAGGTGAAAATTGTTGAAAAAGTATTTTGGAAAATAAAATATGGTTGAAGAGTAAAGGACAAGAAAAGTGAACTTATCTAGTCCCACTGTGTTCTCATTCCCCTCTTGCCATCTTCTTGCCATTCACCTTGCTGCTGAACTTGTACCCCTCCTCCATTTCCACCTTCATCTCTGGAAACTCTAATTCAATCACTCCAGTATCTTTGCCAAGAAAACCCCAAATGGGGTCATGAAGACTTGGACTCAACTGGAACTCCTGAATAAAATAACAACAGCAACAACAAAATAATAGGTTACCTATTGATATGCTACCACAGAATACCACAGAAAAGGCAGTGTCAAGTAACTTCCCTGTGGCTCAACTCATCTCCAGGACTTCCCAAACCAAACCAGTACTGAGTGCAGTGCCTGGTCCATAGCACTTACTGTATGATTTTTATTTATGCATTCATCATATGCAGAAGCCCTATACCTAAACATAGTCAAATTTTCTTCAAGGAAATTCAAAATGCACCAACCATGGAGAACACCCAAATAACATCACTGTAAGTGAGACAGAATCTGTTTAGCAGACAGGAAACTGTTAGTTCTTATCTGAGTCAATGGGGTTAAGTGTCTTGCCTAAGGTCACACAGCTAGTAAGTGTCATGTGTCTGAGGCTGGATTTGAACTCAGGTCCTCCTGAATCCAGGGCTGGTGCTCTATCCACTGTGCCACCTAGCTGCCCCTGATCTTAGTCAATCTTGAATCAACTGTTTGCATACAGTCAGACCACTGAATTGTTAGCACAAGGATCAAAAGAATGGCAAGATAGCTAGGGCATAGAAAAAGGAAGTTGCTGACCTCATTATTAGAAGAAAAAAAAAGTAGATGGGCAACATCAATAACTGTGCCCCATACCTACTTTCCCAACCGCAAATAATTGTTAAAATTAACCTGAATATTCATCCAGGGCATCTTCGGTGATGATTCTTTACAAGCCACATTCTTGCAGAAAACCACAACTTTATCTTCACACAAATGCTTGAAAGGTACAGAAATATATGAAATCCCACACTGCTTACTGGTTGGTAATTTCTTTTTAATCATTTGATTTGGTAGAGAAACACACCATCTTAAAGTCTGTCCAACAAGCTATCTTCCATGCATATCTTAGAGTTATAAAAGATTCTTCAAAAGGCATAAGAGCAGAGATAACCTTGGTCAATGACCATCTGATCTTCAACATCAAGTGAGGCATTAAGCAGGGAGACATTTGCTGCCAAAGCTGTTCACCATTATCTTATAAGAAACCTGGTTCAGAGTCCTAGTTGAGGAGAAATTCCTGATAGATGTTGAGGACATCCTGTTTTCTTATGAAATTGCACTGATTGCATCAAGACCATAATCATTCTTAAGAGTTTAGTCTAACTATCCACAGAGGCAAAACCAGATTGACAGACTATCAATTATCCCGACTATGATATGTAATTGAATAGACATCTGATAGAATTGGTCTACTATGATAGGTATCTTGGATAGACACTGCAAATGGACAATGAATTAAGCCAGGGATTGAAAAAGAGGAAAGCTAGATTGCCTTCGGCAAATTTCAAAGTTCTTTGAATAACCTCAAACTTGTCCCTGGAACAAAGGCCTTTGCTTTTAATACCATTATTCTTCTACTGTTGTTGTGACTCAGTGGAACATTACAGCCTCCAAAGAACTGAAACTGAGGATCACCCAATGGGCAATGGAGCAGAATATGGTGGGTATGAGCAGGCTGAAACATATTACAAATAAGCAATTATGAAGAAGTGGTACCAAAGATGCTGCCAAATGAATGTATGAATGAAGAAGAAAATAAGCTGGTCATGTGGTGGGAACAAGGGATAACCAATGGATAACCTGATTGCTTGATAGATAGGTAACACATTTACTAAGTGTTTCTATGTACAGGGCACTGTGCTAAGTTCTGGAGATACAAATACACGCAAAAACGGATCAGTAAAACTGAGTAACCAAAGAAAAAAACAAACAAAAAATATAGTCCGTGTTCTTAAAGAGTGTACTCTGATGGAAGAAGACAAGTGAAAAGGGGACCCAGAAAAGAAGTGAGGTAGAGATGGCTGAGGTCCTACTCTGGAAGAGTGTGCAATCCAATGGAAGACGACAGTATATCAAGGGGACTGGGAAGGGAGAGGAAGCAGAGATGGCTAAAAAGGGCTGTGGAGGTCTAGTTCTGATGAGACAAGGCCAAAGCTCACTTGTCAGAACCGGACTATCCAAGGGCAGAGCCCAAAGTTATGGGGAGTTCATGGTGGGGTAGGGTGGAGGAAGAAGGAAGCTGATGGCCAGAGTACAGACATCATGGTGAGGAGAGGCCAGGAAGTGAGGGTACCTTTGGCATTCTTTTTTTTGTCTCCCTGTCTGTATTCTTTTTATTATTATTATTATTATTAATTTATTTTGATTTATCAACAATCACTTCCATAAGCTTTTGAGTTTTAAATTTTTCTTCCCCTCCCTCCCTACCACCCTCCCCAAGATGGTGCACAATCTGATATAGGCTATACATATACATTCCTATTAAACATATTTTCACATTAGTGATGTTGTAAGTAAGAATTAGAACCAAGAGGAGCAACCACCAGAAAGGAAACAAAACAAAACAGAAGAAAAAAAGAGCAATTATATGCTTTGATCTGCATTCAAACTCCATAGTTCTTTCTTTGGATGTGGATAGCATTTTCCATCATGAGACTTTTGGAGATGTCTTAGATCCTTGCGTTGCTGAGAAGGACTAAGTCTATCATAAAAAGAGCTGCTATAAATATTTTTCTACATGTGGGTCCTTTCCCCATTTGTATGATCTCTTTGGGATACAGCCCTAGAAGTGCTATTGCTGGGTCAAAGGTATGCACATTTTTATAGCCCTTTGGGCATAGTTCCAAATTGCTCTCCAAAATGGTTGGCTCAAAAATGAGGGGTCCCCAGTCCATGAGATGAGCCATTTGTGGTGAATTTCTAGGCACAATACATCAATTATGATGGAAATAAAAGGAAGTTTTTAACTTTTGCTTGTACAATTCTTTAAGAACATAAGATGTAGAGCTGGTAGGGACCTTAGAGGTCGCCTCGTTCAGCTCTTTGTTTTGCAGGTGAAAAATGTGAGTCCTAGAGAAAGTGACTTGTTTGTCCTTAAAAATAGTAAACAACAAAGCTAAGATTTGTACCCAAATCCTCTGATTCCAAATCCAGGCCTCTTTATAATACACCACAATGAGGTAACGAGTGAAGCCATTTTGATTAAATAACAAAATATTCTAATACCAAATCCTGGTTGGTTTCATATTAATTCTTTTTAAATGAACTCATTGTGTTTGAGGACCTAGGTATAGGCCATAAATGGAGGTTGTTATTTTTTTTTAAATAGACGTTTTGCTGTTTTCTTTGATGGCATTTGTTCTAAAAAGTACTGATATTAGGGAAATTAAACATTACTCACCAGCTTATCCATGTACTGCCATCATGCTCCATGCCATCAGAGAAAGTGTCCCATGGGCAATGGGGAAGGCAGAAGCTAGCCCAGCCTCTCCAATGTTGAACCATAAATGCCAGTGGAACAGGAAGCCACTAGTTGGAGCTGGAGCACATGATAGAAAGCCTGGTTCAGATGGCAGCTATGGTTTTTTTTTTTCAAAGAGAAGATTTCAGTTTCAATGCCAAAGGAGATGGGAGCCAAAACAGTGTCTACGGAAATTTGTCTTTTCAATTTTATTCAGATTTACAGCTGGGAGCTAAGTGAAGCATTTCTTGAGAACACATGTCGGGGATAAACCAAGATGTTTATTTTCCTCAGTAGCAGACCATATTGAATCCACAACAAATAGTTCAATTAACATGATTACTAATATACTAATTAATTTAGTTTATGAAAAAAACAGAAATAATGTATGTGAGGATGGACTAGCAGATGTAGCAGAGGTTGAAGGGCTAGGTTTGCACGAACAGTATTGCGTCTAGACCAGAACATGGCAACCAGGGAAGTCACCACAAACACATTGTCAGGGTGGGTTCTTTTACCCTACTCTGTGCATGAATATTCAACCTCTCTTTTCCCTTTCCCACTGGCAGCTTTCAGCCCTCACCAGTATTCACTCCAGCCAGGTGCACAGTCCTAGGCTGGTGAAGGAAAATAATAGTAATGATTAGCAATTATTTTGGTGAGGGATTTTCCAAATTTTCTCACTGGCTCTTTACAGGTCTGAAATAAAAAATAACAATCAAAGCTCACATTTATATAATGCATTAAGGTTTACAAAGCAGATTATATACATTATGTATCCTCACAACAACCTTGTGAGGTATATGCTACTTATTATCCCCATTTTAGAGGGAGTGATTTGCCTTACCTAGGCACACAGAAAAGAATAAAGGAAGGAAGAAAGGAAGGAAGGAAGGAAGGAAGGAAGGAAGGAAGGAAGGAAGGAAGGAAGGAAGGAAGGAAGGAAGGAAGGAAGGAAGAAAGGAAGGAAAGAGGGAAGGTAGGTGGGGAAGAAGGAAGGAGAGGAGGGAGAGAGGGAAGAAAGGAGAGAGAAAAGAAAGAGGAAGAAGGAAGAAAGAAAGGAGGGAGGGAAGGAAGAAAGGAGAGAGGAAGAGATGGAAGGAATGAGAGAGGCAAGGAAGGAGCCAGGAAAAGGAAGGAGGGAAAAGGATGAATGGAAGGAAGGAGGGAAGGAGGGAAGGAGGGAAGAAAGAAATTAGGAAGGGAGGGAAGGAAAGAGAAAAGGAAGAAGTTATTAAGTGCCTACTCTGTGCTAGAAACTTCATTTTATCCTCACAACCACCATGGGAGCTAACTGCTACTATTTAATCCTTATTTTACAGCTGAATAAACTGAGGCAGAGAGAGGATAAGTGACTTTCCCAAGGTCACCTAGCTAGTAAATCTCTGAGCCAGATTTTATTTCAGATCTTCCTGACTCCAGGTCTATCACTCTATCCACTTTGCTACATAGTATCTAAGGCAGAATTCAAACACAGTCTCTTCTGACATCAAGTCCAATGCTATCTCTATCTACCATGCAACAACATTCTCCAAGAGTAGGTAGGTGGGGCCAGAGAGCAGAACCAGCAGCAATCAGTGGAGGTGAATGTTTGGAGAAGGCCATAGAATCTTAAGTTACAAGAGTGATTCCTGCTCAGATAGCAAAGGCTAGCAAAGGCACCTCCAAAGACAATTTCATCATTTTACAGATGAGAAAACTGAGGTCCAGTTTCTAGCACACAGCAGGTGCTTAATAAATGTTTATTGACTGACTCCTGAAATGACCTTTTATTACTTTGCATATACCCTGCATGTATTTATATGTATTGTGTACTCTTGTCTTTCTGATAGAATATAAGCTCCTTCAGGGTGTTTCATGATTTCTTGTTAACTGATTGATTGGCTGATGAAGAAACTAAGGATGAGAGGTTAATTACCTTGTATATGGTTACATAGCTAGTAAGTGTTTAGAAATAGAAGATGTATTTTAATTGACTCCAAGTCTTTGTTCTTCCCATCATACCATACCACCAGGAAATAAGATAAGCCCCAAACATGATATTTGTAATCCTTTTGATTTTAATGGAGAAGTCAGGTAATAATAAAGAAGCTTCTATAATTCCCCCAAACACAACATTTTGATGATGATGCCTTTGAATTTTAATGTCTGCATGGCACAAGCAAAATTTAAGCATCATCATAGTTATGACCAAGAACTAAGGATTTAGTGAGGCTCAAATAAAACGCTGGGTATACAGTACTTTGCACGCTGACATACAAATGCCAGTTATTATTATTGTTGTTATTATTGTCATTGTAGTTATTAGTCTCTAGTCACCAGGCCTCCAGTCTGGTGATGACTTCATTCCCTAAGCCTTATACAACCCTCTTGCTGAACCCAAGCAATGTTTACAGAGCAATGCAGGGATTTGCTGGTAAATGTTTAACAACTAGGCTCTCCCCCTCCAAAAAATAAAATGTGTGCACATACACATTTAAGATTAATCGGCATTATTAACCTTACTTAAGTCTATATATTCAACAAACAATCAATCAAGCCCTTATTTGTAGCTTCAATTCATACTGAAAATTTAACAATCAGCTCTCTGATGCCTGTTAGAGCTGGCTCTAGCACACCCTGGGCTAGAACCTGGAAAGAACATTTTAGAAGGATTCCTAAGATTGGGGAAGTGGAAGATTCATTTCTGGTATAAATGGGCTGAAGGCCTCTGCAAACAGGCCTCCTTGGAAATGGTGGCCAGAGCTGGACAATGTCTTTGGGAAGGATTGCTACAGCTTCCCCATCATGATGTAGTCTCTTTGCCAACTAATCTGAAAGAGCAGAGGTGGTAAGTTTTCTTTCGGTTTTTTAACGTTGTTTGTTTACATCACTACAGGTCCTCGTTAATATAATTCATTGAATGATTAAATTCACCTAGCAGAGTAATGGAGAGGAACTGGCATGGGATTTGGAGCAACGGGCCTGCATTTAAATTTTGACTCTGCTACTTATTCATATGATTTGGGGCTGTAAACTCACTGAGGGCAGGAATTATTTGTTTTCTTTGCTTCCTTAGTACTTAGTACAAAGCACACGGTTAATGATTAATAAATTCTTGTTGACTGACCACTTCTCTGAGTCCCGTCATTTGTAAAAAGAAGGTATAAAGATCTATCATCTCTACAGACTCTTCTGCTTTTAATTCATAGGAACAACCAATGTTTAAGTTCCCACACTATGTGTGAGGCCTTGAGTTTAGCACCAGTGATACAAAGCTGAAAAATATAAGTCTCAACCCTCAAAGGGCTTCCAGTCTACTAAGGGAATATGGTATGAATGCAAAAACAAAGTGTTCTGGAAAAAATTTGAAGACTGAATGGTGGGGCAGCTAGATGGCGCAGTGGATAAAGTACCGGCCCTGAAGTCAGGAGGACCTGAGTTCAAATTCGGCCTCAGACCAAACACTAGACACTTACTAGCCGTGTGACCCTGGGCAAGTCACTTAACCCCAATTGCCTAAAAAAAAAAAAAGACTGAATGGTCACTTTCAGCTGGGGAAGTAAAGAAAGGCTTCATGGAAGGGGTGGTACTTTGAATGGTCCTTTGAAAAGGAGAAGGATTTAAACAGGTAGAAATAGGGAGAGAGTTTCAGTCATGGGGTTCACTATGTTTGAAGGCATGAAAATGGTAGATTACAGAATGAAATAAATGGGACCAGTAGTAGTCTAGTTTGGCTGGAATATGGAGTTTCTAAAGGGGAAAGGTAAGTGGTGGAGAGCCAGTTTGTAGAAAGACTTCAATGTCAGGTTGAGGAATTTATCTGAGAAGCACTTAGGAGACACTGAAGGCTTTAGAGAAGGGGAGTGATGACATCAGACATACATTATGGAGATTATTCTAGTAACTGTGTAAATTATGCATTGGAAAGGGGAGAGACTAGAGGCAAGACAGGCAACTATTGCAATAGTTAGACAAGATGTGATGAAAATGTGAACTAGGGTGGCAGCAGTATATGTGGAAAGGAGAGGAGAAATGTGAAAGGTATTTTGAAAGTAGAATCAACAGAGTGATTGAAAGTGAACAATGTGGGAGAGGGAAGAGGCAAAGATGCCTTTGAAGTTTCGAAGCAGAATGACTTGGAATATGATGCTGCCATCAACAGAAATATGGAATTTGGGAGAAGGAATAAGTTTTTTGGGGGAAGTAATGAGTTTACTTTTATATAGGTTGAGTTTGAGATGCCGCAAAGACATCGTTGGGAGATGTTCAGGAGGGAGTTAGAGATATATGACCAAAATTTAGGGACTTAGTTATCCTAATAATGTGGTTCCCCTTATTTCCTGCCTTGAATTTACAGATTGTTTTTCAGGCAATTGGGGTAAAGTGACTTGCCCAGGGTCACACAGCTAGTAAGTATCAAGTGTTTGGTCTGAGGTTGGATTTGAACTCAGGTCCTCCTGACTTCAGGACCGTTGCTTTATCCACTGTGCCATCTAGCTGCCCCCCCTCCCCAAATCTGTAGATTTGAGAGTCATCTGATTTTAATGTGATAATTGAACTCATGAGGGCAGGATAATAACACCAAGGAAGACAGAAAAAGAAAGAAAAAAGTTTTGTTTTGTTTTTTGAAAGGCCAAGGATAGAGCCTTGAGGCATGCCCATATTTAGAGAAATAGACAGAGGAGCGGTTAGATAAGAATGAGAAGCACTAGGGATAAGCACTGTCATGAAAGAAGCTGAGAAAATGGAATATGTCTAGAAGAAACGGATGCTTAATATTTTCAAATGCTACTAAGAGGTCAAGGAGGATGAGGCTGAGTAAAGAAAGTAATTTAGAATTTAGCAACTAAAAGGTTAACTATAACCTTGGAAGAAGCAGCTACACTAAAAGGGAGGGATCAAAAGCCAAAATCTGAGGGTGGAGGAGTGAGTTGGAGATGAGGCATTGGAAGCAGCAGGTGTGGACTACTCTTTCTCACTGTTTATCAGTGGATAGAGAGACAGGATGATAGGTTGACTAGGTGGCTAGCTCATGGGAGGTGTTTTTGCTTTTGTTTTGTGTGTGTGTGTGTGTGTGTGTGTGTGTGTGTGTGTGTGTGTTAGGATAGAAGAGATCTGAATACATTTATAGACAGTGGGGAGAGCAAAGAGGAAGGGATTGAATACATAATGCCTTAGTGGAAAGAAATAATCCCTAATGAACTGGTAATAGCCTTTGAAAACCAGATTTTTATGAGAGCAAAATTGAAAGCAGATTATCCTAATAAGCTGAATTTAAAAAAATTTTTTTTGCATCTCTGTTGTCTTTCATATGGTCTCTTGCCTCTTTGCTAAATACAAAAGATATTTATGCTTAAACAAATGTCGCCTCCCTCAGCCCCTCCTCTCCTTCTGGCAGTGAAGTCATCATGCTGAATTGGTGACACTCTCCATGGCAACAGACTGTGATGTCACAAATGCTGTGCCAAACAGTGAATTTTGTACGGGCGGGTGTCGTTGTAGGAGACAAGTCACAATGGATCATGTTTTCACATGGTATCTCCAAAGCTTTTATTCAGAGGCTAGTTTTCTGAAGAAGGGACGTACTGAAGGAGCTCAGGGAATGGAAAAGGGAGGCAAAATTTTTCAATATGAGATTTCAGAGGAGATGTGTGATGATGGGGAGATTTACCAAAAGACTCTTCCAGATGGCTGGCGCTCCAGAGCGTTCAGCTGCTGTGATGAATGCTTCACAGGTGCCCGGTGAGCTCTTAGGTATTGAAGGGAAAAGCGTCAGAGTTGAAAAACATGAAAGAGGAGTGACTGGTCCTGCTGTCTCTGAACCCACAGTGTGGTGACTGATCTAGCACACACTAATGAAGCACTTACTATGTGCTAGGCAGTGCTGTAGGCACAAAGACACAGCAATCAAACAAAAAAATCCAGACTCTGCCCTCCAGGAGTTGACTTCTACTGGGAGGAGGGGAGATAAAGAAAGATAGTGGTTTTATACATGATAACATTCGAGGTGCAAGAGAACCCTAGCAACCAGGGGAATCAGGCAGGGAAGACATCCATCTTTAAGACACGGCACGTGAGATGAACGACAGAGGAAGCTAAAGGCTGAGGTGGAGGAAGTCAGGCATTTCAGGCAGGTGCAAAAGCAGAAATGCAGGAGATGGTAGGCTTGGCTCCAGGAACACCAAGAAGGCCAGTTTGGTTGGAACGCCAAGAGGAATACTGCAGAAATAAACATGGAAAAGTAGTCTGGAGCTAGATCACAATGGATTTTAAACTCCAAGATGAGGAGGTTATATTTTACCTTAGAGGTTCTACGGCACCCATGAAGGTTCTTGGGGAGGGAACACTCTACTTCCTTTATTCATCCTGCTTCTATTACAGTGAGATAGTGTAAGATAAAGGAAAAAGAATAGGTTTGTTAGAGACCCTGGGTCTGCCTGCTCTATTACTGACAAGCCTAGGTAATTCATACCATCTCTTAGAACCTCAGTTTGCTCATCTATACAATGGGGGTAATAATAATTTCCCTATCTACCATATATGGGTATGAGGCCTGGATTGTCCATGCAAAGGGCCTTGTAGTTCTTAAAGCACAATATGAATAATGGCTATTATTATTCAAGGAGCAGGAATATTTTTAGGCTTTAAATATTTTGCTTCTGGAAAAAAATATATGAAGTCTGAAGTCATTTGGAAGATCAGGAATGTTGAGGGGAGAAGGGCTTTTGTGAGGTGAGATCCTCAGGAATTTCTACAAATGCCTTCACTGGTTCCAAAAGGGGAAAGAAATCCCTAATGATGCTAACCAAATTTAATCAAACATTCTATACATGAGATTTTAGGATTAAAAGATTTTAAACTGGAAAGCACCTTAGAAATCAATAATTTCCATTTAAAAAAAGTTTATTTAAGGGCCTACTCTGAAAAGCAGCAGAGGTTAGTATAAAGACCAACCTCAGATATAGGAAGACCTGAGTTCAAATTCTACCTCTGACAGAAATTGGCCCTTGTGACTCTGAGCAAGTCATTCAGCTTCTTGGTGTTCTAGGCCAGCAGTGTGAAAGTCAAATAGAAAAGGGCTGGGGTGAAGATGGTGACTAAACTTCACAGAAAGATCCCTGTCAGTGGCATATTAGAAAACCACAAATTGGCATTACCTAAATTTTATTATATTTTACTTTACTCTATTATTCTGTTTAATTTATTCTGTTACATTTTCATCTGGTTCTGCCAGCACTTGGAAATGTGTCTGTAGCCAGATGACATCTCTGCCCTAAGCAAATCTCTCAGACTCTGACTTGCCAAGGAGGTACCAAGTTGAATCGGTAGAAAGAGGCCTTCACCCAGAAAGTCTCTCTGTGAAATCGCAAGTCCAGTCTTTACCCCTACCATATGTACAAGGCACTGTATTAAGCCTTGGAGTTACAAAGACAAGAACACAAAACATTCCCCACTCTCTGGGTGTCTTAATTCTACTGAATGGGAACAAGGGGTGGGGTAAGCAACTCTATCATCTTATAGACAAGATGCTACAGTGGAGTCAGGAATGCCCAAGGTTAAATCTTGCCTGAGATTCTTACTAGCTAGATAATGCTGAGCAGTTTCTGTATGCCTCAGTTTCCTCATCTATAAAATGAGAATAATAATAATGCCTACTTCACAGGGTTTTTATAGAACATAGAAAATGTATGCAAAGTGCTTTGAGAACTTTAAAGCTATATATAAGTGCTAGCTATTATGAGGAAAATGAGGCCCTGAGAGGTTACATGAATGGCCTAGGTCTTTTGTTGTTGAATCTTTTCAGTCATTTGTGACCTTTGTGACCTCATGGTTTTTCTTAGCAAAGATATGGGAATGGTTTGCCATTTCCTTCTCCAGGTCATTTTACAGATGAGGAAACTGAGGTAAAAAGGGTTAAGTAATTTGCCCAGGGTCACAGAGCTAGCAAGTAAGAGTCTGGATTTGAACTGAGGTCTTCCTGACTCCAGGCCCAGTGGGCACTTTATCCACTGCATCAACTTGCTGCCCTATGTATGCCCAACACAATGTAAGTAACAGAGCTAGGGTTTGAATTCAGTTCTGCTGATTCCAAATCCAGGGCCTGTTCCATTATAATACTATATAATACCATAATACTACAGTACTGCTGTGCTCAGAATTGTCTAGTAGTACCTTTGTTGTTAACCTTAGTCCAGCTTTTTGGGGCTTTCCTTAATCTTCTTCCCTGGGTAAGGGTGAGAAATGAGGTACCCAGTAACTGCAGAGAAATCATGGATTAAGTTTTCAAAACCCCATTTCAATGATACAGTATGGATAAATTTGGACTACATATGGCTTCTTATGTAAAGGAAACATTCTTCTCCTTTTAGTAACACATTGTCTGCTGCCTGGGCTTAGCACCCCCTACCATATGCTCCTTAAAACAAGATGCTGCAATTCAAGAACTGGCCCTAGTAATGAAGATCAAATCAGCCAACTGAGGACTGAGCTGGGAGGGACATTTCTCAGGCTCTGTGCTCCTTCCACCAAGCCCTATGCAAAGCTAAGGGAAAGTATTTGCCATCACAGCTCCATTTTAGGTGGCTGGTTTTGTTTTGTTTTTTGAACCTCAGTCAATTAATTAGAACAGAATTGGTTTGCAATCCTTGTCTCAGGATTTCAGAGTTTACATTTATGCAATTCTAATTAATTTTTTTTTTGTTGATGAGCTCCATACATATATATGTTGTTGAATCTTTGCTCAGCCTGCAGAAAATAAACACATATAATACCACATGCATAAGCTCCTTAAAAGCTTGTAGAGAATTTGCTCCACAATAATCTTGTGAGACAGAGAATGCAAATATTATTAGCCCCATTTTATAGTTAGGAAACTGGAACTCAAAGAATTTAAGTGACATTATTGTCATAAAGCTAATAAAGAGTTGAAGTAGCAAGACTGTTCTTGCTACCAAAGTCCTTGGAATCTTCAAAGAGTTCAGCATCAGAAACTAAGACTGATGATTCCACCAGTACAAGTGACATAAAGGAAGCATTATTGTGTGTTTTGTCAACGAACCCTAAAGACCATAAAGACCTTTATTTCTGGCTTGTACCTGAAACTGTATGTGTTGTCTCCCTCATTAGAATTTGAGCTCTGTGTTGAATGAAAAGTCCCAGAGACATTCCTGGTAATTAATAGTCAATTTATTAATTATGGCTAACAAATAATTAATAGATTGAGGTCAATGACTTTCTCTCATAAACCAAAGATGCTCCTTGGGGGTCACTGAACTAACTTCTGTGAGATGCGTATAGTATAACAGATGGACTTCAAAGTGAGACCTTCCTAATCTCCCGCATCCTTGGAGAGTGGGTGTTCCCGACAGGTGGAAATGAACTCTGATTGGTTAATAATTAATGAAAGAATGAATGTTATAATGAAAGGTGGGCCTGTTCTAATGAGGGGCTGAGGAACTGGATTCTGATCCTTTCACTTTTGGACAAAGAGACTCATCTCCAGGAGATCACACTACTTGGGCATTCTAGATAAAGGGATCCACCCCCTACCCAGAGCACTTATGTAGTTGAACAATGGATGGGAATTCACTTAGATTAGATTCTCTTTACCCTTTAATCAGAAATAAGCTTTCCTAGTTGAGTGGAGTCCCACCCAAGACTGAGGAGAATGTTAACCCAATTTCATCATCAGCCGGTCCTTAAGAGGCTGCCTGAATTACCTACAGGGGTTGCTGTCTGAATGAGGAAATAGAAAGGAAAAAAATTCCATTTCCCCTCCCCCCCATTAATTGGTTATTAATTTTCATTTCTCTCAGCATCTTGAGAGGAAGTCTTACTTTTCTATTTGTATCCCTAGTACTTAGCACAGTAAGCTTAGCATACAGTAAGGTCTTAGTAAATGCTTTATTCATTCATTCTTTCATTCAAGTGGAATTGAACTAAGGCCTCTAGATGCCAAAACTGGTCAGCTAGCAGAATCATCTATGAGCTGCCAGGCAATCTCAGGATCATAGATTTAGAGCTATCTGGAATATTAGGGGTCATCTAGTCCAACCCCTCATTTTACAGATGAAGAAACTGAGTTCCAGAAAGGCCTAGAACAGGTGAAGGACCTAAGGTCATACCGTTTATAAGTAGCAGAGGCAGCATTTGCACTCCGGTTTTCTGGCTCTAGAACCAAATGCTTTTTCCATTATGCCACACCAGCTTTCGGATTACCTATAACACAACAGGTCAAGTCAGAGGAAGATAAAAGGTTAAAGACGGAAGGGGCTATAGAGGTCATTTTATTATAGATTAGGAACCTGAAGCCCATAGTATCTAAGTGACTTGCCCAATGTCATATATTGAATTAGTGGCAGAGCTGGAATAATAATGATAATTAATAATATACATCTGTATAACACTTTAAAAGTTGCAAAACGATATACGTAAAACATTTCACTTGAGACTCACAATAATGCCATGAGGTAGGTTTTACGGGCATTCTCTTCCATATTTTACCGATGAGGAAGACGAATTGGTTTGCAATTCACATCTCAGGATTTCAGTGTTAACATTTAAGCAATTCCAATACATTTTTGGCTGATGAATTCCACAGATATATGCTGTTGGGTCCTTGTTCAGCGGATGGAAAATGAGTACACAATAATACCTGTGTATAGACCTTGGAGGTTTTCAGAGCACTTTCTGCACAGTAATCCTGTGATCAGAGCAGCACAAATATTATTAACTCCATTTTAAGAGCGAGGAAGATGAGCCTCAGAAAAGTTTTGTGACTTATCTATTGTCATAAAGCTAATAAGGGTTTGAAGCACACAGAGGGAAGGTGACTTGCCCAAGTCATACAATTAGTATACGAGATGGACTTCAAACTGAGATCTTCCTAATCACCGATTTCTGCACATGATCAGCTACTAGACCATATGTATTGCTGAATGTCTGACTCCAAGTCTGACAATCTTTCCATCATGTCATCAGATATTTTCATTAAAATATCAGATATTTTCAAGAAGAAAAAATATAGCTTTCTAAAGGGACCCTGCTGCCTGAGGAAGTGAGGATCCCCATAAATCTTCACCAAGAACATACAGAGAATGGTTGAGCTATCACCAGGGGGAGTCTCTGGCTCCTTTGTAAAATTCTCATTGTTAGCACATGTAACCTATAATGCACATGCCTTTCATGTCCTCTTTCATGAAAGCAGACCAGTAGCCTGGTAGCCAACTCATGAATTGACTCTTGCTTGTGAGTAGACATAGAGATTATTTCCTTTTTTATTGATCTACCCCTAGTACCTGGCACTGTTCTGGGTACACAGAAGCACCTAAAAAATGTTTATTGATTGATATCAAAAAGGATGTACTTTGTCTGCTTTATTGGGTCCCAGGCAGTGGCAAACAACTTGTCTAGTCCACCCTCCAGGTCTTCTATGAGATGGCAAGGTCATCTTTGTAGCCCTTCAGGGCCTTCACATCAATGTTGTACCACATGGGTTTATGACTTAATATGAAATGACATGCCTCTGTGGACACCCTGTGCATTCTGACTATAGCCTTGATCTTCAAAAGCCACTTTGCAGTCTGCCACTGAAACCTAGACTAGTGTCCTAGAGAGCCAGTGTTATGGATAAAGACACAAGGACATGGTTCATTCCACTGGTCCAAATAAGAGATGGCTGTCATCAATCACTTTGCCTGTAGTTAGCAACAAAGGATAGTGAGAATAATAGCAGGAGCTTTATTCCACGTTACAAATCTAAGTATTTAGTCAGTATTTAAATTCCACCAGCAACTGAGACTTCTATGTCTCTCTAACTTTATCTCTTGGTATTCACCAACTTAGCTGTTCCAATAGCATCAAGCAAATTGTGTGTGTGTGTGTGTGTGTGTGTGTGTGTGTGTGTGTGTGTGTGTATTCAATTCTATTCAGCAAACATTCATTAAGCACCTACAATGTGCTAGGTTCTGGGGACACAGAGACAAAAATTAAATAGTAACTGCCTTTGAGGAAGACAGATGAATAAATACAAAATATATACCAGTAAGTACAAAGTGAGAGGCAGCATGTTGTGGTAGATGGAGAATAGCCTTGGGAGACAGGAAGACTGGAGATCAATTCCTACCTTAGGCACATACTGACTGTGTGATCCTGGGCAATTACCCACGCCCCAGGTACCATTATAGAGCCCTTACTGATCTGCATTGGCAATGGGAATTTCCTCACCAGGAATTCCCAAAACAAATGAAATTACAGGTGTGGGCCAACCCTTGCCAAAAACTAAAACAAACAAACAAAATCCATGCATTTTTAAGGTTGGAACTTGAACCAGTCTTCCTGGCTCTGAGGCCAACTCTCTGTCCTCCCTCAAAGGTGTCAAACACAAGCTCAAGGTTTCATTTTGCCTACAACACTCCAGAACGTTCCAAAATTAAAGTCTAATTGGGAAATACTTAATGAAGTAGAACATAGACAATGTTAACACATGGTTTTCTAAGCTGATATGAGGTGGCAAGGATCCTTATGTGGGGTTTAGTGGAAAGTGTTTCTCTTTGAGTTTGACATCATTGCTCTAGACCACAGCTGTTTCTCCTTCAAAACCTAGCTAAGAATTCATCTCCTCCAAACTTCCTACACAATGCAAGTTCTTTGAGGGTAAGGTCTATTTAGTTTTTGTTTGCCACAAGCTAATGAAATCATATAAGCTCATATTTACACAGCTCTTTAATATTTACAAAACACTTCACATATATTATCTCATTTGATCCTCTCCAAAAGCTTTGTGAAGCAGGTGCTATTATTATCCTCATTTTGCACTGAGAAAACTGACACTGAAAGAGTTTAGGTACCCAGGCTCACCCAGCTAAGTATCAAAGGCAGGATTCGAATCTGGGTCTTCCAGATTCCAAGACATTCCATCCATTGGGCTACCTAGCCATCTCTTATTAAAGAAAATTGAACTGAATGATTCCTCTTATCCTTCTTGAATCATTTCTCCACTTTCATAGCTCTTCCATTACTATTATATCATTCTGTACCTATGGATACTATCATTATATAATTTTTGTAAAATAATTTCATACATGCATGTGGGCACACATGTGCAAAAAGGGAATATAAGTTCACTGAGAAGAGACTTGTAGAAAAATGATTTGGTATTTTACCATTCAGCATCAAACATGCTGCACGTGTTATGTACTCATTACAATCTTGTTAACTATCTGAGGCAGAAATAAGTAATGATGCTAGTCATCTAGCTGTAAGCACCTCCCTCATAATAATCAATCAGGTACAAACCATAAACTCAAGAAAAATTATTATTATTAGGCAATCTAGGACCTATTGCATCACGGGAAAATGGTCACTCTTGACAGCAGCTCTGATTGCTTGGTGGCTATGGTTTCACTGAGCCTCCCACACTATCCTTTTCTTTTTTTCAAACAGCAGAAACTGTAAATAACATTCTCTTCATTTCTAAGAGGGAAATGTTTGCTATAATTGAACAGACTCCTCATGTCCAAAAATCCCAAAACACAGAAAATCCCTATAATTTGTAACCTTTTTTTCTTCATGGAAATACTAAATATAGAACTTCTTAGCTCTCCTACTCAGGTCTTAAAGTGTGTATTAGCTATGGGTGGGTTGTAGACCAAATAGAAACATAGCTAGACCTGCACTGAGTTCTTTTTCAAGCAAAAACACTTTAGACGTGGAGAAATGATCAGTGTCCAGGTGCTGTCCTTACTTTTCCTTTTCTCTCAGAAAAGTAGAAATACATGTGGTGGGAGAAATTAGGGAAAGACCATAGAAGAAGTGGGCAGGAAGTCATATAGTATAATAAGAAGAGCCCTAGACTAGGAATACGGAGACCTGGGTCATCATTGGCTGCAACACCGCAGGCAGGTTTCTCAGCTTCTCTGTGTCTCAATTTCTTGAAGAAAAGTGAAAATTACAAATGCTGGAGAGGCTGCAAGAAAACAGGCACATTAAGGTACTGTTGGCAGAGTGGTGAATTGGTATAACCACTAGCAAAGTATTTTCAAACTATGCCTCCAAAGGCATTTAACTCTGACGCAGGGATATCACTAGTAGCCTATACACACATCAAAGACACCAAAGGAAGAGGAAAATGCCCAATATATACATAAATATTTGTAGCTGATCTTTTGGCTAGCAAAGAACCTGAAGCCAAAGGAGTGCTCATCAATTGGGGAATGGTTGAACAACTTATAGTCTATGAACATGATAGAATACCACTGTGTCATAACAAATGATGAGATCGGAACCTGGGAATATTTCTATGAACTGATGCACAATAAAGTGAGAAGAAATAGAACCATTTAAACAATTCAAAAGTTGTTTGGCATCTTGCCATTTAGCAACAGCTGAATATGTTGCACACAGTAGATATTCTTTACAACCTTGTTAACTAAGGTAAAAGGAAGTAATGATGATAGTCATCTAGTTACTCATTGGGGAAAGCAACTGGAGCCTGTAAGTACGTCATTCATGGTGAATGGCAATTAATCAGGCACATAATCATAAACTCAAGAGAAAGAATTATTAGACAACTTAGGACTTGCTGCTTCATGAGAAAATGGTCCCCTTTGACAGCAGCTCTGTACAATTGACAGAGACATTGTAAAAACAAACAATGTGGAAAGAACTCAATGACCAGTCATGATTCCAGAATTCCAAGGATGAAAGCATGTTGCTTGTCTCCTGATAGAGAGGTGGGTGAAGAATGAGACATATATGATTTTGATATGGCCGATGTGAGAATTTGTTTTGCTTGTTACAAGGCTTTTTCCCCCTAAATTTTCAGCGATGGGGAGGAGAGCAGAAGGGAGAAAAAGTGATTTTTGTTCATTTAAAAAAAACAAATTAATTTGAAAAATAAAATGAGCAAGCTGGACTAGTTGACTTCTTTTAAGCAAAGTAAATAGAGGGAGATTGAATAAGATGTTTTCTAAGACCCAGCTTTAAAATCACATTTTAGGGGCTTCCCCACCTACTCTTATTTTCTTTGGACAGCAGAGTAAAAGCCCCATTCCTATACCTTAGAAAAATGATACAAGAGCATGAAACCACTGTAAATTTGGAATAACTTTAATGTGTTCTTTGCCAAGTGCCGTACCTAAAGTGCCCATCCTGAAGTGGTTTTCCTGACCTGATATATGCAACGTTCCCATGACATTTGCCAGAGACAGTCAGTGAAAAGTTGGGCAAGAATTCTGCTGTCAGAATTTTAAACAATGAAAACATTTCCACTCTGAAAGGAGTGGGCATGCGTTCACATTCTATGCAAAAATTCATTTTCAGAAGTGACTGAATCATACTCTTGAGAGAGGAGAGATGGGATGGGTCTCCTGCTTGCTCAACCAGGCTGAAGATGCCTTTCTCCTTTTCCTGAAACCACCTTCAGCATTTCCCTAAAAAATAAGGACCTCTTCCTTAGTGTTGAAAGACAGCTGATTTTCTTTATTGATTCAGCTACCAAGAGGAAGAAAAAAGACCTGTGGAAGTTTCCGTGACGGAAAACATGATTTTATGAAGATCCTCCTTTAATTTGAAATGCTCCTTGACTGTTTAAAAGATGAGGCAAGACAATCAGTGACTCCACATTAGCTCTGCTGCCAGGATAGACATCACACTGTCAGCAGTCCAGACCTAGGAAAGGATGGGGAGAAATGGCTTCCTTAATTGAGCATAGTAACACTCTTTTGCATAACCTCTAGAAAGAAAGGTGAAGTGTTCTGTTATGTAACACAGGCATATTCTGTTTGCCCCTGAGGCTTGGGTAGATAACAAAGAAAGGAGGGTGAATTCAGGAGTTGATGAGGCTATTTCGTTGTGCCAATTTTCTCCAAAGATAATGCTGCAATATCTAATTTGTAGAAAGTGGCCTAATGTAATATACATGTCTGTCTATGTGTGCACCTGTGTGTGTGATTATACACTTTAGCTAGTCTTACATGCTTAAGTCTGGCTTTATGCATAATACTGCATACAGTACTACCCCATTTATGCTGCCAGAATTCATTCTCCACACCACCACTGGAAGAGTCTCGTCGATAACAATACGGTGAGCATATTTTCACTATTATAACGTGCAAGCCATTGCTTATCACCTCCTCTCCCTAAGTAATCTCAGTAAGCTCCAATGCATGTAACTTTTTTTCCATCTCCCCACAGATGAATACATACTAACAGGCGCCCCAAGAGGGCCTGAATTTTTTTTTGGGGGGCAAGCATACATGGGTTGAGGATCAGGATGAGTAAACAGGAGCCTAGGAACACACAGACTTAAAAGGAAATTCACACAAATATGAAGTTGGATGAGACTTTCAGACAAATCTGGAAGAATTCTTAGGGCTGAAGGCCCTGAGTGACTACAAAGTTTGTAAGACATAGTTCACACATGGGGCTGTGAGGGACTGGTCTCAGATCACTATCAGAGATAGGAATCTTCATTCAATTTTATTCTCTATTGCTAATTCATTTGCACAGGAAAGGCATGGAAAACTAAGTTGGTAGCTATGGAGCTACTTAAAATTTTGCCTATTTTATCTATTTTTAATGCTTCTAAGGATCCTTAGAAATCATGTATATAATTGAATCCTCCCATTTTAAAGATGAGGAAACCGAGGCCCAGAGAACTCAAGGGACTTGTCCAACGTCACAAGATAGTTTGTGGGCAGGGCTGGAATTTTGAACCAGGACCCCAAAGTCATAAGCTAGTTTGTGGCAGGGCTGGAATTCTGAACCAGGACCCTGATTTTAAACTAATGCTGCTAAGTGGTGGACCTGGAGTTCAGGAAAAGCTGAGTTCAAATCCTGTCTCCAACACTTAGTAGCTATGCAGCCCTGGACAAGTCACAGTCACTCTGTCTGCTTCTCTTTCCTCATCTTTAAAGTGAGGATAATACTAGTATTTACCTTACTGGGCTATTGTGAGGATCTGATGAGATAATATGTAAAATGCTTTGCAAACCTTAAAGTGCTATATAAATGCTAGTTTTTAGCTATCCTAAATGATCAGAAGTAACCATTTTCCAATGATGCAATATTCTTTTGCCTTAGTGCTGCTCATTGCCTGGTTATGGTATATATAGCTCATCTATAATGCCATCTGCTACCAATCAACCACTAAGCTGACAACCATTTATTTAGGGCTTCTTTATGTGTCAGGCATTATGCTAAGTTCTGGAGCTACAAAGAAAATACAAAAATAGACCCTGTCCTCAAGGAATTTACATTGCAAAAGGGGAGACTACATGTGTGTGTTTACACATACATACATACATACATACACACACACAATACAATGTATAGGTATATACAAGATATGCGCACAATAGATACAAAGTGAGAGAGGATGCCTCTAGAAGCTAAAAGATGGGAGGTGTCAGAGGAAGACCTGTTGTGGATAATGACCTTGGAGTTCACACTTGAAAGAGTCCAGGAGTAAGGGAGGAGATCATTTCAGAAATGAGGGATAACCATGGCAAAGATCCACAGTCATGAGGGAAAGAGCAAATAAGGCAGCATGATCAGAGCTCGGAGTGTGTGGAGAGAACTAACATTTAAGAAGTCTGGGAAGATAGGAAGGAACCAGATTGTGAAGGGTTTTAAATGTCAATCAGAGAGGTTTCTAGTTGATTCTGGAGATGACAGGGGGCCACTAGAGTGACATGATTGGATGTGCAGGTCAAAGAGATCCCTTTGGCAGCTGGGTGGAGGATGATTGGTGTGGGGAGAGACTTGGGACAAGCAGATAAATCAGGGAGCCAGCGCAATGGTTCTGGTATGGAGAGAAGGGTTCTAGAACTAGGACAGTGGTTGTATGAATGGAGAGAAGGGGCGGGGGTGTAAGTGACAAGAGAGAGAAACAAGATTTGGCGACTGATGTAGGGTGAGCTAGGGCGAGGAATTGATATGACATGGATTTTGAAGCTCAGAGACTGAAGGATGGTGGCACCTTCAAAGTTTATAGAGAATATAAGGATATATTTGGGGGAGGAAGGAATATATTGATTTCTTTTGGAAAGCGAACTCACAACTTAGATATCATGTTCAACTCCCCCCCACAACCTCCATGTCTGTCTCTGTCTATCTCTCTCTGTCTCTCTCATCTCTCCCCTTCCCCTCAGTTGCCAAATCCTGTAGTATCTACCTTTGTGACATCTGTCATATACACAGCCTTCCCTGCTATCCTCTGATACTGCCCCCACTTTGGCAGGCCCTCATTGCCTCATGCTTGGACTGGTGCTCAATAGCCCACTGGTTGGTCTCCATGTATCAAGTCTCTCCATACTCTAGTCCATCTTCCATCAGCTTCTATCACCATGTCACCTCCCCTTCCTGTCAATAATTCAACTCCAGCGGCTCCCTAATGCCTCCAGGATCAAATATAAAAATCCCGTTTGGCTTCTAAAGCCTCCCATAACCTATCCCTTCCTATCTTTCCAATTTACTTACACCTTACTCTCCTCTCCCCATACACTGAGATCCAGGGACACCAGCCTCCTTGCTGTTCCTCACACATGACAATCCATCTTCTGACCGGATTATTTCTTCTGGTTGCCCCCAAATGCCCAGCACTCTGTCCTTCCTCCTTTCTGCCTCCTCACTTCCTTGGATTTAATCAAGTCTCAGCCAAAATCTCACCTTCTACAAGAAGCCTTTCCACATCTCCCTTAATGAGAGTTCTGATTATATTGTTTATTTCATATATATCCCGTTTGTACAAAATCATTTTTGTGTTGTCTCTCTCATTAGAGTATAAGCTCCTTGAGAGCAGGGACTGCCTTTTGCCTTTCTTTGTATCCCCCACCTCTAGCACAATGCCTGGAACATTGGATGTGCTGACTGACATGCTGGGTTTGAGATGCCTATAGAACATCCAGTTCAAAATGTTCAGTAGGCACTTGGTGCAGGTAATAGAGCTGTGGAAAGAACAAAACTGTGTGTAGAAATCTGAATACGGGCAATATTGGCACCTAGGAGCTCTGATGACATCACCAAGGCACAAAGCATAGAGAGAAAAGAGGAAGGCAGAGGCAGCTAGATGGTGCAGTGGACAGAGCACTGGCCCTGGATTTAGGAGGACCTGAGTTCCAATCTGGCCTTGGACACATAACACTCACTAGCTGTGTGAACCTGGGCAAGTCACTTAACCCTATTGCCTGGCCAAAAAAAAAAAAGAAAAGAAGAAGGCCCAAGATAAAGCCTAGGAGTTCACCCACATTTAGTGGACACAGCATGGAGGAAGATCCAGCAAAGGAGACTGACAAAGAATAATCAGACAGGCAGGAAAAGAATGAAGAAAGTAAAGGGTCACAAAAGTCCAGAGAAGAGAGAGTATCCAGGAGGACAAAGTGGTCAGCAGTGGCAAACGCTGCAGGGCAATTTTTAAAGGGCCATTGGATGTGGCAAGCAAGAGATCACTTGGGAACTTTGGAGAGAGCAATTTCAATGGAATGATGAGGCTGGAAACCAGACTGCAGAAATTTTAGATTAGAATGAGGGAAGAATAAGTGGAGGTGCCAAGTGTGGACAACCTTTTCGAGAAGTTTAGCTGAACAAGGAGGAGAGATACAGGATGATAGCTAGTAGGGATAGGCAGCTACCTATACGGTGTGATTTGAGAAAGGCTACAAGAGCTCCCTGCCTCAAAATAACTCCCCATTGGAAGCTGGTCTAGCGCCTGAAATTCTAACATTTCCTGCATCATTCATTTGGGTTTAATGCCTTGATACAAATGTGATTTGTGAAGGGTAACACATATAACTATTATCAGCTATTAACGCCTTAATCTTGTTTGCCTCAGTTTCTTTGTCTGTAAAATGAGCTGGAGAGGGAAATGGCAAATCACTTCAGTCTCTTTGCCAAGAAAACTCTAAACGGGGTCATGAAGAATCAGACAGAATTGAAATATCTGAACAACAACAAGAAGGAATGGAACAGAGGGCAGGTGAAATTTGGTAGGGGAGGTTACATTCCTTGAGGGGTTAAATAGAAGGGAAGAACTAGGCAGAACTGTATGATGGAGAAAGATAGGGAGAAGATTTAAAAGGCAGGAGTATGAGATGGAGGCATCAAAACCAAATTTCAACTGTTGTAATCTTGATTAAATTGTTTCCATTTGTAAAGGTGAGGAGCCCTTGGGACAGTGTACTGAGTTATTCAAATACCTATTTAGATAAGACAAGAAACTGTGCACATGACTTACCTTGATACCTTGGTATATATCTCACCTGATATAAACCTAGTGATGATAATATTTTTAAGACAATTTCTCCTTGAGTTTAGGACTTCATTTTGTCTTTGCAGAGGAAGCTAGGTACAGTTGTTAGACGGCTAGACTTTGAATAAGGAAGACCTGAGTTCAAATCCCACCTCAGAAACTTACAAGCTTGTCAATTCACTCTACAATTCACTTAACCTCCCTTGGCCTTCCCTCATATGCAAAATGAGGAAAATAATAGCAGTTCTCTCACAGGGCTGTTGTGTGGATCAAATGAGTTAACAACCCACCTTACCTCTTCATTTTATCCAGAGATCCAAAATGGTGACTTACCCAAACTCACCCAAAGTCATCGAAGTAGTAAATGGCAGGCCTGGAGTCCCTCTGCCTCCAAATCCAGATTTCTTTCCTCATGCTTTCAATAAGTGTTTATTACCAAGTTCCCACTCTATAAAAGCCACTGTGTTCAGCTATGGAGGATGATAGTAATAATAACAGCTAGCATTTATATAGCACTCCAAAGTTTGTATATCTTCTTTAATTGTGAATATTGTCAACAAACAAAATTCTGAAAAGGGGGGCTTCACCAGACTGTCAAAGCAGTTCTCGACACAAAAAAGGTTAAGAAACCCTGATCAAGAGCTAGAAATCCTAGTAGAAACTTCTAAGGTACCAGAAAAGGCCATGAGAATATCTGGAGGCCCAACTGAAGCTGTTCTCAGAGTTGTACCTCTACAAGATGCTATTCTCTGCAAGAGGAAGCCTGAAGTAAGGAGTTCTCAGCTCCACCGAGGATTCTCTCTGATTTCTGAATTCCAGGGAGGAGAGTCATCATAAAACAGAGAGCCCGCCGGAGCACAGATAAAACTTAGATCTTTACGTACAGACCCTTTCTCCTTCTGAATGCACAGGACTTTGGCACATTCATCACTGGTCCTGCTCCTTGGATCTTGCTTCTCTGCCTGGCCTCAGATGCCATGAGTCATCTGTCTGACACTTGGAGGTATGGCCACTGGCGTTAGGTTGCCAGCTTTCTGGAGGGGCAGACAGAAGGAACTGAACCAGCTGAGCTGGACAAGGATAAGATGCTTATGTTTCCTCTATATCTTAGTATATGGACTAGTGCATATATATTTTAAGAGGACTTGTGCAGTCGGGGTGACAGACCTACGTCTGCATAACATCTATCACATAAGACATAGTGGTACTGTTTTCTGTCTTGCTAGGGATTTATTTAAAGTACTTACTTTTAAAAAGTCATGCTTTAAATCTTTAGCACTCTGTATCCAAAATAAAAACAAATCAAATGGGGAAGTTGCAAAGGAAAGTGGCAGTGGGTGGAAAGGGTGTTGAGCTGTGAATATCATAAATAAAATGGACTGACACTTCTTGAAATACAGATAATAGGAATACATTAATAAATCCCCTCTTCTCCCTACCTTATGATTTTTCCCTCTTCTCCTAACCCTGTCTCCTGAAGTAACAAGATAGGAATGCATCGAGAAATGAAGGAATTCTGATTTCTGAGTCACCAGGATGCCTAATCCATGTGGTTTTTTCTCAAAGGTTCTTTTATTTGACCCTCTCAGATAATGTTGAACTTAAGAGGGAATATGGTTTACACTTTCCTTATGATACTATCATAGAGACATAAAGTAATGAAGAATTTTGAGCTGTCTTCTTCCAGGCAAGACCACATCTAAACTCTCTGGGCTCCTGTTTTCAAAGATCTTTCTTGCATCTAACTCCATTTGTCTGGCTGGACTTTTCTGGTTCAATATCCCATCATTACCTCAACTGCAACAGTTCTAAAACAAACTTATCACCTCCCTTCACTCCCTGTCCCCCTCCTAGCACCCCTTTGTGGTTTTATTGATGCTAATGATTCTACCATTTCCTTAAATTACCAAACTCATCACCCCCAGGGAAATCCTTGATGCCTTCATCTTTCTCATGCTCTATAACCAGTCACTTAAGCTGTGTTGATTTTTCTCTTGAAATGTCTTTCAAATTCATTTCTTCTCTCCTATTGGTGGGACCACTCTAGTCTACCCCCTTATTGTTTTCCTCCAGTCTTACTGTGATGGTCCAGTAACTAGCTTTCTGATTTCAGCTCCTCCCAACTCCACTCTATTTTGCCCATTATTGTCAGAGTAATAGAATTTAGACTTCATAAATGGAAGGGAGCTTTGTTGTTGTTCAGTTGTTTCAGTCATGTCTGACTCTTTGTGACCCCATTTCAGGTTTTCTTGGCAAGGATAGTGGAGTGGTTTGCCATTTCCTTCTCCACCTCATTTTACAGATGAGGAAAATGAGGGAAACAAGGTCAAATGACTTGCCCAGGGTCACAGAGCTAGTGTCTGAGATTGTATTTGAACTTAGGTCTTCCTGACTCCAGGCCTGGTGCTCTATCCATTGTACCACTTAGCTTAGAGATAATTTAATTTATCCCTTACTCATTTTATAGAAAGGGAAGAAATTACATGCTCAAGTCTCACTGGTAACAGATTGCAGAGGCAGGATTCAAGCCTATATGCTCTGAGCCAAATCCAGTGTTCTTTCTAATATAGCAGAGGTTCCTAATTTTTTGTGTCATGGACACCTCTACAAGTCTGGGGAAGCCTATGGACCCCTCTTCAGAAGAATATCTTTAAACGAATAAAATAAAATATGTAGGATTAGGAAGGGAACCCAATTATATTGAAATACAGTTATCAATTTTAAAAAAGTGTATAGATTCTAGTTCAAAAACTCCTACACTACACTGTGCTATATCTCTGACAGAACAAACTTCCCCAAATATAACTCTCAACATACTATTCTATGACTAACAACTTCAGTGACTCCATTTTGCATATAAGATAAAGCCCTAGTTCTTTGACTTAACCTTCAAGGGCCTCATTAAAGATATTTGTACTCTATTTTGTAGACAATGGGAAGACAGTGAAGTATTTGAGTAGAGAAGAGATGATAAAACCTCTCTAAGCCTCATTTTTCCCATCTTAAAAATGGGTTAATAATAACACCTACTTCATAGGGTTATTATGAGGACAAATTAGATAATCATTGCAAAGCACTTAGCACACTGTCTGTCACATAGTAAGCACTATATAAATGTTAGCTATTATTATTGTTGTCATCATTATCTGCAAAATGGGATAATAGTAACTAACACCTACTCAGCAGGGTTGTTGTAAGGACAAAGCAGATAATATTTCAAAGTGCTCTGTAAACGTTAAGGCATTACAAAAGTACTACTGATTTTTATTATTGTTTTTAATATCCCCATTTTATACATGACAAAACTGAGACTGAGATATTAAATCACTTAGTCAATTACATGAAACTAGGATCCTAGTTATTAGAACTCTAGCAAATTTTTCAGGCAGCTAGGTATTGCATTAGATAGAGTTCTGGGCCTGGAGCTTGAACAAGTCACTTAACCTCTGTTTGCCTGTTTCCTCATCTGTAAAATGGAGATAATAATAGCACTTTCTAGGGCTGTTGTGAAGATTAAATGATGTATCTATAACTAGCTTAGCAGAGTGCCCGGCATGCAGTAGGATGCTAGCCATTATTATTAGGTTATTGAGTTTGGCAGAGGAGATGATGAGGTAATTCACTTTTAGATAAGTTGAATTACAGGCTGGACATCTAAGTGGATAGGTCCAGGATGTAGTTTTAAATGCAGGGCTGGAGCCCAAGGGAGCTATAAAGGGCTAGAGATGTGGATTGAGGCCTAATCTTCACAGTTATGATCACTAGAACTGTGGGAGTGAGTTCCCTAATGGTGAGAGTGCCCACATTCTTCCTATCTATGATTTTCCTTCTATAGAAGAACAGAGGGTAGAGATTTGACTCTTGGGGAATGCCTACAGTGATAAGTAGAAGGAAGTAGACGAATCAGAGAAGGAAAAGTCAGAGAAGTAAGAGAAAACCTAGAATAATGAAGTGCCTACAATTTCAAAAACAAGCAAACCTTTGGAATCAACAGTATCAAGAGCTGCAGAGAGACCAAATACAGGGAAGACTGAGAAAAAGTTATTGAATGCAGTCATTAGGAAGTCAGTGGTGACACTTTTAATGTCACCACCTCCCCCACCCCCACAAAGTGGCACTCAACCTGAAAGTAAGATTTCAGGGAGTTAAATCATGCAAGGGAAATGGGGAAATAGAGGTTTGAAGTTTAGAATTCCCATTTGAGAAATTAGCAGTACAAGAGATACACTGAACCTTATGCATCCGAGGGCCAATAAAAGCTTTTCTTTTTCCCCCCAAGACATGAGTGCATTTTGTAGGCAATAGGAGGATAAGTAGAGGGGAAGACACAATTGAAGAAGCTAAAGACAAGGAGGATAATTGAGTGAGCAAAATACCTGAGCAACAGCCAGAAGAATGTAAGTTCTTTGAAGTCAGTTACTGGAGTTTGTTTTGTCTTTGTAACCCTAGTACCTAGCTTTGTGCCTTCCACATCATAAACATTGAATTAAATGTTTATGGGATTGGGTGGATTGGAATCTATAGGAGGTAGGATAAAGAACACAGACAGTATTTCAATATCCTGAAAAATATTTTGGAAAAGATGCTAGTGGATGTGGTAAAACAGAGTACAGGACATGGAGTCAGGAAAACCTAAATTCAAATCTTGCCTCAGACACTTAATAGTTGTGTGACATTCACAAGTCACTTAACCTCTGTCAGACTGAGTTTTCTCATCTATAAAATGGAGATAATGGCATCCATTTCACAGGGTGGTTGTGAGGACCAAATGAGATCACATATGCAAAGTGTTTTGCAAACCTGAAAGAGCTGTACAAATAGTTATTGTTATTGCTATTATTATTATTAATAGTAGTAGTTGTTGTAGTAGTAGGAGAAGTTGTAGTAGTAGTAGTAGTAGTAGTAGTAGTAAGTTGTAGTAGTAGCAGTAGTAGTAGTAGTACTGCCCTGCTCCATTCCTCCTGATGGACCAAGTTCTCTATCTCTATGTGTCTCTCTGTCTCTGTCTCTATGTCTCTGTATCTGTCTGTCTCTCTCTGTCTATCTCTGTCTCTCTCTCCACAAAGGTGAAACCTATCCAAACTGATCTAAGGTAGGAGAGTATCAATAACATAGATGGAGGAGTCAGCTGGGAAAGGAGAGGATGTTTTCCTTTGAAGGAATGATAAGGATTGGGTGTGGAGATGTGCTCTGAGATGGAAGGGAAGAGGGAAGTGGAGCCCACACAAACTGGCTTCAATCTTCTCAGAAAAGTTATCTCCTGAGAGTGAAAGGTTTAGGAAGGGGATGAGCCTTAAGAGAAGTAAAGGATCTACGTTTTTCATTGAAATCACTGTAGGGTAGGCACCAAGGAATCAATAGAAGATACATAGAAGAACTGCTGGTCACAGTCAAAGGACGAACTTGTAGGCAGTGAGCATTATGACAAGGCCATAGAGCACTACATAAACATTGACTGGTATGGAGGCACTTGCCACTAGCTAATTAATTCACTAAGATCAATGGGGATTAAATTGAGAGATTGAGATACTGGAAAATTTTGTTTCCTGATCCTACGCACTTACATACAACAGAATGAGCCAAAAGCCATGGTTGTCAATGGTTACACCAGTCACGGTGATTCAGGAGAAAGCTGTTCCACATTAAGTAATTAGATTAAAAACACATTGTTACTTTCAATATTAGCAAAAGCCACATGGTAAATTGCAACACAGCAGAGGGTGAGTGAATATAAAAATTTTTCCAAATCAAGCAAGATGGTGGCAAAAAGGGTATTAAGAGTCAAGCAAAATCCACATCTGCTTGGGATTCTGAATGTAAAGACTCCTTTCCCCTGCTTCAAATGCAAACTGACTAGCTCACTCCCGTGGGACATAGAAAGAGTTTCTTTTATTCAAAGGGCAGAGAAGAGAAGCTCCCTGAGATTGAACAAATGTTTCCCAAGCTCCTGCCATTGTTCAAGGCTCTCTGCAAAGTTCTGGGGATGTAAAGATAGAATGAAAGAAAACTGTCTCTTCTCCTTAAGGATCTTACAGTCTATAAGGGGGATACACTGTAAACAATGACGTGATGTTCACTGTCTATGTGACTTTGGACAAGGCCCTTCACTTCTCTAGGCCTCAGTTTCCTCATCTGCGAAGTGAATGGACGGGACAGCCTCTGAGGCTCCCTCTAGCCCTAGTTCCATGAACCCATAAACCTATTACAGAGTAAGGAACGGTCAGGGTGGGGCTGGCAAAGGAGAGATCAGACAGAGAGCTCCAGGGAAGCTGGAGCAGAAAAGAGCGTTTAACAACTGGGCCGAATCGGGGAAGTCTCTCGGGAGATGGCCTGAGCTGAGCCTTGAAGGAATTTTCTAGAAGGTGCTACATCCATAATGAAATGGACAAAAGCTCACATTTATTAAATACCTTAAGATTTGTAAGACACTTTATGGATTTGATTACCATACTCCAGGAACTTGGGGAATGCTGGGGAAATATTCCCAGCCAGCAGGTAGAACACAGCCTATCCCCCTCCCCCGTCTCTGTCCAGGACCAAAAGGTAGGTTACGTATATGCTATTTCACTTAGTCTTCCCAACAATGCTGTGAGCCGGGTGCTGTTGTGATCCTCATTTTAGAGATGACAAAAAAAGGTTCAGAGATGGTGTGTGGCAGAGTCAGGAAAAAAACCAAACATGTTTGAGGGAAGGTTCAAACCCAGGTCTTCCTAACTGCGCAATTCTCTCTTTGGACAGTTTGTCTAACCAATATTAAGGAATAGAAGGCTTCCTCGGGTGATGATGATGAAAACTGAATTTATATAGTGCTTTAAGGTTTATAAAATACATTACAAATATTATCTAAATTTATTCTCAGAAGAACTCTGAGAAATAGGCACTATTATTATCTCTGTTTTACAGATGAGGAAACTGAGGCTGACAGAGGTTAAGTGACTTGTCCAGGGTCACCCAGTTAGTAAGTGTCTGAATCCAGATTTGAACTCAGGTCTTCGTGACTGTAGGTCCAGTGCTTTATTTGTCCTGATCTATATTTTTTCACTGGACCCAAATGGCTCCAGGGGAGAAAGTGAGGCTGGTGACTTTGCACAGCTCTCCCTCACTTAAATCCAATTCACTTGCACGTCATGGCATCACCTCCCTGATGTCGTGGTCCTCTTCGAGAACAAAGATAAATATTAACAGTGTAAGAGCAAGCGCAATATTCAAATTCTCAGTTAAGTCCACAGCTTTATGTGAACACTGTGTTAAGGAAGGCAAGATTGAGAGAGAAAGCATTTAATGACCTTCATCACTGACCCCGTCTACCATTCTAGAAACTAGCAGGGAAAGGGTTAAGAGGGAGTAAATGGATCATACGGAAGCCATCCCCACCATGGAAAAACAACCTAAAGTGAATGACCAACAGTGCAGACAAAGTACACAGCATTCTATGCAGCATGTAACTGTCAAAAAGAGCAAATGCTCCAGGGTTCTCCATTGCCACCAATCCCTCCATCTGCTCTAGACACTGTTGCTAGATTTTTGTTATTTAAAGGCAATAGTGGGAGCATTCAGGTGGAAACGATCCAGATAATCTAACTACCCAAATGTCTCCTTAAAACCCTTTTTCCATCCACTGATTAATAATTGACAAGAAAATACCAGGTCTATAAAGTAAGTCACACCCTTCAGGCTACCATGTAATTCTATCCAGAATGTGTTATCATGTAGAATGATAGTTCTTCTCTCTTAATCTCAGAGTACATCCACATGGACAAAAGAAAGGAAATCATCTAATTGACTCAAGTCAACAACCTATTACTGGGAGAAAGAAAGGATTCTCTTTTTTTTTTTTTTGCGGGGAGACAGTACTGTCTACAATAAACAATAAATCAATCAAAAAGCATCTAAGTGTCTCCTTTATTCTAGGCATTGTGCCAGCCAACGGGAATACAAAGAAAAAAAAGAAATAGTCCTTGCCTGCAAAGACCTTATATCAAGAGAGACATGTATGATGTTATGCAACTTACTTGTGACTAAATAAATAATAAAATTTATTAATATACAATAAACCTTACAACTTTTTACATCTTTAAAAAACATTTAATGTATAATGTTCTTTTGGCATAATAACTTGCATTATATAACTTGGCACTGAGTTAAAATTTTTTTGATACCTATTCTTTCATTCTTTATCAAGCCACTTCTATACTGGATGTTATGCACAACTTTGGTGAACAGTCCATTTTTTCTGAGTTTAGCCTTGTTCATAGCATGCAGGTTTTTAATAGGGTTGAAATCAGCCCTCATCTTACAGCTTATAAGGAAGGTGAATTTTAGTGTGTGTAAAGTGGATTTTTTGTTATTCTTTCTTAGAGTTTTCTTACCAGGATCCATAGTCATAACAATCTCTACTTCCCAGGTGTTAGATATGAGTTCTCACAATGATGGTTCAAAACAGTTTCTACTGCACAGTTGCTGCGGATATAGGGGTTAAGTGATGGAAACTTGTGAGGCTAATGCTGGCAATAGGCCTTCTGTCGGTTGCCCTATAAAGCAAGTGGGCACTGAGGAATGCGGACCCCCACAGGTGTTAATATGCAGGCTGAATGCTATGAGTGCCTTGATCAGCCCCCATCAAGGCTTGGGAGGGGGAATCTGTGTGTTTGCCTCAACCGGCCCCCATTGAGGCTTGAGGGGATTTAGAGGAGAGCATAGGTTGTGCTGGTCTCAACTGACCCCATTGAGACAGAGGGGTTATTGCCCCCTCTTCACACCGGCCCCTTCAAGAAGTGTTGTTAGGGAATGCTGTAGGAGTTGGTGCTGCCATTATCAGCAAACTGCCTTTGAGAAGACTAGACTAGAATGACGTAAGCTTATTTAACCCCTTATTATGACTCCATTCCTGTCTTCCTGTGTGACCAGATGAAAAGCGAACCTGCTAGTGAGAGAGGTGCTAGAAGCCCTCCTGTGTCTCCTTCCTAAGGAATTTGTATTTTCTCACCTATAACAAGCATTTTTTTCTTCATAGCAGCGGTCAGCAGCTTCCTAAGAAATGGTGTAGTGATGTGTCGACTTGTCCGAAACAGCTTCACCTGGATTTCTTCTGAAAACAGCTATGAATGAAAAAATGGTTGTTATCAGTTAAAATTACCTTTTTTCCCAATCTGCGGACAGAGGTAGAGAAAGATAGAGATGAAACATGTGTATGGCACAAAATCCAGGGCTCAATTGATAGAGAATCTACTAAAGGCAGAGAAACTAAATCAGTTTCACTTGATCAAGGTTAAATTTCTGCTTAGTATAAGTAGAAGCATACACGCATAACCAGTGATTACAAAATGAAACAATATCAAGATAATTTCTTGAACCAAGTAAGGTTCACCCCAAAGAAGATGCCAGGTTACTTTAGATGGAAAGGCACTAACAACTGGGAGGAATAACAAAGGCCTTATCACTTAATTTCCTTTGGATAAAAGCTCACCTCTCCATTCCACTTGGATGGATGAAGTTAAGGAGATTTTTCTTGTTTCAACTGTATCCCATTCAAAATATTTATTAAATGCCTTCTATGTGCAAAGTGCTAGGGATAATAAATAATAGCAACAGCAATGATGATGATACAAAAACAGTACATGCACGACTAAGTATAATACAAAGTAGGGAGTAAAGAAAGCAAAGGAGAAAGATGTCATAGTGCTCTAGGAATGAGACTGTCAGTTAATGATTGGTTGGTTCATTTTTGAAGCAGAACGAAGGGCCTTCAATTTCCAAATACTTTTCTCAGCAACTCTTTATATGTAAACACCTGACACTCAAGGCTGGGGCAGGGGTAGAGGGAGGGACAGGGTTCACTTGCTGTTGGCAAAGAACCTAAAGAACTTCCTTGGCCTCCTGAAAAGAAGTGTTTATGAGTTATCCATTTCTTGGGAGATTTGGAATTTCGATCTTCTATTCTACATATTTTCCTATTCAAAACAATTTTGAGATCTTTCACAATTTAACATTCAGCAGGCAGCCACAAGGCATCTCAGTACTGGATCTCTGGTGTACCCACCGTGGCAGGTGTGTCCACACAATTAGACTCTGTTTACACCATGTGGTATAGCAAAGGATTGATAACTAGGAGGAACAAGGGGAGAGATGTCAAGTGGAGGCCCCCGAGTTTGCAGAAAAGCTATTTCATTAGTTCTTTCCACCAATTGCTATGTCTTCCCAAAAGTTCTGTTGTAGTCTTTCCATTTTTAGTAGTAATTCCATCTTTCTTTGTTTATACTGGCTGTGATTCTTCCTTTAGCATCTGAATATTTATGGTGATCAGAGCACTTCTGGGTTTAGCTCTGGTCCCAAGAAACCCAGTATCCATTTGGAGACTACCATCTATCAGTACACCCTATTGGGATGGTCAAGGATGAGCCCCCAAATCTCTGTAAGTGTCAGCCACAGAGGATAGTGCATGATAAGATTTAGCATTTGTAAATACGAAGAGATGAGCAGACTGATGCAGAATAAATTGACTTTGTGTGAAATTCTATATTCATTCTGACACTAGGGGAGGTAAACTAACATGAGACATGTTAATGAAAAGTCATGTTTTGTAATTATGAAGATAATCTATATTCATATTTGTATTTAACCAATGAATATTGAATAATTTTGTTAATTCTGAAATTAGGGGAGGTATAAAAGAATGTGTAACTTGAAGGGGAGTGGTTGACCTGGAACCCAAACAGGAGAAAGTTGAGGAGTGGGCTCACTACCATTCCTCAAGGGAGTAATTGATTAAAGCTACACTTTAGCAGTAAAACAAGTCTCTCTACATGCTAGAGCACATCGGACAAAGGGACCCAAAATAGCTGAGTCCTCTAAGTTGAGGCATGGATACCATGTCCTTTATTTTAATGAAGGAACCAACAAGAATTTCAGTGCTTCTGTGCTAGAGATGCAAAAATGAAAAACAAACATCTACTACCCCTGAGGAGCTGGTATTATACTGGAAAATGAGTTGCAGTCTTCACTCAGGTAAATAAATACAAGATAATTTGAGGAAAGAACAAGGACAAACATCTTGGGGAAATCCAGAAAGGCTTCTTATAGGAGGTGGCACCTTTGAACTAAACAAGCTTGGGTTTTCAGAATCAATCAGGAAATGCATTCCAGACACAGGGACAGACTTGTGAAGGTATAGGAATAGGAGATAGAATGCCAAGTTTGGGGCTCATCTAGTGGTCCAATTTAGGTATGACTTGGGGCAGATAGAAAAAACTGAACCACTAATATGTGAACACACTAGAGATATGCTATAATGCTATCTCAAGGTACAAGGCACAGAACTGGATTATGTGAGCTCATTCTATCTCCTGGTCCATCCAGTACAAATACTAATTAAAGTCACATGGATAGGGCCCAAGACAGACCTGTGCTCTATTAGAATCTGGGCTATAATGAGTCAGCAACACTCTACTAGGTCTTGGGAAAATGTCTTCTATTTGGTTGGTTATAGATGTCATTGACTTAGGTCACATGGCCTTTCTCAGTGAAGCTGGATCAGAATTTGCCACATGCAGTAATCTCTTAGCCCACTAACACAAGGGTTACCGAGGTCTTTCTCTTGAGCTGAGGAGGGAAGTGATAGGTGACAATATGAAATATGATCTCTTCTTCCCCCTGCCACTAATACATAATGTCTAGCTTAAAATAAGGTCTTTAAAAACTTTGTTAAATTAAACTCAATTATATTTTAAAAAGAACTTTTCATTTTTCCAATCAGAATCTATGAATTCTTCAGATTTTATCAAGTACTCTGGTACTATGGCATAGTTCAACAAGTACATATCTAAATTAGACCAGAACTCAATAAGTTGGTCCCTTAAGCAAGGCATAGCCATTAAAATGAGGAAAGACTAACTTTTCATCTCACTCAGGATCCTGTCCCAGGACCAGGAAATATATACATATAGATTTATACTGTGTATAATTAAAACCACTTTATTTCCAGGAAGGTAGTACTTTGCTAAAATTCCTTTCTTTGTTTTGTTTCACCTTCTTGGAGGTCTAAATTAAGCCATTAACATATTCCTTGACAGATAAATTGCATGTATTGTTTTAATTCTGAGGAGAACATCAAAAATGAAGTTTACAGTGATGTCTGATTGTCTTTCTTTCTATTATAAGGTTTGGTTTCCTAGAGAAGCCTGCAACTCAATTGCATGGTGAAAAAGAAATTGAATAAGGCTATAATTATCCTTTGATTAATCATACTAATTAAAGCCCTCCTCCCCAACTCCTTTGCTCTTTGGAAGCTTTCTATGGAAGCACACAGCTTTCTTGCTTTGCTTTTTTTAATCTTGCCCTTTGGAGAAAAAGCAATGGGGGAAAAAAAGAAACTGAGTGATGCTTACGCACCTAGAAACTTCCAACGTCCAAAATATTTGTGAATAGCAAGGTGGAAAACTTATGAGGAAAAGGAATTCATTAGGCATCTAGTCAATCTCCATTACCAGTCTCTCCATAGTTAATACAATGCTGTGTCTGTTATTCTTATTGATGATTTGGCCTCAGGGCTAATTTACGGAAGTTCCATGCTATCACTGAACCGATTTTTCCTGATTTCTAGCTGCTTCGCTATCATAACACCCTTAATAGCCTGTAGAATCAAGATCTGGTGGGTATCTCCACTGTGATGGCAGCTATACTTAGAAACAGCCCAGTTAAACTTAATTTTCATCCATGGCTAACCTGAGCACTGAGCAGTACATTGGAGACCTGGGACAGCTGATTGTCTGCTCAGCCCAGCTGTCAAGCTGCTATTTTGCTAACAAGATGTTTAGTAGAATACATCTTTTATGCAACATCTTATTTCACCTAGAAAGAAAGGTAGAAATACCTGAGCAGATGTTTAGCCTCCCAGGGAAGGAGTTCATATGATGCCAACTTAGGTGAAATGGAGGTTCAATCACTCTCTTGTAAGGGATCTAAAGAAAACAGGAGAATGGATAAGAAGGGCAAGACTGAAACAAAAGAAAGGACACTTATGACATGAAAAATAACCAAAGGACAAGCGGAGCACTTTCCATTTTTTACTTATGGTATCCTTACCAGAGGCAATGGGATTATGGCTTATAGCTTGGCCTATAGAGGCTTAGAATTAACAGAATTAGAGTGAGCTTTGGTCCTAAAATGGAAAAATGACTTTAAATAGAAAGTACATTCCTTTTAGGTTGGGCTGTCACCAATTGTCTTGACTCTTGTCTCACCATTGGATGTCGGGTGACTCTGGAAGACAGAGTCAGGCTGATGACTGCACAGATCTGTCTCACTTAAATCCAATCACACATAAGTCAAGACATTATCCTTATGATGTCATTGGTCCTCTTTGACAAGGAAGAATCAACAACAAAACAATTCTTTCAAATGTGGTGATCACCAAGAGCCAGGATGGCTGCATCAGGAACAGGTCATGCCAGCCAATCTGCGCTTTCTCTCTTGACAGAGTTCCTAGACTGTGATTGATACAGTATGGCCAGCAGTACCTTCCCCTTCCACCTAGTCTGTATGTATCTTGGATGTACTAATTTATGCATGTGCTGTCTCTGTCGTTAGAATGTATGCTCCTTGAAGGCAAGGACTGTTTTTACTTTTACTTCATTTCCCCCACCCATAGCACAGATTAAGAGTTTAATAAATGCTTATTGACTGATTTATTACTGGAATTCACCATATTTAGATTCAGGCTTAATATATTGTGATGTCCTGGTAGATAGGATGGAGAATTACACCTTTGCACAGGCTGTCCTCCATGTCTGAAATGTCACTCGCTGCTCCCTCTTAGAATTCCTAGTTTCCCTCATCTCTTAGCTAAAATGCCAACTTTTACACAAAGCTTCTCCAAATCCTTTCATATCCAAAAATATTATATTTGTTTTTATATATTTTATACATACTAATATACCTACATATTATTTGTACGTGTATTTGTAAGCTCCACAGAGGCTGTTTCATTTCTCTGTATTCATCTTATCTAACAATCCCTGCCAAAAACAGGTCCCAATAAATGCTTATTGAATTTTTGGAAAAGGGTAAAGTCAGGTGGATTTGGAGCCATGTGAAGGACAAGACCCAAACAGTGTTGATTAGTGGACTAATGTCAACATGAAGGGAAGTATCTTATAAAGTAGCTCAGGGATCTGACCCTGGCCCTTTCTGTTCAGCATTTTTGTAACTTTCTGGAATGAAGGCATTAATGGGATACTTATCCAATTTGAAAATTCCACACAAAGCTGGTAGGTAGGGATTCAAAAAGCTTTTGACAAGCTATAACAGATCAAATACAAGAATTGTAAGAATATATAAAAATTTAACAGAAATAAATGTGAAGTCCAACACTTTTGTTCAATAAGTATAAATTTTCTGTATAATTATAGGATAGGGGAGGACAGGACAAAAATTCATATGGGAAAAGGTGAGATTTTAAAATATATCACTCAATATAAATTCAAAATGTGACATGACAGCAAAAATGTTAATAAAATAGTAAGCTACTTTAAAAGCAGAGTATACTGAATGAAACAGGTGATAATCCCATAGTACTATGCCCTGTCTTATTAAGAGTATTTTGCTCATTTTTAAGTGACATATATTATAAAAGGACCTTGACAAGCTGTGGGTGCATCCAGTGAACCACGGTGGTATATTTGCTTGAAATCACACATATAATTGAATCAGTCGGAGGAACTGAGAATCATTTGTTTATAGAAGAGAAAACTCTGAGGCATGCAATTTCATATATTTGCAGAATTATAGTGTAAACTTGTTTTGTTTGCCACTTGAGGGCAGAACTAACTGCAGAGACAGCTTTGTGCTTGATGGAAGGAACAATTTCCTAACAACTATAAGCTGTCCACCAGGCATAGTGACACATACCTGGAATCACTGCTTCTAGGGGAAGCTGGTAGTTTGTTTGAGTTTGATAGTTCTATAGCAGGGTTAAAGTTAATTGGGAGATTATACAAAATCTAGCATCAATATAGTGAGCCCCTGGAAGTGAACCAGTCTAGGCTAGAGACAGAGAATGTCAAAACTTCTGTGCCAATCAGCAGTGGAGCCCATGAATGGCCACTGTACTTCCATTCTGGCTGAGATAGGGAGACCTGTTCTTCTGAGTGGAATGGTCTTCCTTGGAATGTCATAATAAGATTCCTCCCAATCACTGTGTGTCTTCAGGTAAAGGGTGGATGCCTTCTCATCAGGGATTCTATAGAAGGGATTTCTGTTCTCACATGATTTGGATTATTAGATGGCCTCTAAGATACCTTCCAACCCTAAATCTACATTCCAGAGAATACAACATAGAGCTAAAAAAACCACCAGAACACTATAGGTGACTTTTTGTGGGTAGAAGAGAGAGCACTTTCCATTTTAATCTGTGCCTAATATTTGTTCATTCTCCAGGTCTGTCTTGCCTCTACAGCATCTATATCTTCACTGTGACTCCTGCCTCCATCCCCTACAATTCCTGTGAATGTCCCAATCTGAAAGGCCCTCTTTGTTCCCCAACAGAGATGGAGTTGCTCACCTGCTATTTCTAAAACCACTAATAATAGAGCCCATGAAGCACTCCTGTCTGCTAATGCCAGTTGCAAAAATAGTAACATGCTGCAATCTGCTGCGGAAACTTGTCAATTCAAATAATGAATCTTTAGTCACAAACTGCTGCATAATTTTGACAAAAAAGTGAAAGGGCGAAGTTTGGTAGGGTGATGGGCCGGTGAAGAGACAAAGGAGACAAATTTGCCCAAGTAATTGAAGAATCAGCTGATTTTGTGGGAGGAATATCTAGGGGGGTAACTAATACAAAGCACAAGAAATCATAGGCTTTAGAGGAAAATTTTCTGAAAAGTGTAAAACAGCTTCTAGACCTAACAAAACAGGCCCGTGACCTCAGTCAAGTCGAGTCATCAACAAGCATTAATTAAATTCTTGCTATATGCCAGATACTTGTGCCAAGGGCTGAGGAACACGAATAAAGTAAAAAACCAATTCTTTGCCCCTGCCCCTCCCAGTTCAGATTCAAATATGGGAGACAACAGGTAAATAATTAAGTATATTCATGATAGATACAGAGTAGATGAGAGGTAATCTGAGAGGGGAAGGCACCACAGTGATGCCTTCATCTTAGAGACTACCTTTTTTTTTAACATATTTTGTTTTTCCCCAATGATATTCTAAAACAATTTTTAACTTTTTTTTAGTTTTAAATTCCAAATTCTATCCCTCCCTTCCTCCTCTTCCCCCTCCCTGAGATGGTAAGCAATAAGATATAGGATATACATGTGCAATCATGTAAAGTATTTCCATATTAATCCTTAAGTACAAGAAGACTCAAATAAAAGAAAAGAAAGAAAGTGAAAAATGGCATGGTTCAGTCTGTATTCAGACAATATCAGTTCTTTCTCTAGAGGCAGATAGTATATTTCATCATTAGTCCTTTGGGATTTTCTTGGAGCACTGTATTGCTGAGAATAGCTAAGTCATTCACAATTTTTCATTATACAATGTTGCTGTTGCTATGTACAACATTCTCCTGGTTCTGTTCACTTCACTTTATATCAGTTCATGTAATCTTTCCAGGTTTTTCCAAAATCATCCCACTTGTCATTTCTTATAGCACAATAATATTCCATCACAATCATATACCAGAGCTTATTTAGCCATTCCCCAATTGATGGGCATCCTGTACATTTCCAATTCTTCACTACAAGAAGAGCTGCCATAGGTATTTTTGTACAAATATATTTTCTACAACATTTTTTTGGATGTCTTTGGGATGTAAGTCTCTTATGATTTCTCTTTCCTGTTTACCTTTTCATGCGTCTCTTGAGTCTTGTATTTTAAAGTGAAATTTTCTATTCAGCTCTGGTCATTTCATCAAGAATGTTTGAAAGTCCTCTATTTCATTAAATGATCATTTTTTCCTCTGAAAGATTATACTCAGTTTTTCTGGGTAGGTGATTCTTGGTTTTAATTCTTGCTTCTTTGACCTCTAGAATATCATATTCCAAGCCCTTCAATTCCTAACTGTAGAAGCTGCTAAATCTTCTGTTATCTTGATTGTGTTTCCATAATACTTGAATTTTTCTTTCTCACTGCGTGCAATATTTTCTCCTTCCCCTGGAACTCTGGAATTTAGCTATAATAATCCTAGGAGTTTTCTTTTGGGGATCCCTTTCAGGAGGTGATCAGTGGATTCTTTCAATTTCTATTTTACCCTCTGGTTCTAGAATATGAAGGCAGTTTTCCTTGACAATTTCTTGAAAGATGATGTCTAGGCTCTTTTTTGATCATGGCTTTCAGATAGTCCAATAATTTTAAAATGATCTCTCCTGCATCTATTTTCCAGGTCAGTTGTTTTTCCAATGAGATACTACACACTGTCTTCTATTTTTTCATTCTTTTGTTTTTGTTTAAAATTTCTTTATTGCTTAAGGAGTCATTAGCTTCCATTTGCTCCATTCTTATTTTTAAAGAATTATTTTCTTTTTTTTCTTTTTTTTAAATTGATTTATTTTGATTTATCAACAATCACTTCCATATGCTTTTGAGTTTAAAATTTTTCTCCCCCTTCCTTGCCACCACTCTCCCCAAGACATCACACAATCTGATATAGGCTATACATATATATTCCTATTAAACATATTTTCACATTAGTGATTTTATAAGTAAGAATTAGAACCAATAGGAGGAACCACCAGAAAGAGGAAACAAAACTCAACAGAAAAAAAAATAGCAAATAGTATGCTTCGATCTGTATTCAAACTGCATAGTTCCTTCTTTGGATGTGGATAGCATTTGCCATCACGAGGCCTTTGGAGATGTCTTAGATCCTTGTATTACTGGGAAGGGTTAAGTTCATCACACAACATGGCTGTTATTTTGTACAACGTTCTCTTGGTTCTGCTCACTTCACTCAGCAACAGACCATACAAGTCTTTCCAGGTTTTTCTGAAGTCAGCCTGTTCATTATTTCTTATAGCACAATAGTATTCCATTACCTTCATATACCACAACTTATTCAGCCATTTCCCAATTGATGGGCATCCTCTCAATTTCCAATTCTTTGCCACCACAAAAAGAGTTGCTATAAATATTTTTGCATATGTGGGTCCTTTTCCCATTTGTATGATCTCTTTGGGATATAGCGCTAGAAGTGCTATTGCTAGGTCAAGGGTATGCACATTTTTATAGCCCTTTGGGCACAGTAAGGAATTATTTTCTTCAGTGAGCTTTTGGACCTCTTTTTCTATTTGGTCAATTCTGCTCTTTAAGGCATTCTTTTTATTGGCTTTTTGGACCCTCTATTGCCATTTGAGTTAGGTTATTTTTTAAAGTGTTATTTTCTTCAGGATTTTTTGGGTCTCCTTTAGCAAGCTGTTGACTTGTTTTTCATGATTTTCTTGCATCACTCTCATTTCTCTTCCCATTTTCCCTCTACTTCTGTTACTTGCTTTTCAAAATCTTTCTTGAGCTCTTTCATGGCCTGAGACAAATTTGTATTTTTCTTGGAGGCTTTAGATGTAGGAGCTTTGGGTTAACCTCTTTCGGGGGCAGAGCCAAGATGGTGGAGAGAAAAAAGCAACTTACTTAAGCTGTCCCCCAAACCCCTCCAAATACCTATAAAAATGGCTCTAAACAAATTCTAAGGCAGCTTAACCCACAAAAAGACAGAGTGAAACAAATTTCCAGACCAACACAACCTGGATGATTGATCAGAAAGGTATATCACGCTGGGCTGAAAGCCCGAGCACAGCACGGCATGGGAGCGTAGGCTGCAGCGAACCTGGAGCAGTCCTCAGAGGACTGAATCACTGGCAGCTCTGGCAGTTTCCAGACTCCTCAACCCACGAATGCCAAAGACAACTTAGAAGATCAGTGGGAAAAGTCTGCTTCTGCAGTGCTGAGAGAGGAAGGTGGGGTCTCAGCTCCATTCTCCAAGAGCGTGGCCCTGGGATGGGCAACTGCTTCTTGAGCTTCTGGCCCATAGACTGAGGGTGAATCAAGTGGCTGATCAGAGGGGGATTGCAGGGATCTCTCTGCTGGTGCTGAGGCAGGAATCTCTTGCTTTGCCCGTGCTTGGATCTGGGTCACAGTTCTGGACGGAGGTCCTTGGGTGAGGAGGAGTGCTGGCACGGTGGAGCTTGTAGTGGCTGTGGACAGGAAACCTTCCTCATAGTCCCAGGACAAAAAGGAGTGCTTGTGGTCACTAACAGACCACAGCACAAGGCCAGGAAAGGAGTAAATACCTCGCCCCTTATCATACTACCTTGCAAGAACTGAAAATTTACAGGTCCCTACAAATATCTCTGAAAACAGCCATATAATCCCCCGAAGCTTGGAACAGTACATTCTCCACATTGGAAGCAGACTCTTACCTTAACAAAGAGTTTAAAACTCAAGTAATTGGCTGGGATCATGAGCAAACACCTTCGCAAAAAGAGTCAGACTCTATTGTCTTACATTAGTGACAAAGAAGATCAAAATATACAACCAGAAGAAGACAACAAAGTCAAAGATCCTACGTCCAAAGCCTCCAAGAAAAATGTGAATCAGTCCCAGGCCTTGGAAGAGCTCAAAAGGGATTTTGAGAAGCAAGTAAGGGAAGTAGAGGAAAAACTGGGGAGAGAAATGAGAGTGATGCAAGAAAATCATGAAAAACAAGTCAACAGCTTGCTAAAGGAGACCCAAAAAATACTGAAGAAAATAACACCTTAAAAAATAGCCTAACCCAAATGGCAAAAGAGGTCCAAAAAGCCAATGAGGAGAAGAATGCCCTAAAAAGAAAAATTGGCCAAATGGAAAAGGAAGTCCAAAAGATTACTGAAGAAAATACTTCCTTAAAAATTAGAATAGAGCAATTGGAAGCTAGTGACTTTATGAGAAATCAAGACACTGTAAAACAAATCCAAAAGAATGAAAAATTAGAAAACAATGTGAAATATCTCATTGGAAAAACAACTGACCTGGAAAATAGATCCAGGAGAGAGAATTTAAAAATTATTGGACTATCTGAAAGCCATGATCAAAAAAAGAGCCTAGACATCATCTTTCAAGAAATTATCAAGGAAAACTGCCCTGATATAGTAGAACCAGAGGGCAAAATAGAAATTGAAAGAATCCACAGATCTCCTCCTGAAAGAGATCCCCAAAGGAAAACTCCTAGGAATATTGTAGCCAAATTCCAGAGTTCCCAGGTCAAGGAGAAAATATTACAAGCTGCCAGAAAGAAACAATTCAAGTACTGTGGAAACACAATCAGGATAACACAAGATTTAGCAGCTTCTACATTAAAGGACCACAGGGCATGGAATATAATATTCCAGAGGGCAAAGGAGATAGGATTACAACCAAGAATCACCTACCCAGCAAAACTGAGTATAATCCTTCAGGGGAAAAAATGGTCATTCAGTGAAATAGAGGACTTTCAAGCATTCTTGATGAAAAGACCAGAGCTGAATAGAAAATTTGACTTTCAAATACAAGACTCAAGTGGAACATGAAGAGGTAAACAGGAAAGAGAAATCATAAGAGACTTATTAAGGTTGAACTGTTTACATTCCTGCATGGAAAGATGATATTTATAACTCATGAGACCTTTGTCAGTATTAGGGTAGTTGGAGGAAAAAAAATTATACATATGTGTAGGTAGATAGGTAGATAGACAGACTGACAGACAGATGGACAGATAGACAGACAGACAGATAGATAGATAGATAGATAGATAGATAGATAGATAGATAGATAGATAGATTGATAGAGGGCACAGGGTGAGTTGAAGATTAAGGGGACATATCTGGAGAATAAAATTAAGGGACGAGAGAGATTATATTTGGAGAAGAAGAAAGGGAGAGGTAGTAATGGGGTAAATTATCTCACAAAAAAAAAACAGAAAAGAAAATTCTTACAGTGGAGGGGAAATGGGGAAGGTGAGAGGGAATGAGTGAATCTTATTCTCATAGGATTTGGCTTAAGGAGGGAATAACATACACATTCAATTGGGTGGAAATCTGTCTTACCCTATAGGAAAATAGGGGGAGAAGGGGACAAGAGAACAGGGGGATGATAGAGAGGAAGGCAGATTGGGAAAGGGGGTAATCAGAAGCAAATACTTCTGAAGAGGGACAGGGTCAAAAGAAAGAATAGAATAAATGGGAGGGCAGGATAGGATTAAGGGAAATAGAGTTAGTTTTTCACAACATGTTTGCTATGGAAGTGTTTTGCATAACTGCACATGTATAACCTATATTAAGTTGCTTGCCTTTTCAATGAGGTTGGGGGGGAGGGAGGAAGGGAGAAGATTTGAAACCTAAAGTTTTAAAAACAAATATTTATAAAAAATATTTTCACATGCTACTGGGAAATAAGAAATACAGGAAATGGGGTACAGAAGTCTTGTCTGCCCTACAGGAAAATAGAAGGAAGAGGATAAGAGGAGGGGGAAGAGATAGAAGAGAGGGCAGACTAGGGGTAGGGATATTCAGAATGCATGCCATCTTGGGGTTTGGGGGAGGGGTGAGATGGGGTGAAAATTTGGAACTCAAAATCTTGTGGAAGTAAATATTGAAAACTGAAAAGAAATAAATTTATTAAAAAAATAAAAATACCTGAATGATAAAAAAAATAAAAATAAAAATAAATTTTAAAAAATTGTTAGCCTCTTTCACAAAAAATTAAGATGTAGGAGCTTTGACTTTGTTGTCTTATTCCAGTTGTATGTTTTGATTTTCTTTGTCACCAAAGAAAGATTCTATGGTCTGACTTTGTTTTGCACTGTTTACTCGTGTTCCTAGCCAAATACTTGAGTTTTACGCTCTTTGTTAAGGTAGGAGTCTCCTTCCAGTGTAGAGAATGTACTGCCCCAAGCTTCAGGGGTTTTGTGCAGCTGTTTTCAGATGCACTTCTAGGGACCTGTAAATTTTCAGTTCTTCCAAGGTGGTATGATCAAAGGAGAGGTGTTTACTCCTCTCCTGGTCTGTCCTCTGGTCTATGAGTGATCACAAGCACTCTTTTTTGCCTTTGGAACTGTGAGCAGGATTTTCTCTGCACTGCTGCCACAAGCTCCACCATGTCAGTCCTCCTCCTTGCCCCAGAACCACCACCCAGGACTGTGACCTAGATCAAGCATGGGGGAAAGCAAGAGAATCCTGCCTCAGAACCAGCCAAGAGATCCCTTCAGTCCCCTTCTGATCTGCCACTCTATCCTCCACTGTCTGTGGGCTGAGAGCTCCAGAAGCAACTGCTGCCACTGTAGCCACCACACTGGGGCTGCGCTAGGGCCAGTGCTAGACTGTGCTCCTCTCACCCAGGTCCAACAGACCTTTGCCACTGACCTTCTGGGTTGTCTTTGGTGTTTGTGGGTTGAGAAGTCTGGAAACCACCACATATCCTCCTTGATTCAGTCCCCTGAGGCCTGCTCTAGGTTTGCTGGGCCCCATCTTTGACAACGTGGTCAATCTGAACTGTGCTCCTCTCCCAGCCTGGTGCAACAGACTTTTTCTGTCAACCTTCAAGGTTGTCTTTTGCTGGAAATTTGTTTCACTCTGTCTTTTTGTGGATTCTGCTGCTCTAGAATTTGTTTCAAGTCATTTTTTACAGGTATTTGGAGGGGTTTGGGGGAAAGGTCAAGCTAGTCACTGCTTTTACTCTGCCATCTTGCCTCCACCCTCCCAGATTTCCCATTTCTTAAAGAGAGAATGGCTAAATGTTCTCCAAACCAGAATGGAGAGGAGCTCCTTGGGATGGAGTTAGGGTCCTCTTTTCACCTCCCTTCTCCACATGGATGTTCTGGGCCACTTCTATCTTCCTCATCGCAATATGAGGAGCACATCTCTCATAGCATCCCTGTGATTTTTGCAAAGGGGAAGGCACTATTATCCTCCCCCATGTTTTTAAAATAAATGAAGAAACACAGGCACAGAGAAGTTAAATGACTGGCCTAAGGTCACCAGTCAATGAGAAAGCCAGAACTAGAATTCCATTTTCCAAGACATAGCACAGTAGTTTCCTCCCTACTTCCTACACCAGAGGTGGGAAACCTGTGGCCTCAAGGCTACATGTGTCCCTGTAGGTCCTCAAGTGCAGCCCTTTGACTAAATCCAAACTTCACAGAACAAATCCTCTTAATAAAAGGATTTGTTCTGTAAAACTTGGACTAAGTCAAAAGGCTGCACCCGAGGACCTAGAAGGCCACAGGTTTCCCACCCCTACCCTAGATTCTGTTGCCTAACAGGATGGCCATTACACACAGAATCTGAGAGATGGAAGACACATCCGTGTCCATTGGGTCTAACCTACACTTGAAAAGATGCACCTGCTTGGTGGTCTTCCAGCTTCTACTTGACTTCTGAGCAGAGGGATCCTACCACCTCCAGAGACTGCCCATGGCACTTTGGGACAGCACTAACTGTTGGGAAGTTTTCCTTGAAATCAAGCCCACATTCTGGTTCTGCCCTCTGGGGCTAAACAGAGCAAGTCAATAATTCCTCCACATGACGGCCCTTCAAATAAATACTTTTCTTTTTGAAAGCCACTAAAGCATATCCTTTGCCATTTCAAATACCTGAAACTTAACAATTTTCTGCAACTGCCTTGGGCTAAACATGCCTAGTTCCTTTAATTAATGGGAGAAACCCTTTTACAAAATTATGTTTTTGGACTCCTATATAAAGTTGGAAAGGAGCTTTTAATTTTTTTCTCCTGAGTCAACCTACTCAATATTATATTTTATATTGAACATATCCACATATGTATGTATGTGTATGAATAGCTAGATAAATGTATTTGTGAAACTACCACATAACAATACTTGGTTCTAAGCTTCCTGAGTGCAGACTTCCCTTCCACAGTTTCCTCCAACATGTAACACAGAACAGTTTAACGTTGTTGTTCATTCATGTCTGACTTTTCATGACCCCATGGACCATAGCACACCAATGCTGTTTCTTGGCAAAGATACTGGAGTGGTTTGCCATTTCCTTCTCCAAGTTCCCTTCTTCTTCTCCAGTTTAACATATTTGGTGTTAAATAAATATGTAGAGTAGAGATAGTGAAGAAGAGGGGAGAAAATAATCCTGGGGAGGGAGGACAGGGATCGTTGCTATCTTCAAATATTTCAAGGACCAGCAATAAGGATTAGGCTTACTCCACTTGCTACCAGAGGGTAGAAACAGCAGGGGAAAGTTCCAATGAGGCAGGTTTTAGCTCATTCTAAAGGAATAGCTTTCTAACTATTGGATCTGTTCAAAAATGGAAAAGATGATTTGGGGAGATGTCACTAGAGATGTTTAAGTAGCAGCTTGATGAGCACTTGCCAGGAATGCTGTAGAAATGGACTCCTCCTCAGGAAAGCCTGGAACTAGACAACATCTCTGATTTAGTTCTGAGAGTCTGTGACTCAATAAGTGAACGGACAACTCTGGACAATTATCAACAGGAGCATGTCACATAGGCCTAAATCAATAGCAATCCCACTGACTCCTTTTAGTTGATTGCTTGATAAGAGATTTCTGGAAGAGATAAGGAAGTCTTTTTTTTTTCTTTTTGAGATCCACTAAAGCATGTCCTTTGCCATTTCAAACACCTGAAACTTAGCAATTTTCTGCAATTGCCTCAGGCTGGGGTCAATTATTCCTGGATGTAGTGTGAGCACAAGAAAAACAGTGCAACATCATTGTTAGAGTGCTGACCTTGGAGTCAGGGAGACATGAATTCAGATTATGCTTCTTACACCAATTCATTTTGTGATCAAGGAGAAGTCTCTTTCTCTCCCCACATGACTGTCTAAGACTATAGGTATTCATGTAGTGCTTTATGGTATGCAAAGTTCTTTACATATGTTATCCCATGTGATCCTCACAACCCTGTGAAGTAGATGCTATTATTGCCTCCATTTTATGAGTCTGAAAGGGTTACGTGATTTGCCAACACCATCCACTGTACCACCTAGCTGCTTCACATACACTGGTACAGAGTGTTTCCTGTACTGATTAAGTTACAGGTTCAGACCTCACCCCTAAAATACATAGCAAACACATAGCTAAGTAAAACCTACTAAGTATTCACTAAAGAATGTTGCAGGACAAAGAAACTAGATAAGAAAGTAGTATATCAGGGCTGTGAAAAAAGGACATTTCCCCACAAGATTATGAGATAAATTTTCAACATTCTTTCCTGCTCTATACCCATTTCTAATTATTACCGTTAACTCTTGACTATGTACATAACTCATCTTTATCATAAATTATTTTTCAAGCAGTACATACTGGGATCTTCTTTTCTATAGATGAGGAAAGGGAATATTTTGAGACTAATAATGTCACACGTATATAGAGCTATACAATTTACATCACAAGAACCTTTTGAGGTAGAAGGGGCAGGAAGTATTTTCACTATTTATCTGACAAAGAAGCAAAGGTTAAGAAAAGTATGAATTGTCCATAGTTGTACAGTTAGCAGTGGCAGAAATGTAACTCTCACCCAGGTCTCTGGACTCCCAAATCCAGGCTCTTTTCACTTTACTATCTCTTATCCATCAAGTGGCTCATATCTTTAATCACTGTTGGTTCTGATGAACAGGAAATTGAGACAAAGCATGGGTGTTCTATATATCTGCATACAATTATAACTAATTGGGTTTTTTTTAAATCATAAAATCTGAAGACTGGGAGAGACTTTGAAAGGTTATCTAATCTATTCCTTTACCTCCAAATAGGGGTTTTCATTTAGCAATCCTCAAAAGACAATTTCACTATTTTATTGTGAAATTTCAGACAAGGCAATTCCCGGCATTCCCGTGGGAACACATTAAAGACTCTGTCAGTAAGGAGGTTTGTACTTCACACAAGTTCCTGACACTGATATTAAAGCCCTTCTCTTTTGGCCAGTCCTAGAAGGACAGAGAGATCTTCCTTTGAATTCTCTCAAACCTGTTGTTAAGGATGTATAATTCATACTTAAATCCTACCTCCCCAGCCTTGACCCAAACCAACTAGCCCTTCAAGGCCTTGCTAGCCTTTGCAGAGACTGGCCTGGGAACTGAGGACCTACCAACCTGCCTTCTGTTCTCACATTTGGGGCATTTCTTCGCCCCTCGCTCATTTACAGTATCCCTAATGCAAAGGTAGATGCTGTTGTTTGTGGCCACCTGAGTAGCAAATGCAGAGGTGTTGGAAACACTGTCATAGTTGTCTGAAGAAGTCTCTGTCAGCGTTTTCCATAAGAAGGAAACAGCAGGAGCTTTATACAATGTAACTTTAATTACAATGGCCAAGAAACTTGGCACAGGCAGAGGCTCTGTCCCTGCCTCCCTCCCCCTTTATGCTGCACCTGCCAAGAGTAATTTGAGATGCCTCAAGGTGTATGTCTCATAAGTGGTGTCACTCCCCTGTGGGCACTACTCAGTAGTTCTTTGCCTTTCTTTTCCTCTATCTCTTCCCCTCATTCATTTTAGAAGCCAATTCCTAAATTAATAGCATAATCAATGAAATAAGATAAACAAGGCACTTAATAAAGCAGTTCCAGTGGCATAGCTAACTACCCCAATGCACAAGTGGAAGTCAAGAAATGTGCAGAATGGATCATTTCCTCTCTTCTCACACTGAGTTGATTTGTGGCTATTTCTACTTTGAACATGACCTTCAGATAGCTAAACAAAGCCAGTAAAACCACAGAAAACCAACCAGCAGGTGGCAAAACATCAACTTCCACTGGTTTTTTTGGGGGTGTCTGGTTTATATGAGAGAGCACGAGGGCTGTGTGTGGATTAATTGTTCTGAGACGCAGAGTCTAGGATAGAGAGCTGGAAGGGACTTTAGGGGGCAGCTAGCCTAAGCTTTTCCTTTCAAGATAAGGAACATCAGCTTCAGAGAAGTGATGGGACTTGTCCAAAGGCATGCAGGTGGTGAGTGCGGAATTGAAATCAGGTCCTCGGCCTGGGTAGAATCCAGTGCTCTTTTTCCCTGAACCACATTGGACAATGTTAGTTGAGTTGATGTGGGCAAAAGAAAGCAAGCAAATTTCATCCATCAGCATTTCCAATGAATAAGGAGGATAATTTTAGGACTTTCTCACCTGATGACTATCTCTTAAGCAAACCACTTTTTAAATTACAGGGTGATTTCTCCCCTAACAGAATCCTCCTTCCTTTTTTGAATACTTTCCAGGAAAATATGCTGAAAACTTTTTTATTTTGTATGTTCTGAGAAGATTGTAGTACCCAGGAAATCAGTAAATATTTAAGGACAAAGGTTATGAAAGACTAACATGTGGAAGAATGATGAGATGATCCATCTGCGTTAGACTCAGAGAACAGTTCTAAAATCCAGGAGTGAAAAACATAGAGTGGGCAGATTTTGGCTTATTACAAGAGAAAACTTCTTCACAATCTGAATGTCTGAGGAGCAGAATGGGCTGCCTTAGGAATTATTGAGTCCCTCTTCTTCGGTGATCTTCTAATGGAGAGCTGACTAATTTCAATTTAACAAACATTTGTTACATGTCTACTCTCTATAATGTACTGGGGATAATCTAAATCTGCTTTTTTAAAAAAAAATAAATGTATGAAAATCCTAGTGAAGGAAAAATCCCTTCACCAACACAGCTGAACTATTTATCTTTAAGTATTAGAGTAGGGTTACCAAATGCAAATACCATATTTCACCATATAATCATTGCAGATTTTATGCCAAATTTTTTTGCAAAAAGTAAGATACAACCATTATGTGAAGCTTTGAAAAACTGTGCCGCTATTACTTAAAAATCATTTAGTACTAAACTGTCTTTGATGCAAGATTAGGATGCATGGAATACTCATTAGTGTACATTAAAACTGGGAAGATGCAAGTTTTACTATATCATGTGACTTACTCATGGAAGCTTCACCTGCCCTTAGGCCTATGGCTCTTCACTGGTTTAAGTGACAATACTGTTACTACTGCAGCACTCTAAATAAACCATGCAAGTAGGTTTTCAGAAATCTACTGACAATGCAAGTGCTCTGAGAATTTGAGGCTCAAGACCCGCAATGTGCAAGATAGATAAATGTGTATCCATAGGCCGCTGGTGAATACACTACTGCTTTGTTTACCTTTTAAGCGGCATGATAAACAGAATTATGCCATACGATAATTATGGGATGAAAGGTTATAAACTAATTTTTGGACTGGAAAAAAGATAGGGTTTGAGGGTTAAGTGGTGTCAATGATTATGCATTGAAATAAGGTAGAAATGAATTTTGCAGTATTTCTAACTGACTTAGAAAACCACAAATTAACATTTCTAGGTTGTATTGTATTTTAATTTATTTTGTTATGCATTTCCCAATCACATTTTAATTTGGATTCTGGCCAGAGTTTTGCAGCCTACTTATCTGCTGACCCCAAATTTGACACCTCTATATTAGAGAATTTGTTGGGGACAGTGAAAGGCTAAGTGACTTGCTCAGGGTGAAAGACAGTCTGTCTTAAGAGATAAGATTTGAGCCATTGTCTTCCTACTAGTTCTCTATCTGCTACGCCATGATATAAGATACAAAGACAAAAATCAAACAATCTCTGCCCTCCACACACTTTCACTCAGACCATTTGCTGGGAATTTTGTCAGAAATTATTTTTTTTTAGGTTGGATTATTTATCTTCTGAGGTCTCTAGCTTGCTGGAGATTCTGTGATTTTGCACAGTTACTAGTTGTGAAGCCTACTTTGTTACTCTGTGATCATCTGTTGTTTATGTGTTAATACTGCACGGTTAGAGAATATATTGAGGAAATGATTATTGAAGTATTTCATGATAGTGACTTAAGATTCTTGTATGAGAAATGTGAGTCCCCATCACCAATTTTAGATAATTTCTATAAAAAGAGTTTGGTAGAGAGAAAAGCCCCATACCACCAGGCCAATAAGCCAGTTTCCTGGGATGAGGTAAACTATTGTTATTACTTCCCCAACAGAGAAAATATAGAAGTTACAGGCTACCTGTCAAATGTCTGACCGCCTTCAGGCAGGTGAACTACTGGAACACTAGGAAAATAAACTGAATAGCTAGGTTTGAATCAAGGGCTCTTCTAAGACCTCAGAGGGGTGAGTGCTAGTGTTCATGTTACACTGCCTTAAATAGGGAGGGAGAAAGAAGTGATCCAAAACTGGTGAGGGGCCAACTCTTTCCATGTTGTTAGCACCATTTGCCCATACTACCAGCCATATTAGCATAGCTCAATACAATGCATTCTAATTTTATCAGTATTATTCTTCCCCCTTCCCTATTCTGCTAAGTCATGCATGCCAAGGGAACATGGGGGTATTGTCAGAAGTAGATGAATGATGGAAGAATCATAATTGGAGGGGATGTTGGTTTATTTAATTAGTTTATTTGACTCCTCTGGAAATGTCTAGAAACTGTACAAAATTAATATGTACAAGAATATTTAGCTGCCCAATTAGGGAAACACAAATTAGACAAATCATCTACACTGTTCAAACCACAATTGCCAAAGGAAACTAAATGAATGGAAGGCAAATAAAAATAAATGCCTTTCAGTGAAATTTGCATAACTCCTAAATAGAGGCACAAGACTAACAGGAGAATTATCCTAAATTTCTAAAGTAGAGGCTGTCTCTAAAGCAGGACTGAATATGTCTTCCTAGAACTCTATATTAAGATTAGGTTGCAGGAGGATGCAATTTCCCCTTGGCTATTTTGGTGGTGAAATGTACTCATTGGAATTGTACAGCCCCAGAACACATAGGGTAGCTAGGTGGTACAGTGGATAGAGGGTCTGGCCTTAAGTCAGGAAGATTTGTCTTCCTGATTTCAAAGCTGGCCTCAGACACTTACTAGCTGTGTGACTCTGGGCAAATCACTTAACCCTGTTTGTCTCAATTTCCTCATCTGTAAAATAAGCTAGAGAGGGAAGTGGCAAACCACTCCAGTATCTTTGCCAAGAAAACTTCAAAAGGGGTCACAAAAAGTTGGACACAACTGAAAAATGAGTGATCAAACACTATGAGAACCCATGGAAAGCATCAACATTTTGAGGCATTTGGAAAAACTAGGGTTGTGGTTACAGCATGTTGCTTTTTGATAGGAGCATGGTCTTTCCTATACAGTTTGTAAATGTTACATTAGCTGAAGCTTCCCGGAGTTGATAGGATTTCAATAACAAATGACAGATAGATGACAGAACTCCTCAGTTCCTATTTTGTTTCTGTCCTGCTTACTAAGGAGAAAGATGGCTAATGGGGAATTGAAATTCAAGGTCAGAGAGGCGATAATAAAAGACCAGAAGTGCGACATGACTATATACTCTAAGAACATGAAGATGTCATTGATGAACCCTTCCCACAATCTTCAAAACACTGTGACCAATGGGAGTGGAGCTATAGGACTGGAGATGGGTACATTTGTTGATGTTCCAAAAGGGAAGATGGTTGATTGCTATTGCAATGGTCTGGTGAGTTTCATGTTCATTTCTGGTGAAACTCTAGAAGCTATTAAGGGGCTAGTTTGTGAGCCATTAGAACAGGAAACGATGATCATCAAGAGTCAGCATAAGTTCATGAAGAGAAAGTCCTGCCAAGTGAATCTGGTTTCTTTTGTGTGCTTGTTTGTTTGATAGGGTTGCTAGATCAGAGGAATACTACAGACCAAGTATACTTGGATTTCAGCAAAACTGACATTCACAATAATTCTTGTAGACAAGAGAGAAAGAATTATTTGAATAGTACACGTCAGATCCAGAAAAATGTTGGTTGAGGTCAATTTGTAGAGACCTAGTAGAGTGTATAGAATGCACTTTCTGACTCTGTTATGTTCAATACTTTTCTTAATACCTTAGATGAAGGCATATGTAATAATAATTTCAACAATAACAACAACAATAGCATCTATGTAGGGCTTTAAGATTTCCATACTTTTTAAGTTTGCTGATGACATGTCTTAGATGAATAGCTAAAACAGTTGTTTTATGAACTGAAATGTAATAATAGCAATAGTAATAATAATAGCTATAAACATTTACCATAATATTTTAAAGTTTGCAAAGTGCTTTAAAATATTTTATCCTTACAATAACTTTGGAAGATAGGTGCTATTAAATCCTCATTTTACATATGAAGAAACTGAGGCAGATACCAGTTAAGTGATTTGCCCAGGCATTCAAACTCAGGTCTTCTTGATTCCAAATCCAGAACTCCATCTACTGTGCCACCTAGCTACCACAGCTAGTTGGAATCAGAGGAAAAGGTGATAAGATGAAATTTATTAGAGATAATTACTTGGAGTAAAAAGAAAAAGTACTTAGAATTTAAAAAAAAATCACAGGCATAAGTATAGGACAGTATAGATGTAGCTAGAGAACAGTTTGTGTGAAAAGGACCTGAGGGTTTTTGTCAACTGCAAGCTGAGGATGAGTCAATAATGTGATATAACTAAGAAAGCTAATGTAATCATAGTGTATATTAATAGAAGCATTGTTTCCAGAATGAAGAAAATGGCCATTCCATTGTATTCTGCCCTAGTCAGATATCTACAATTATTATGCTCATTTTAGTGTATTATGTTTTAGAAAAATTTTTGAAAAGAGAAATTGCTTGGTGAAGGGATTCTAAACCACACCATACGAGGATAGGGTCATGGAATTTGGGATATCCAGCCTAGGGAAGGGAAATTTAGGAGAGGAAATGTAAGCTAGCAAAGTGCTTTTCTTCTTCTTTTTTTTTGTTTTTAGACAATTGGGGTTAAGTGACTTGCCCAAGGTCACACAACTAGTAAGTGTCAAGTGTTTGGTCTGAGGCCGGATTTGAACTCAGGGCTGGTGCTTTATCCACTGTACCACCTAGCTGCCCCTGCAAAGTACTTTTCTTAATAAATGCTTGTTGAATGGAAACAAAGGAACACAATCACAGCAGGTATTCTGTTTGTATTTGAAGCAATTTGTATCTGAAGTATTTGAAGAAATACCCTCTGGAAATATAGAGGCAGCATGACAGAAAGAAAGAGACTAAAAACCAGAAGAACCGGATTCAAGTCCCACCTGTGACACACACTAAGTACATGACCTTGGGGCAAGTCACTTAACTTGCCAATGCTCCAGGCAACTCTTTGGGATTACACATTGCAGAGAAGGTGCTAACCTGCATCAGTAGATGAAGTTTCCAAATATGGAAGTTCCTTATCAGGCCTAGTCCCTATCCTTATCATTTGGGAGAGATATTAGGCTTATTCCCCTTCTCTCCAGAAGGCAGCTATAGGACCGATGCATGGAAAATAGAGAAAGAGGCAGATTTGGGCTTGATACAAAAAGAAACTTCTAATAATTTGAGCTATACAAAAGTGGAATATGCTGCCTTAGGAGGATAGAAATCCCTAGTTACTGGAGGTCTTCCAGAAAGTATTAATAAACAGTTTTTGGCAATGTTAAAGAGATAAATTCTGTTCACTTGTACATTGGATGACATTATCTCTCAGATCCTTTCTGGTCTCTAAACATGACCCTAGAGATAAAGTGTCACATGTCAAATACTTTTATTACTCCTCCTCCTCAGAATTTACTTTGTACATGTGTACACAGTAAGCTCCTTAAAGGCAAGAGCCACTCATATTTTTCTGGTGCCTAGCACAGTGCCCAAGAGATAACAGGGGCTTAATAAATGCAGGTCCTGGAATACTCCTCTGGACACACATCTTCTGCACATACTCCTTTTCTTTTTCATGTTCTTCATATCTATACAGTCAATAAAGTTCTTTCAGACTCATGTGAAAAGCTGACTCACAGATTTTCCAGAGATATCAGATACTTAATGGTAGCCTCCTTCCTCCAAATAATATACATGGTTTGAAGTCACAGCACACATGAAGTTAACATGGGTCCCAACTCTTGAATAGATGGCAAGTCCATCCAACCCAGAGGACTCTAGATCATTTAGGACAAAAGCTGTAGTAGAGTGGCTGACTTGCCTCCTTGTTTCTCATCTTTATCATAATCTCGAAAGAGGAAGACATGTCTTAAAAAGGCATCATTTATGATTAGGCCATTGCTTGCAGAGATTTATTTTTTGTCAGCCCACAAAACGCCTTCATGTGAACTACATGACTCCCATGCCTACTATCTCATTGGTTCATAACTGGAATGTGCAACAATCTTTAGGCCAAATACATGTATGCACTTTTTTCTTTTTCTTCTGGATGGAGAGGTGGGTACTTTTGTGACTCAATAATTCTTACTATTTTCAAACAGCAGGATGAGGGAAGTAACTATTGCTATGTAACAGGGACATAGGCACTGACTAGCATAGAGAAATAATGTATTTTCTATATTATGTTATTCAATGTAAGTATTTACTGGTCACTTCTTGACTAGGATGAAAGCCAATAAGTCTGTTCCTGACCTGCTTTACAAGTCACTACATTCTGAAAAAGTAGCTCCAAAATTTAAATATGGTACTCAAGATTTGGTCTGAGTAGAGCACAGTGTACAGTAGGAGTATCATCTCTCTTCTTTTGGACATTATACTCTTAATGCAATTTAATACCTCTTTGGATTAATTGGTGGTCAGTGTTTGCCTTGTTAATCTTATATTGAGTTTGAAGAGCTCCAACACTGTTTCACATGTGCTCTTGGCCATTGAATCATAGAACTCCATGATCTTCAAGCAATTAAAATCAAAGCACAATGGATAGACAAATAGTGGATGGGAGTAAGTTGTTTCATACTATCAATGATAACTTGAATGTAAAATATGGCATTCTTAACCTGGAAGCTACTATAATTTATGATTAGAACAACTTAACCCTCCCATAGGTTTAATCCAATGCCTAGTTCTAGGACCAACCTGGTTCCTGTACAGATGAATATAAGGAAACATGGATCCGTAACTCAGCAACTGAATATCAAGGCTTTCTCCCTGTTGGTTGTTTTCTGACTTTATATTTCACATTTCAACAACTACCCTTTACTTATTCTCTGTGATCAAGCCACCACCATGTATGCCAATTATATTAACTGGGTATCTAATAATCAATATATAGCTAGAATTTATATAGCACCTACTATGAGCCAGGCATTGTGCTAAATGCTTTACAAATGTTATCACATTTGATCCTAACAATAACCCTAGGAAGTAGGTGCTATTATTATGCCAGTTTTACAGTTCAGTAAACTGAGGTAGACAGGTTAACTGATTTGCCTAAGATCACTCGACTGTTTTGTTCTCCCATGCCTAAGTCTAAGCCTTTGACTTATGCCTGTAATCCAAGTTCCACTGGGACTGAGGAACTGCCTTTCTTCAAATCCCAGTCCTTTTAAGATCTGGATTTCTCTGTCTGAATCAGAGTTAGTTGTGTGCTACCCACTGACAGAACAGTCTCCTAGTGACTGACAGACTGCCTACCATAAGAGTCTCCTTATATTTTCTTTATCTTTCTACCAGCCATCTGGAACATCCACCAGCAGCTCCCCAGTGGACCACTCTGATGTCACAGCCTTTTCCTCTGTAAAATGAAGGTGTTGCACTAGATAATCCCTAAGGTTTCTAAATCCTATGATCTTACGATGCCTGTCTGTTGTCCTTGCCTAATGTTGGGATCCCCAGATGAAATTTCTGCCCACTTATCTTGCTTCTGTAAACTGCTTCTGGGACCTTGCCAAGAGTTTTGACCTAACCCCATCAAATCTCCATGTCCTGGCTATCCCCATGTCTGTGTGGCCCCACCATCATGTAAACCCTCATTCTGACAACAGACTCTATTAGATTTGAAAAGTGCTTTGCCACACCAACAAATCTCACTTATTTCTATCAATTAAATGGTGACAGGATATAACCTATGAAATATGAGTTTGAAAAAAAAAAAGATAAAGGTACATCTCTCCAGACTTAGGAACTCAGTAAGCAATACTACATATCCAAAATTTGTTTGTTCATAATGCAAATTGACTTTACGGTTATCTAGAGATGATGAAAATAACATGGAAAACTTCACTGTTCACACTGATAAACAAATGACCATTATTCATCTAAATATAACCTTTGTTATAAAACCAAATCTAATGTTCATCTTTTTTGCTTATTCTTATGATTTTCCTGTGTAGAAAACTCTTAGTGTGAAAATTATTTCCTTTTACTAATATAATGTAGCTTAGCAACTCATCCATTATTACAGTCTTTACATGTTTCCTGGGCACTGAGAGATTATGTGTCTTGCCTGTGGTCACAAACTTAGTATATATCTGAGGCAGGATGTGAATCCATGTCCTGATACCAACAATACCTTCTATCTAATATAAATGTATGTGTATGTGTGTGTAATTCCTAAAACCACATGATTGGCAGAAGAAACATTAGTTGTTACGGCCACATCAGGCCAATTAATCATTTTGTCCAAAAATTACAATGAAAATCTTTCCTCAGATACTTATTAGTCGTATGAGTATGAGGAAGTCACTCCTCCTCATTGTGTCTCAGTTTTCTTATGTGTAAAATAAAAGTGTCGGAATAGATGTTCTCTGAGGTCCCTTTCAGCTCTATCTAGATCTATGACCCTATGAACTTCTCTAGGCCTCAGCTCCCTCATCTTTAAGATGGAAGGGCTCCACCAAATGGCTTTCAAACTCCTGTCCAACTTTAAATTTATGATTCTATGAAGATTCCTGAAACCATATTACTATTTGACCTATAAAAAGCAGGTTGGGGGGGCAGCTAGGTGGCGCAGGGGATAGACCACTGGACCTAGAATCAGGAGGACCAGCCTCAGACACATAACACTCACTAGCTGTGTGACTCTGGGCAAGGCACTTAACCCCAATTGCCTCATATGAAAAAACAAAAACCCAAAACAAAACAAAACAAAAAGCAGGTGGGAGCTGTCCGTTCAGAACCAGTGGATCCAACAAAAGAGAATGGTAAATTATAATCAAAATTGTTATGGTGGCTTTGTAGTCAGGACCTCTAGACTTGAATTTTGGCTCTACTATTTACCAGGCAGGTAGGTGGCCTAGAGAATAGAGTGGATGGCATGAAGTTAGGAAGACTTAACTTCCTGAGTTCAAATTTGGCCTCAAACACTTATAGCTGTGTGACCTTGGGCAAGTCACTTAACTCTGTTGGCCTCAGTTTTCTCATCTGTAAAATGAGCTGGAAAAGGAAATGGCAAACTACTCCAGTATCTCTGCTAAGAAAACCCCAAATAGGGTCACAGAGAGTCAGACATGACTGAAAACAACTCAACAGTTCACTAGTTTTGTGAACTTGTGAAGCCACTTTACTTGTCTGAACCTGTTTCCTCCTCTGTAAAATGCAAATAGCCATCTTTATGTTTTAGTTCACTGGATTGTTGCAAGGAAAGTGATTGTAAGTCTTAATGTGCCCTGTAATTATGGTCTATTATTTGTCTAGCCCATGGAGAAAATAGGGGTAGATCATATAGATTATTTTCAACAATTGACGTTCACATTTTCTGGCAGGAAGTAATTAGGTGAGACTTCCTAGCACCTGGTTATCAACTCAGGTAAATTCTAGCACACTGACTATAAGTAAATACAGAACTAATAAGGGGACGTTCCTGTTGATCTCCAAAATGAATTTATCTACCCTCATTGATTTCAACGCTTGTTAATTATAACACTATCATGTCATAATATTTAGGGTGGCTTTATAAATAGTATCTTTCATCAATATACTCATTCCTTTCTTTAAGTAATTTATCATTATTGGTATTATTAATCATTTATCATAATTTATTAGCATCTTGTAGATTATTAAGCATTTTCACATGAAGTAGTTCATGTGATCCTCACAAATCTCTGAGATAGATAGTATAAGTATTACTATCTTACTTCACTGATAAGAAAGCTGAGGGTTCAGAGAGGATTAATAATTTATCCTAAGTCACACAGCTAACAAACAGTGGGATCAGGACTTGAACCATAGGGGGATTTTGTTTCAGAGTGTGCCAAGGTACCACAGAGGTACCTTCCTATTAAGTTCAAAGGCCTCTTAGACTTAAATGTCTCACATTGTAGAATAGTACAGAGAACTCATCCAATTTCTTACTAATGTTGGATGATTTTCTGTCTAAACTTCATAATTAGAAGATGGACTGTTTTTCTCCAGAGTATCTAGTGTACTGATGTACCTGTCTCATACAGAGTAGCTGTGCTCTGGTTTGCCACATCCTGGTCCTTCACATCACGTCTGACATTTCTGCTAATGGCAAATGGTGTTTTAGCCACATCAACAATTGGTAGCTGAGGTGAGAATCCAATTTGGCAGTAATTCTGCCATTGCCCTGTGCCCTGAGTGAACAAATGAGCTCCCGATTTCCTATGCCAGACTAGAGTTCAGCTAAGCCTCCTTTCCTGAGACACATAGCACCAGCACTTCAGGCCAGAGTGAGTCACTGCCTAAGACAAACTCATACCAACTAAGTGACAATATAAAGTAAATGATGCTCTGCTCTTCCAAGACTGGACTCCACGTGACTTTGCCTCTTCCTATTGGCCCCAGACCAGTATTTGGAGAAATGTGCTGAATGCTATAAACTCAGGACCTTTCTTTTATAAACAGAAGAGTTGAATGCTTCATTAGTGAGCAGTCCCATCCCATCTTCAGTGATAATAAGGCATTTATTTTCATTCCAAGAATAGGGTGAGGCAATGTTCATAAATACTCTAATACTCAGTACCTTTCAAAGAAAGATCTTGACACCTTTTATACAAAACCTTTGCTGGGAATTATCAGTTTCATGTTTACTGATGGAGAAATTAAACCAAAATAATAGTAAACATGTCTATTGTAGAAAGAGGAATGGAAGTGACTTCTGGCTCTTTTCACTCAGTTCCATTATTTTCCTAGTAACTTTCACTTTCATCAAGCCTTCTGGCCATAGGTGCACATGGTGCATGATAATTCTTTAGTATTATTATAAAGGACAGATATAGAAATCCATGTGTTGTGAAGTGAAACTGGAATCAAGGTAGCAGTATTCTGAGGCTCCATAGCATGTACTAAAAGTCTACACTGGCCCAGGACTGACAATACCTGGCTAAAGGAATACCATGCTGGTGATTGGCCCTGCTCAAAATACAACACATTGTTCGTGAGATGAATAGATTTGAAATGGGTCCTGTCTTTGAACACCTTCCTAGCATTAGACTGTTTCTATTTTCTAGGGAGCAACCTAGCTAAAGATGGAGATGTTTAGCACCAGTAGGCTGACCACATAGTGATGAATTCTTTGGCCATAATAACCTATGAAACAGAAATAAGTACAAACTAGCCCTTCATCTTGTATACCCCCCTTCTACTTTTCTAGTGACAGTGGTAGAAAAGCAGAAAAGGGAGGAAAGCAGAATAAGAATCACATGGTTTTTTAGCTGTTATACACACATTAACTTAGTGTTATTCTGAATGTGAAATTCTTATACAATGGTCAGTGGATGGCGTACTATTAGAAGACTGGAATTATATCAGTCAACATTCTTCCATACACGAAAGCATAAAACAGGAGTAAATTGCACCAAGTAGAACTCACAGGTTCTACTTGGAGAGGTAAATAATAAATGAAGTTGGTTCTATAATCCATCCAAAGGCAACAGGAAATATCATTTCATGAGATATTTGGTCATCACATAATGCGATCCTCAAGATAAATATTTGTAAGAAAACCATCATGAAAATAACTGTACCTTATGTACTGATGAAAAAAGGTACAGAAATTCTATGAAATATGTGATAAGAGCCTCCAAATAAAAAACAACATATTTTCTACTAGGTAACTTCAAAGCAAAATTGAGACTATTCAAGAAAAAATATGGTGAAAACCACAGTTCAGGAGTCAAGGAATGAGGATGCCAAAGATTTCTAGACTATACAGAAGTTTCATACTTACACATCATGATTATTTTGATAAAAATAACTGGAAGGCACCAAACATTGTAATATCATGTCACAAAAACGAAACTCATTATATTTAACAGACAGGAAATGACTCATAATCATTCTTGAATCAAATGTCTATGTAAGTCAGGCTATCTACTTGTTAGAGAAAAGTTCAAAATTACTACAAAACTAAAAGAAAGAATAAAATATGAGAAAACAACTCTGACCTATTTAAACAACTTATTGTAAGGGCATGAAAGAAAGGTGATTGATACAGGTTATAAGGATTTCAGATCTACTGCCAGGATGAGGAGACAAAAAGACCTACAAACTACTTTAATCAGGAAAGATTTTACTTACTTGTCCATTTGAGATATACGGGAGACAAGGGCTGTGTAGGTATAGGGTATGACCACTGCAAAATCTTACAGTGAATGATGATGGGAGATGCTGAATAGGACCACCTTGTAAAACAATGAGAAGCTGTGGAGGGAAAACAAAAACAGTTTATAGCAAGTTTGGTAAAACATCTATCGAAGCAAAGTTAGCCTATGTGCATTTAGGGATGAACCTGAAAGAAGGACAACATCAGAATAAAGATAGAAAGCATCCACAAAGATTTTTATAACAAATACTTTTCTTCATCAAGTACAGTGGAATCAGCACATAGATTTGGGGTAGATCATCATTGTTGTGGTGTACCTCTAGAGGAAGTGGATCACATCCTTGTCATAATGCCAGAGCCAACCAACAGGCAACAGAGTACAGAGCCCACCAGAGTAGAGGTGTGGATCCCCTTACCCAAATAGCCCTTGGCCAAACACTTCCCCCTAGAGCTCACCAGGATCTCTCCTTTTTGAGTAATGTAACCACTCATACTCTTTTTGTGTATGAGTCACCAACTACAGTCCTTCTGGTAAAATGGAGGAACATCTGCCCCGCCACCAGGCCCTCATGGACTATTGGGCCTTATCATGTGCCCTGCTTCTATGCCCTGAAGACCCATCTATCTTGTCATATACCCTGACACTAAAGCATGAAGCTCCTTCCATTGGCCCTGCAACTGAAATTTCATATATATGTGATCTCCTCCATTAGGATGTCTTTGAATACAGGGACTGTCTCATTTTCTCTGTTTGTATACTGATTGGCACAGCGCTATACAAAGTAGGCACTTCAATCCATTGCATTTCTTCACCCAACCACACAACTGGCTGAAAGATGTAGAGAATATAAAATCTCACTGTGCTTGTTTTCTTTGTTGATTATTCTTTTTTAAGGCAATTGGGGTTAAGTGACTTGGCCAGAGTCACAGAGTTAGTGAGTGTTATGTGTCTGAGGCCACACTTGAACTCAAGTCTTCCTGAATCCAGGGCCAGTGCTCTCTCTACTGTGCCACCTAGCTGCCCTGTTTGTTGATTAATTTAAGAAAAAATTATTTGATTCAGTAAAGCAAACAACCTCTTTAAAGACTTTCCTTCTGCATTCTGTCTCTCAAGCATATGTCAGAATTACTCAAGATTCTTCAAATGTTGCACTAACAGAGATTTCTTTGTTTGATGATCCTCTGATTATTAATATCCAGTGAGGCATAAAACAGTTAGCCAGTCAATTAGTCAACAAAAATTTATTATGCACCTATTATATATAGCAAGCCACAGTGCTACAGGAAGATGTACATTCACTAAAAATAGAATCACGAAGGAATACAACACAAAGTCCAAATTGAGGAGAGGGTCCTTATAGAGGGTGAGATCCTCCAGATGTTCCTATCTGTGGATGCCCTAGAAAATAAGATCCAGCACCACTTTCTGCTAATTTGGTTTACCTATCAACACAGGACAATCTATGTGGAAAAATGTCTACTGTCCAGATGATTAGACAACCAACATACACACATTTACTTACTCACACACACATGCTCTATAGTTATATAAATATATTGTATATACATACATATATTTGTGTGTATGCAAAATAAAAATGAATTGGCTGCAGAACTGAAAAGGAGAATGAGATGTATTGTTGTAGGAAAATTGCAAAATTCTTTTAATGACTACAAGGTTCTCCCTGAAACAAGAACTCATTATTTTAGCACTAGTATTATTCCACTGTCATCGTGCAGCTGAAAATCATGGTACATTATTGTCTTGGTTGAAATTGACGATCAACCAAAGGCCAGTGAAGTGGTGTACATCAGCAAGCCATGATACATTATAAATAGGGAATTATGAAAGAGAAGTGGGATAAAGTATGTCATCAATGAAATTTATGAGCCAAAAAAAAGAAGGGCTGGTCATGTAGTAAGAATAAAGGGCAATCAATGAACAGTCCACATCTTCCTCCACTGTGTATCTTTGTGGAGTCAAGAGACAGAGAGGATCCCTTCCCCCAACACACAGGTAGGCGGACTCCCTATACTGAAATTGAGAGAATTTAGACAAGACTGGAAAGGATAGACTGTGAGACATATCTTTGAAAGGAATATCCACATTGACAAGACCGAGTATTGTGTGGTTGTGGCTGTTGTTTAGATATATTTATTATAATAAGATTCCCTGAGCTGGTAGTATCACTGAAAATAAGTTAGAATTAAGTTGAAGATCTATTATTAAGTTACAAGGAAATGCTACTTTGCCAATAACAATGTACTGAATTGCCTGTATACACAAATTTTCAACCTGTTCACATCTCAAAATAGCAAAAATATTCACACACAGCTGTCAGCAAAAACAAAACTGTGCACTCTGCATCACATGCAGAATGTTTGTAAAATCCAAAACACAAATGTGGCTGAGGCTTCATGCACACAGGTTAAAAATTATTATCGTTTGTGTACATTTCAGCAGTACAGACACAGAAGTGTTTGAAACTTGAAACAGGACAGTGTTACTGGGGAAATGTCGTTTGAACTGAAAACCCTAGGCAGCTTTCCAAGTAAGCACTATGCCTGCTTGAATATAAAAAATGTATGATGCCATCACTACATAGCCCAGAAGTTGCTAGGAGGAGCCCTCTGGTGAACTCTAAACCAGCAGGAAGGAACTTTCTGTCCTATAAGTATGTTTACTGATGGCAAAAGAACAAAAACTCCTCTGAAAATAGGTGTCCCAGGATACTGGTCTGTAAAAACATCTGTGTATTGACAAAGACTATGGTCTAAGGATAACTATAACTTTAACTTCTGAGAAGTAAGGGAGATTTACTTTCATTACAGATTCTAAGAGAGATCAGAGATTATAGTAACAATAATCCACCATCCATCATTTTTAGTGAGGTTTGAGGGACCACAATGGCCAATCACAAAAAAAGAAAGAAAAAAAAAAAGAAAAAAGAAAACATCAAGGAACACGTAAAAATAAATCTAATTTAGAAGTCAAGCGACTTCCGCTTCTGGGAGCCAAGATGGCGGAGTGAAAAGGTAGTCGCTCTCACTCTCCCCTATTAACCTCTGAAAACCCAGAAAATATCACCCCAGAAAAAAAACCCTGGAACACCTGAACTAGAAGAAAGACAGGGAGCAACAGTGCAGCAGCCCAGCAAACTGGTCTCCCAGTGCCTCAGCAAAAATGAGGGAGGCAGAACTACAAGGGGCCCCAGGCGGATAAGTACCCTGCAGCATTCATTGAAAGGAGGTGAAGAAAACAACCTAAAGGCTTCCTAAAGCCCCGGACTTGCTGATTCCAACCCAACACCAGGTGAGCTGTTGGAGCTCTGCAGCCTCCAACTGTGAAGAAATCCTGAAGCCCAGGCAGTAGAGCAGGCAGACACCAACACCTGGACCTCCGAGTGCCTCAGTGAGGGCAGCAGAACCGGTGGAAACCAGCTCAGAAAACCACCAGGTGCCTCGGCACTCTACTTCAAAGGAATCTCCCAGTGCATTAGCAGAAATGAGGGAGGCAGCATTGCAAGGGGCGCCAGGCAGATAAACACCCTGCAACACCCATCTAAAAGGAGCTGAAGAAAGCTAAAAGGAAGGAAAAGCAGGCAACCTAGAAGTGCCTGAAAGTTCCAGCCTTGCTGATTCCAGCCCAACAGGAGGTAAGCTGCCAGAAATCTACAGCTTCTAATTGCCAGCATAAGAGGCCCCAGCACACAAAGCCAGTGACCAAGACCTAGGCTCCCAACACAAGAAGCTTGAGTCAGTACCTTCTGTTCCCCAGAAGGAGAGCTCAATCTCTTTAAGGCCAGGGAACAAAGAAACACCAAGAGTAAAAAGAAACGTACCATACATTCATATTATGAGAAGAGTGAAGATCAAGACAGAAATTCTGAAGAGGACAACATTGTCAACAAACCCACATCTGCAACAACAAAAGGGAATATTAACTGGTCTGAAGCCCAAAAAGCCTTCTTAGAAGAGCTCAAGATGGATTTTAATGGTCAAATGAGAGAGGTAGAAGAGTCCTTCAAAAATACAATTGGCCAATTGGAAAAAAAAATGCACTGAAGAAAACAAGTCCCTAAAAAACACAACTGGCCAATTGAAGAAGGAAGGACAAAAACTAACAGAAGAGTACACTGGAGAAAACAAGTCCCTAAAAAGCACAATTGGCCAATTGAAGAAGGAAGGACAAAAACTAACAGAAGAGTACACTGGAGAAAACAAGTCCCTAAAAAACACAATTGGCCAATTGAAGAAGGAAGGACAAAAACTAACAGAAGAAAACAATCTGTTAAAAACTAGAATTGGACAAATGGAAACTAATGTCTCTGTGAGAGAGCAAGAATCACTCAAACAGAAACAAAAAAATGAAAAAATAGATGAAAACGTAAAATACCTCATCACTAAACAACTGACCTGGAAAATCGACTCAGGAGAGACAATTTAAAAATTATTGGACTATCTGAAAATCATGATAAAAAAAAAGCCTGGACAGTATCTTTCAGGAAATCATAAAGGTAAACTGCCCAGAAGTCCTAGAAGGGGGGGTAGCATTGTTTGAACCCTACTCTCATCAGATTTGGCTCAAGAAGGTCATAACATAATCAGTTAGGTATAGGAATCTAACTTGCCCTATAGGCAGTAGGAGGAAAAAGGGGAAAGAAAAGGGAGGGAGGAAAGAAAAGGGAAGGGGGGAAGAAGGGAAGGAAGAAGCAGTAAGAGTAAAGGGGAAGAAAAGGGAAAGGGATAATAAAAGCGGGGAGGGATTGAAGGAGGCGGTGGTCAAAAGCAAAACACTAGTGAAGGGGGGAAAGGAAAAAGGAGAAAGAAAAGCATAAATGGGGGGGAAAGGATGGAGAAAAAGACACAGGTAGCAATCATAACTGCGAATGTGAATGGGATGAATTCTCCCATAAAACGGAAAAGGATTGCAGAATGGAGTAAAAACCATAATCCTACAATATGTTGTTTACAGGAAACACATATGAGAAAGAGTGACACATACAGGGTAAAGGTAAAAGGCTGGAGCAGAATATATTATGCATCAGCTGAAGTAAAAAAAAGCAGAGTAGCAATCCTGATCTCAGACAAAGCAAAAGCAAAAATAGATCGAATCAAAAGAGATAAGGAAGGAAACTACATCCTGCTAAAAGGCACCATAGACAATGAAGTAATATCATTACTAAACATATATGCACCAAATGGTATAGCATCCAAATTCTTACAGGAGAAGTTCAGGGAGTTACAGGAAGAAATAGACAGCAAAACTATACTAGTGGGGACCTGAACCTCCCCCTCTCTGCACTAGATAAGTCTAACCACAAAATAAACAAGAAAGAAGTTAAGGAGGTAAATAGAACATTAGAAAAGTTAGGTATGATAGACCTCTGGAGAAAACTGAATGTGGATAGAAAGGAATATACATTTTCTCAGCACATACACAAAAATTGACGTTGTACTACGGCAAAAAACCTCACAATCTAATGCAAAAAGGCAGAAATATTAAATGCATCCTTTTCAGATCATGATGCAATAAAAATTATATGTAATAAAGGGCCATGGAAAGATAGACTAAAAAATAATTGGAAACTAAATAATCTAATCCTAAAAAATGATTGGGTCAAACAACAAATCATAGAAACAATCAATAATTTCATTCAAGAGAATGACAATAATGAGACAACATACCAAAACCTATGGGATGCAGTGAAAGCAGTTCTTAGGGGAAGTTTTATATCTCTAAATGCTTACATAAATAAAATAGAAAAAGGAGATTAATGAATTGGGCATACAACTAAAAAAACTAGAAAAAGAACAACTTAAAAATCCTCAACTAAACACCAAATTAGAAATATTGAAAACCAAAGGAAAAATTAAAAAATTGAAATTAAGAAAACTATTGAACTAATAAATAAAACTAAGAGCTGGTTTTATGAAAAAAACAATAAAATAGAAACTTTTGGTTAATTTAATTTAAAAAAGAAAGAAGAAAACCAAATTACTAGTATCAAGAATGAAAAGGGTGAAGCTACCACCAAGGAAGAGGAAATTAAAACAATAATTAGGAATTATTTTGCCCAACTATATGCCAACAAATTTGACAATCTTAGTGAAATGGATACATATTTACAAAAATATAAATTGCCCAGATTAACTGAAGAGGAAGTAAAATACTTAAATAACCCCATCTCAGAAAAAGAAATTGAACAAGCCATTGATGAACTCCCTAGGAAAAAATCTCCAGGGCCAGATGGATTTACATGCAAATTCTATCAAACATTTAAAGAACAATTAATTCCAATACTATATAGACTATTTGGGAAAATAGGTGAAGAAGGAGTCTTACCAAATTCTTTTTATGATACAAATATGGTGTTGATACCTAAACCAGGAAGAGTCAAAATAGAGAAAGAAAATTATAGACCAATTTCTCTAATGAATATAGATGCAAAAATTTTAAAAAAAAATACTAGCAAATAGATTGCAGCAACTTATCACAAGAATAATACACTATGACCAGGTAGGATTTATACCAGGAATGCAGGGTTGGTTCAATATTAGGAAAACTATCAGCATCATTGAGCATATCAACAACAAAACCAACAGAAACCACATGATCATCTCAATAGATGCAGAAAAAGCTTTTGATAAAATACAACACCCATTCCTATTAAAAACACTAGAAAGCATAGGTATAAATGGAGTCTTCCTTAAAATAATAAATAGCATATCTAAAACCTTCAGCAAGCATTATATGTAATGGGGACAGGCTAGAAGCATTTCCAATAAGATCGGGGTGAAACAAGGATGTCCATTATCACCACTGTTATTCAATATTGTACTGGAAACCTTAGCTTTAGCAATAAGAGAAGAAAAAGAAATTGAAGGCATTAGAATAGGCAAAGAAGAAACAAAGCTATCACTCTTTGCAGATGACATGATGATATACTTAGAGAATCCTAGAGAATCAAGTAAAAAACTACTTGAAATAATAAACAACTTTAGCAAAGTTGCAGGCTATAAAATAAACCCACATAAATCATCAGCATTTCTATATATTACCAACAAAGCCCAACAGCAAGAGATAGAAAGAGAAATCCCATTTAAACTTACTGTAGACATTAAAATATTTAGGAGTCTACCTCCCAAACAAACCCAGGAACTCTATGAACACAATTACAAAACACTTTTCACACAAATAAAATCAGATCTAAATAATTGGAAAAACATCAGTTGCTCATGGGTAGGCCGAGCTAATATAATAAAAATGACAATCCTACCTAAGCTAATTTACTTATTCAGTGCCATACCAATCAAACTACCAAAAATTATTTTATAGAGTTAGAAAAAATAATAACAAGATTCATTTGGAAAAACAAAAGGTCCAGAATATCAAAGGAACTAATGAAAAGAAATGCAGGGGAAGGTGGCCTAGCAATTCCAGATCTTAAATTGTATTATAAAGCAGCAATCATCAAAACTGCTTGGTACTGGCTAAGAAATAGGGAGGTGGATCAGTGGAATAGGTTAAATATGCAAGACACAGTAGTCAATGACTATAGTAATCTATTATTTGATAAACCCAAAGACCCCAGCTTCTGGGATAAGAACCCACTCTTTGAAAAAAACTGCTGGGAAAACTGGAAAAGAGTATGGCAGAAACTAGGCATAGACCCAAATCTCACACCATATACCAAAATAAAGTCAAAATGGGTTCATGACTTAGATATAAAGGCTGATACCATAAGTAAACTGGGAGAACAAGGAATAGTTTACCTATCAGATCTATGGAGAACAGAAGAATTCATGACCAAACAGGAGATAGAGAACATTATGAAAAGCAAAATGGATAATTTTGATTACATTAAATTGAAAAGTTTTTGCACAAACAAAGCCAATGCAACTAAGATTAGAAGGAAGGTAGAAAATTGGGAAAGAATTTTTACAACCAGTCTCTCTGATAAAGGCCTCATTTCTAAAATATATAGAGAATTAAGACAAATTTATAAGAACACAAGCCATTCCCCAATTGATAAATGGTCAAAGGATATGAACAGACAGTTCTCAGATGAAGAAATTAAAGCCATCTATAGTCATATGAAAAAATGCTCTAAATCGTTATTGATTAGAGAAATGCAAATCAAAACAACTCTGAGGTACCACATCACACCTATCAGATTGGCCAACATGACAAAACAGGAAAATGATAAATGTTGGAGAAGATGTGGGAAAATTGGAACACTAATACATTGTTGGTGGAGTTGTGAAATGATCCAACCATTTTGGAGAACAATTTGGAACTATGCCCAAAGGGCTACAAAAATGTGCATACCCTTTGATCCAGCAATAGCACTTCTAGGGCTATATCCCAAAGAGATCAAACAAATGGGAAAAGGACCCACATGTACAAAAATATTCATAGCAGCTCTTTTTGTGGTGGCAAAGAATTGGAAATTGAGAGGATGCCCATCAATTGGGGAATGGCTGAGCAAGTTGTGGTATATGAATGTAATGGAATACTATTGTGCTATAAGAAATGATGAACAGGCTGACTTCAGAAAAACCTGGAAAGACATATGGTCTGATGCTGAGTGAAGTGAGCAGAACCAAGAGGACTTTGTACACAATAACAGCCATGTTATGCAATGAGTAATATTGTTAAACTGAACCCTTCTCAGCATTACGAGGATCTAAGACATCTCCAGAGGCCTCGGGATGGAAAATGCTGTCCACATAGAAAGAACTATGGAAGTCGAATCGGTATCACTTATTTTTACCTTCTGTTGAGTTTTGTTTCCTCTTTTTGATGGTTCCTCCTATTGGTTTTAATTTTTACTTACAACTTCACTAATGTGAAAATATGTTTAATGGGTATGTAAATGTAAAGCCTATATCAGATTGTGTGCTGTCTTGGGGAGGGTGTGGGGGAGAAAGGGGGAGGAAAATTTTCACCCAAAAGTTATGGAAGTGTTTGTTGATAAATCAAAATAAATTAATAAATTTTAAAAAAGATAAATCTAATTTAGTAGGTTTTTATATATATATATACACTCTAGCTACTTAAATTCAGAACAGAAAATAAAAAATTACATTTACTACCTAAATGAATTAAAAAGTGAATACATTTCAGTTCCATTAGAGAGAACTTAGAGGAGAACCTAAGAAAAGGGCTAGAGAGGTGAAGTGAAGAGAACAATGCAGGGGAGGCAGGGAGAAGAGAAAGAATGAAGAGGGGTAGAAATACAGTGGGAAGGAAAGAAATGTGAAAAAAATCATTATAGGTATAATTTATAAATAGCAGCCATGACACTGACAGTGCTCTGAGGTTTAAAGTAGAGTGTAAAAGTGAAAGGAAGGGGCTCTCATCTCTTCCTCTGGCCCTCTCATTGGGAGTGTGGGTGCTTTCACTCTTAATCCCTCCCTTTGGCTAAAGTGTGCAACCTTCCTTTAGTCTAGAGGCATGAAACACATTGCCAGAGGGTGCATGTGGCCCAAAACACTCCTAAGTAGGGCCACAACCAGATTAAAATGCAGTTTGTACCTGATTTTAATGTGTTAATGTATTCATTTAAAAAGAAATACACAAACTTGTGTGGTTTTTCAAGTCAACATCCTCTTTACACAAAGTATAATGGCACCTGTTTTTTATATTGAACATGATATCAATGTAAGTATATCCACTCTGCCCCTCACCAGAGACAGACAAGCTTCAAAAGAGACAAGAGAATCTGCCTGAGACTAAATGCTTCTGAGGCCTTGTTGTTGTTCAGTCATGTTCAACTCTTAATGACCCCAGTTGGGGTTTTCTTGGCAAAGATATTGGACTGGTTTGCCACTTCCTTCTCTAGCTCATTTTATAGATGAGGAACTGAGGCAAACAGGGTTAAGTGACTTGCTCAGGGTCACACAGATAGTGTCTGAGGCTGGATTTGAACTCAGGAAAATGAGTCCTCTTGACTTCAAACTCAGTGCTCTATCTACTGTGCCATTTAGCTGAGGTCTTACTCTTTTTTTTAAATATAAATTTATTTATTTTTAGTTTTCAACATTTACTTCCACAAGATTTTGAGTTCCAAATTTTCACCCCATCTTGCCCCTCCCCCCACCCCAAGATGGCATGCATTTTGAATACCCCTTCCCCTATTCTGCCTTCTCTTCTATCTCCCCCCACCCTCCTTATCCCCTTCCACTTCTATTTTCCTGTAGGGCAGGATAGATTTCTGTTCCCCATTTCCTGTATTTCCTATTTCCCAGTTGCATTTTTTTTAAACATGTTTTTAAAACTTTGGGTTCCAAATTTTCTCCCTTCCTCCCTCCCCACCCACCCTCATTGAAAAGGCAAGCAACTCAACATAGGTTATACATGTGCAGTTATGCAAAACACTTCCATAGTAGACATGTTGTGAAAAACTAACTCTATTTCCCTTAATCCTATCCCGCCCCGCCCCATTTATTCTTTTCTTTCTTTTGACACTGTTCCTCCTCAAAAGTATTTGCTTCTGATTACCCCCTTTCCTAATCTGCCTTCTTCTCTATTATCCCCCTGCTCTCTTGTCCCCTTCTCCCCCTATTTTCTTATAGGGTAAGAGAGATTTCCATACCCAATTCAGTGTGTATGTTATTCCCTCCTTAAGCCAAATCCTATGAGAATAAGATTCACTCATTCCCTCTCACTTGTCCCCATTTCCCCTCCACTGTAAGAGCCTTTTCTGTTTTTTGTGAGATAATTTACCCCTCTCTCTTTCTTCTTCTCCTAGTATAATCCTCTCTCATCCCTTAATTTTAACCCCTTAATCTTCAACTCACCCTGTGCCATCTATCTATCTATCTATCTATCTATCTATCTATCTATCTATCTATCTATCCATGTAATATTTTCCCCTCCAACTACCCTAATACTGACAAACATCTCATGAGTTATAGATATCATCTTTCCATGCAGGAATGTAAACAGTTCAACCTTAATAAGTCTCTTATGATTTCTCTTTCCTGTTTATCTCTTCATGTTCCACTTGAGTCTTGTATTTGAAAGTCAAATTTTCTATTCAGCTCTGGTCTTTTACATCAAGAATGCTTGAAAGTCCTCTATTTCACTGAATGACCATTTTTTTCCCCCTGAAGTATTATACTCACTTTAGCTGGGTAGGTGATTCTTGGTTGTAATCCTATCTCCTTTGCCATCTGGAATATTATATTGCATGCCCTGCGGTCCTTTAATGTAGAAGCTGCTAAATCTTGTGTTATCCTGACTGTGTTTCCACAGTACTTGAATTGTTTCTTTCTGGAAGCTTGTAATATTTTCTCCTTGATCTGGGAACTCTGGAATTTGGCTATAATACTCCTAGGAGTTTTCTTTTGGGGATCTCTTTAAGGAGGAGCTCTGTGGATTCTTTCAATTTCTATTTTGCCCTCTGGTTCTAGAATATGAAGGCAGTTTTCTTGATAATTTCTTGAAAGATGATGTCTAGGCTCTTTTTTTGCTCATGGCTTTCAGATAGTCCAATAATTTTTAAATTCTCTCTCCTGGATCTATTTTCCTGGTCAGTTGTTTTTCCAATGAGATATTTCACATTGTTTTCTGATTTTTCATTCTTTTGGATTTGTTTTACAGTGTCTTGATTTCTCATAAATTGACTAGCTTCCAATTGCCCTATTTTAATTTTTAAGGAAGTATTTTCTTCAGTAATCTTTTGGACTTCTTTTTCCATTTGGCCAATTTTTCTTTTTAGGGCATTCTTCTCCTCATTTGCTTTTTGGACCTCTTTTGCCATTTGGGTTAGTCTATTTTTTAAGGTGCTATTTTCTTCAGTATTTTTTTGGGTCTCCTTTAGCAAGCTGTTGACTTGTTTTTCATGATTTTTCTTGTACCACTCTCATTTCTCTTCCCAGTTTTTCCTCTACTTCTCTTACTTGCTTCTCAAAATCCCTTTTGAGCTCTTCCAAGGCCTGGGACTGATTCATATTTTTCTTGGAGGCTTTGGATGTAGGAGCTTTGACTTTGTTGTCTTCTGGTTGTATGTTTTGATCTTCTTTGTCACTAATGTAAGACAATAGAGTCTGACTCTTTTTGCCAAGGTTTGCTCATGATCCCAGCCAATTAATTGAGTTTTAAACTCTTTGTTAAGGTAAGAGTCTGCTTCCAATGTGGAGAAGCTTTGGGGTTTTGTGCAGCTGTTTTCAGAGATACTTCTAGGGACCTGTAAATTTTCAGTTCTTCCAAGGTGCTATGATCAAGGGTGAGTTGTTTACTCCTTTCCTGGCCTGTGCTCTGGTCTATTAGTGACCACAAGCCTTCTTTTCTGTTTTTGAACTGTGAGGAGGGTTTTCTCTGCATAGACACTACAAGCTGCACCATGCCAACTCTCCTCCTTGCCCCAGGACTGAAGAAAATAACACCTTAAAAAATAGACTGTCTTCATTCTTCTGGCTCTTTCTTTCTCCATTATTTCTCAAAACCTGTAGACCATTTCCATCATCAAGTTTGTAAGCTCTTTCAATATCCTAGTTTAAACATTTTCTGGGCCTATAAACTTGAATTTCTCTTAAAAAAAACTTGATATCTTTTTCTTTTCCTCCTTCCTGTCCCAAGACAGGCTGCATTCCATCCTAGCTGTGTTCATTTTACTTCTTCCAGTTTGAAGATAGCTTTACAGCATCAAGTGTTCTTCTCATCAAGTGTTTTCCACAGCATTCATTCTTGCAGCCAAACAAGTTCAGGTCCCCTGGCCTCCTGGTACCTCTTCCCTCAGTTGCACCATGTGTGCCATTTAAATGTTGCATTGAAACAACTGTTTCTTGTTATTGCGCTTCTAACACTTTATGTGAGTAGTAAAAGGCACCTTTCTGATAACTTTCAAATCTGAGTTCAGAAATTTGTCACCTTCTGAAGAAACGACAACTTAGGCAGCTTTATGAATATTATAGTGGCAAGGTCACACATGCTCCTTTCATTAGAGGTCTATGTTCCTTGAGAAATATGAGAAGGGCACCCATATTAGTGATCATAGCGATGTTAGTGTAGCATAGTCATTTTTCTTGAATTCCATTCAACCCACGAAAGTAATGCTAAACAACTACTATGACTTGATGCTGGGAACACAAAAAACAAAAAATGCAAAGTCTCAGGCCTTATAAAGCTTCCATTCCACAGAGGACAAAAAGCATGTACATAACTAAATAAATATAAGGTGATTTGAAGAGGGAGGGGGGAGCAAACACTAACAGTAGAGGATCAGAAAAGGCTTCAAGAAAGAGGTGGGCACCTCAGCTGGCCTTAAAGGAAGATAATGATTGAAAGGTGCAGAAGGAAAGAGAATGTATCCCAGGTCTGGAGCAGGAGGAGGAGGATGATAGTAATAATGACAATATAGCTAGCATTTATGTAGTAGTGTCTACTATGTATTAGGCACTTCCCAAATATTATTTCACTTACAGCAACCTGGGGAAGTGGGTGCTATTATTATCTCCATTTTATGGTTGAGGAAACTGAGGCAGAGATTAAGTGATTTCTTTAGTGTCACACAGCTAGTAAATGTCTGAGGCTGGATTTGAACTCAGGACTTCCTGACTCTACACCAAGTGCTCTATCCTTCGTGCCATCTAGCCACCTCTATGGCTAAGATGGCTGGTATGAACTCAAGAAGGTAATACTAATGATCATGATGATGATGATGATGATGATGATGAAAATAATAGCCAGAATTGATATTGCAATTTAAAGTTTGCAAAATGCTTAATATATTTTATCACATTTGATCCTCATGATAATTCTTTAATAGAGATGTTTTTATTATCCCTAAGCAATTGTAGGAGTTTTAAAAATCTTTTGTTCCTATACAAATCAAAGGTTACATAATTTATTATTATTATTTTACTATTATCACTGATGTTAGCATTTATATAGCACTTTAAGGTTTGCAAAGCATTTTATAAATATCATTTCACTTTATCTTCACAACAACCCTGAGAAGTAAGTACTACCATTATTCCTGTTTTACAGATGAGGAAACTAAGTGACTTGCTCAAGGTCAGGCAACTGGCAAGTGTTTAGAGTTGGATTTGAACTCAGATCTCCCTCACTCCAGGACCAGCACTCTATTCACTGAGACACCAAGCTTTCTCAAATATAGTACCTTTTACAGATACATCCCTTGAGAAATACACTAATGATATTATTGCATCATGTGACCAAGGAGTAAATATAAAGATTTCAGCAGAAAAAATTTCCCTCAATTCAAATATTCCCTTTGGTCATACTATCTTAAGCAAGATTCAGCAAGGGTCATGTGATTCTGGACATGTGTGCTTATCAGTGATGGAGATGATGGATGGCAAAGAAAAATATACTCACTAAGTCTACCAATGACACCTCTTAGGAGTAGAATTCCAAATAGCCTTAAGGAAACAGAAAGAAACATCAAATGAAATTAAATAGGATCAAAGGCACATTGAAAGGGAAAATAGTGGATGGCTATTCAAATGATGGAGAAAGACCCAAGAGTTGGAAAAGACCACCATTTTTCAATAAAACAACATTGCTATTAACTAAAACAAGCCTAGTAATGGGCTTCATATGGAGAAGCAAACATAACATGAAGGAACCATAAATAATCCTTTCATTATCTTCAGCTGAAGCTCAGCAGAATGGTTAGCACGTGGTAGGTGCTTGTTCAGTCATTTTTCCATCATGTATGACTCTCTGTGACTCCATTTGGGGTTTTCTTGTCAAAGATACTAGAGTGATTTGCCATTTTCTTCCCCAACTCATTTTACAGATAAAGAAACTGAGGCAAATAGGGTTAAATGACTTTTCCTAGGGTTACATAGCTTATAAGTATCTGAGGCCAGATTTGAACCCCTGACTTCAGGCCAGGCACTCTATCCATTGTACCACCTGGCTACCCAGGTGCTTAATAAGTGTTAATTGATTGTTGATTGGTCATAGCAACACTAAAGTACTCTTTATGAATAACCTGTAAAGCTAAAGAAGGATGTGGAGAGAGTTCCAAGGTATGTCACCAAAGGTGTTTAGAAAGTTTAAAAAAATCGGACTTGAGGAAAGGCTGAGTTAGAATTATTTTTTTGGATAGGAAAAGAAATGAGCACCTGCTCAGTCTTCCTTGGCAATATAGGAGTTAATAGTGGGCACCTAATTGGGAGTGTGGAGGAGACTGGAATAACTCACCCCTCACCCCCTCAGCTGAAGCCAAGACAAAAGGCTGAGGAAAGAATACTCCCCTATGGGTCATGGATAAAGTGAGGCAGCTTTCTGTTTATTCAATGTCAAGCCCCATCTTGATTGAAATTGTGCTTCTTGAAGAGTCATGAGGACTGGATTTAAGGAGACAGTTTTCTGTTTGTTTACACATCAGGATCCACTCAATTCAAATCTGACTCCTTCCTTGGAAAAAGAAATCTATTGTCACTCACATTCAAGGCTAGTAGGGTTTAGAATTCAGAAAATATGATATTGCTTCACTTGGAGGAGAGAAGGGGAAAAGCAGAGCCAGCCTAGAAACAGAAGTTCAGGCTTTAAGGCAAAAGTCTCCTCAATCTTTTTCTTGACCTTGTTCTCTTCCTTCCTGTAACTAACTGAGCAAGAGATCAGAGGCTTGGCTGTGCTTATTTGCAATCTCTCCTAAATCTGGGGGCCAAGACATAAGGACCTTTTTGGCTCTGCTCTCTTTGCCCAGGCTCTATTCTTCTTTGGAGAATAATTCCTCAGTTTCTTTGCAGGTGTTGGTGGATAGAAAGCTACTGCATGGGAAGAAGCAGTAGCCAGCAGTCTCTTTCTTCCCTCCCTTTTCTTTTTCTTTCTCTCTCTATTAGGAATTAGGAAGTCTACATGGTCCCATGTTAAATTCAATTAAGGCTGGAAGAGACAATTCATTGCCATCTCCCTTTCAGAAACAATGCCAAGCTTTACATTTTTATGGTTGTTAAGAATTGTATATTCCCTGAAAGACTTAAGAATTCTGACCAACACAATGACTAATCACAACTTCAGAAGATTGGTGTTGGAACATATTTCTCATTTGTTGGCAGAGAGGTGGTGGGCTAGAGGAACAGATTAAGACATACTTCTTCAGATGGCCAATTATGGATTTGTTTTGCTTAATCATACTTATTTGTTACAAGGGAGAGTTTTTATGGGGGAAAGAGAGAATTATAGGGCAAGAAAAGATAATGCCAAAAGAAAAAAGAAGAAAAGGGCCAATAAAACATTAAAAAATATACAAAAAAAAAGAGCTGAAGGAAATTTGGAAAGTATCTCAGACATGCAGAATGGTTTTGGAACTGCTGTGTTAAATTTATTATATACTTTTTTTCAAAAAAGCTGTACAAAATAGAGATTCATGGTTTCACATATAATCTACTTTTGTCCTTTTATATGGAAATGATCCCATTTATTGATGTCTGTCAAATTCATAATAATAAAAAGAAAATTTAATTTAAAAAAGAAATTGTATTTTCATTTATTTTTGACAGATTTGTATATTTGTACTAAGCTTGGATTTTCCCTAGATAGTCTGTTTGTTTGGTAGGTCTAAATTTATTCTAGGCTACATGGTCATTATTAGGCTAAGAATATCCCTATAATTCATATGGCTTATAGTTCCCACTAAATATCCTTCTTTCTCCCTCAAGAAAAATTCAGTCTTTATTTTGTGGCATTCAGTTCTCCAATGCTTTTCTAGGCCAATGCCTAAAATATCCCAAGAATTCCAGCCCTCAGCAGATTTAGGCTATAGCAGGCTTGATAAGACATGGTGGAAGATGTGGTTATAGAGTGTGTTAAATATTTCCCCTTCCTTTTTTATCAGGTGGTAGGAAATGAGGGCAGTATTCTCCCCAAATTCCCCACTTTTTGCCTTTATAAAAATGGAGGCCCTCTTAATAATGATCATTGAGGGACATTACTCAAAGGATGATGACCTGCTATTCACCACCACTACTATAATGAAAACCAGTTTGAGCTGCAAACTGAAATATAATGAAAATTTCTTGACATTGAGGGGGTTTAGATATTGACATGAGTTTACAAGAGAATATTATGGACTTTCCTGAGTGGCTTTAATAACAGAATGATTTTTTTCTTCCCTGAAAAACACCTAGGGAAGGGATAAACTCAATGACCTGTGGAAGTCCCTTCTAGCCAGAGGCCATTGGCAGATGACAGTGGCTACTTGCTACTAAGCTGTAACTCAAGAGGTGCTGAGTGAGGGGGAGGATCAGCAGGACATTTTCCAGATGCAAAGGCTGCAAGCTTAAGGGTAAGCTCAAGTCTCACAGGATCCCCTAGAGTAAAAAAAAAAAAGTGGCTCTTTTCCCTTCTATAAATTGGACTATGTAGGTCACCCTGCCTGTAGGCTAGTAACAGAAGAGTGTGGGTGCTAAAATGGAAGAAGTTGGTTTCCTGTTTTGTTTTGTTTGCTTCTACATATATGTGTGTATTTAGTGGATTTTGGGAGGAGACTTCTTAGAGTGCAGACAGTATCTTTCTAAGACAACTATGCTCCAGAGGAAAAAAAAAAGTCTTAGAACTAAAAATGCATGGGGAAATGTGAAAACACTGACAGGAGATGATTTGAGGATGGTATATGCCTTCAGGCTGGGTTAAGAGCTCTTATCAGTAACACAGAGAGCCACACCAGCCTAGAAATGAAAAGGACCTGCTAAGGTCTTCCAGACTAACTGCCTCATTTTACAAATATAGATCTTGATGTCCCGAGATGTTATCTGACTTATCCAAGGTCTCAGAGCTAGTTCTTGGAACAGCTAGGATGAGAAACTCTGGCTCCTGACTCCCAGTCTCTAGGACTCTTTCCATTTCACCAAATCAAATATCTGTTTTAAGTGTATAGCATAAATTTGTTTGTGCCATTGCTATGTAAATTTTTGTCTCTTTTGAAAAATAATTATTTACTCCATTACACATCTTTTTTTGAACAGACAGACAACGGACTACATAGCATGATGGGGAGCAAGGCGGGGAATTGTGGACCGAACAGCTTCCTTCTGCCTATTGGCTTTGAGAACATTACACTGTACAATGCTATTGATTGCCCCCTGATATTAGAAGGAAGACTTGAGTTCAAAATCTGCATCAGCTACTTGCTGGTTTTGTGAATCTGAATAAGTCATTTAACCTCTCTGTGCCTCAGTTTTCTCATCTATAAAATGAGAATAATAATAGTACTTTCCTCAAAGAGGTGTTGTAAGAATTAAATGAGATAACATTTATAAAACATTGCAAGGCTTAGAACATTATATAAATGCTTGCCAATATTACTATTAGTTTCTATGTGGAGTTTTGCTAGGGGGAATGCCATGAGATGTCTCAAATGATAAGATCTAGTTGCATCTTCCCGCCCCTTTTTAAGATTAGATAAATTAATGTGCTTGGAAAAAAAACAGGTAGTTAGGTGGCACAGTGAATAGGGTATTGTACTTGGAATTAGGAAGTCCTGAGTTCGAACCCTTCCTCAGACACTTGCTAGTTGTGTGCCCCTGGGCAAGTCATTTAACCTCTGCCTTAGTTTCTCCATCTGAAAATGGGGGTAATAATAATAGCACTTGCCTCCCAGGGTTGTTGTAAAGATCAAATGAGTTATATAAAGAACTTTACAAACATTTTACAATGTAAATACTTGTCCTTATTATCATCACATGCTTCTTGTCAAGCAAAAAGTAAGTCTCTGGAATAAAAAAATTAAAAAGGCAGCTGTAATCAGTACCTAACAAAGCAGCTAATAAAATCTTCTGTCAGCCTCTAAGAAGCAAATGGGCAAATATATTCGTAGAAATAATCACATATTTATTTTTCTCTCTGTGTACAGGTGTTTCAGGCCTCAGTGCTCTCAGTTAATTATAGCAGTTCTGACTATTTCCTTTGATGTGTTGTACACAAGTTGATCCCTATTTGTTATTCTCGGGAGTAACGCATGCAAGAGATGCACTTACTCTGGGAGGTTAGGGAGAAAACCAGTTGTCGTCGGTATGGAGAGCAATTCAGAAAAGGCTTTGTTTCCTTTACTGATGTGCTTATGTTAGTCAAGGCAGCCTGGTGGAGAGAGGAAAATTAGCAGGAACAGTCAGTTAATGCATCTTCACAGAGGATTCTGACAGGGAGGACAGCATGGCTAAATGGACAGACCCACATCAGTCAGAAAGCCCTGAGTTCAAGTCCAGCTTCTGAGATATAAGGTCTGTGGAACTATGGGCAAGCCAATTCAACTCTCTGTGTCTCTATAAATGGCAGAATGAAAGAATGAATGGGTGGGTAAGGGAGGAAAGGAAAAAGCCTTTGTTAAGCATGTGCTAAGCAGCAGAAAAACTGAGAAAATCTCTACCTTGAGAGAGTTTATGTTTGCTGATCTGTATTGGTATAGGTCTGGACTGAAAAAACCTTCAGGCTCATATATTTTGCTGCTCCCATTTGAGACACACAACCCACCTGACACTACTGTGTGAAGACTTATCACTATGTATTCTATCTTTAGTCCTCCAAAGAGAGGAAATGAATCTTGCTTCAATCAGGATGGTTGAGAAAATCTAAGTGACCTCTACATTGTCATGAGTAATGCCAACCAAATTCCCCAGTTCAGATGAACTGTGATCAAGCTGCTTGTCTCTTGGCTCAGAGTTGCCTCCAATGAAACATCCAGGAGGATCTTTCACTTCTGCAACATGACTTGCAAATATGCCATTGGGGTGGATGTTATCACCAGCAATCCCTGCCTAATCAATAGAGCTCAGCCCAGAGATCCTTCAAGAAGCAGGTCTTTGGAAAGTTTGGGCTTTTATATGACAACAGGGTAGATAGTTCCAGTGACATGGTCTCCTGGTAGATAACACAGGAGAGGTAGGCATCTGTGGTAATGAGAAACAAAGAGACTGATAGCCACTGCCTTCTAACGCTTTTTGTCTCTTTAATGGCCCTTGTCAGTGTACTTTTTGTACTATAGTTACTTGTCAATTTCTCTATATCTCTAGTCACCTCTGACTAGGTGACTTCTCTCTCTAGCACCTCAGAGCTCCTTGAAAGCCTCAACTTGGACTTGTTCTTCAGCAAATGAAATAATCTGGATGGAATACAGACTAGGAGTTAGGATGAAATAAGTTCAAATTCTGACTTACAGTCATTTGCTACCTTTTCACCTCTGTCTGCCTCAGATATCTGTTAAGTGGGAGTAATAATGGCACCTACTTCATAAGTGGAGATCCAACTCGATATTTATAGCATACATATAGCTATTCTCAAATTGTAAAGAGCTATATAAATTTTAGTTATTGTTATTAAATCATTCTGCAAATTGCAAAGCACTATTGTCACTATTGTCACATTATTACCATTATTATCATGTGCTTGTCCTACCTCTCTGGACTTTCCTTTTCTGTCTCCTTCATTGACTTCTTCCTTCTCAACCCCTGCCTTTGGCCAGCCCTCTAAAATGTAGGAATTCTCCAAGAACCTGCCTTTATCTCTCATCTTTCCCTAACCTCTCTTCCCTGCTAATGCCAGACATTTCCATAACTTTGATGGTCCACTCTATACATAAGACTCTTAGATTTCTGTCTTTAAACTTATTTTTTTCCTGATTTTAAGTCCTACATTTCCAGTTGCCTGCCAGCCATCATTTCCTGGGTGTCCTACAAGAAACTTAAGTTTTGTACAAGACTCAAGAGAAGAATGAATAGATCTCCAAAAACTGGATAATGATCCTTGCAACTTGCAAGTCATAACACTTAGAATATCCCGATTTATCAGGCAAGACCATGTCTGTTTTGCAATTCCATTTGTCTGAGAGCCTACCTTTTTGAGAAGCTGCACAGGCAGCTAGATGGTAGAGTATGAATGGGCTGGAACAGGAGGGGATGGATTTGAATCCCTCCTCAATATTTAGAAGCTGTATGATCCTGAGAAATTTTTTTTTACTCCTTTCTATCATCCTTAGTTCCTTCATCTGGAAAATGGGAATAATAATAATGGATATCACACTTATCTTTCATGGTTATTTTAAACAATAAATGATGTGATATACACACACACATACACACACACACACACACACACACACACATATATATATGTATATGTATATATATATATGAAACTTAAATTTTAACATGTTCAAAATCAACCTCATTTTGCTCCCCAAAGCATTTTCCCTGTCACTTATGCTTTTAAAAAAATAAGTCATTCTTGACTGTTCTTCCTTCTTCATCCCCACCCAAATAGTTGCCAAACCCTGTAGATTCTATCTCCACAATGTGTCTCAGATTCCTTCTCTTAGTTCAGACCCTTCTTTCCTCATATATTTAGATTATTGCAATAGCCTTCTAACTCCCCATTTATCTTTCTCCTCCACTTCTGTTTCTCTCTAAACACGACTACAAATCTATCTTCTTAAGCCATTACTCTGATTATGTCATTTCCTTGCTTAAAAACTTTTAGTGACTCTGTTACCAATCAAATTCAGCCCAGATCCCTTGGCCTGGCATTCAAAGCCCTGTATAATCTGTTTCCAATCTATCTTTCCTGCTTTATCTTATACTAGTCCCCCTCTCCCATGTATTTTATGCCCCCAACCAAACTGGGCTCTTACTCCCCAGTGCCTGGTATATAATAGGCACTTAATAAATGCATTTTGATTGATTGATCTCTAACTATTTTAAAGCCCCTGCTCCACTGCCACTTCTGTCTTTAAAGAAAACTTCATGGATCACTTAACCGTGTATTGTCCTCCATTGTTTCATGTAGTTAAGTCCTCTGCCCATTGAGATCACAAAATCTTTTGGGGGCAGTGGCCGTTTCTCAGACTTCTTCCAAAATAGTCTACTACAGTGCAAGAACTACATAATCACTCAATAAATACTTGTCAGACAAAATTGAATTTCATTGAATTCTTGACAAAGTTAACCTCTGAGATGGGCCTTTAAAAATGGATTCCCCTAACCATGTGGGCTTTCTCTGTGCCTTAACTGCTCTTCCAACTCCAGTCCCAGGACTTTCTATTTCTAGACCCTAAGAACATTTTACCTTGTCTTATTTATGGCCCTATTTTAACCCTTTACTAGACTATAAGCTCCTTAAGGACAGAGATTGACTCTTTTGTATGTCTAGTCCAGTGCCTTATACAGAGTAGGCATTCAATATGTATTTGTTGAATTGAACTAAAGGTCAATTAATTCAGAAGCACTGCTGAGATCCATCCCTTTCCATATGTGCATGAATTAGAAATGGGCTGCAACTTACTTTCTCCCATGAGATATATTCTCCTCTGAAGCATGCACCTCCCTCCCATTAGTATTGTGTGAACGAGCCTTCTGTAATAATAATGAGGCTCCAGGAGAGAGACCTTTGCTTTCTAATCCATGGGGGTATACTCTTCCCTTGATGTACCCATAACTCCTCTCACAGCTAATGGGTGTTATAAACTGACATCCAGAAGGCAGTCGATCCCACTGTGAGAAAGAAAGGAAAGGTCTCCCTCACTGAGCCTCATTATCACTCAAACTGATCTTTTCTTACTCCTTCATTTCTCAAACACTGTGACTTTCTCTTGGGGCACCTGGATGAAGGGGGAGCCTTAGAAATTAGACACCAAATAAACCAAATAGAGTTTAATAGTTGCTTTCTTTGTCGATTTGAGTCTGTTTTCTTAGACATCAAAGAACAATTTTATACCCATCAAAAGCATTTTTCTTTCAAGGAAATACATTTATATTTAGCCTTAGGTATAGTATCCCCTAAACATATAGGACCACAGACTTCTAGAAGATCATGAAAGAATATAATATGGATTTCCTGGTTCTACTGACATAACATAACCAGTCTAGATCAGTTCTCAGTCAGGAATCTTGGGGTCCGAAGCATCTAGGCTGGCTTGAGAGAGCAAATTGGACTTGAGAATTCATTGATCTTTACTTTGTGATTATGTAGCCACACTCCAGTTTGCAAAGTAAAGGAATAGGAGGAGTAGCAGTGCAATATGGTGGTAAGCAAGCTAGATTTAAAGCCAAGGGACCTATGTTCAAATCCATACTCTGCTACTGTATTGTTTGAGTAATCAGAAATCACATCACCTTTCTGTGCCTCAGTTTCCTCATCTATAATATGAAAGGGTTAGAGTACATGGCCTGTAAGATCCCCTGTAAGTAGCCCAATGGATAGAGTGCTGGGCCTGGAGTTGGGATGACTCATCTTCCTGTGCTCAAATTTTGCCTCAGACATTTACAAGCTGTGTGACCCTGGCCAAGTCACTTAACCTGTTTGCCTCAGTTTCCTCATCTGTAAAAATGATTGGGAGAAGGAAATGGCAAACTACTCCAGTGTCTTTGCCAAGAAAACCTCAAATGGGGTCACAAAGAGTCAGACATGATGGAAAACAACTAAACAACAAAGATCCCCTACAGTTCTAGTCTACTATAACCTGTGTTACCTTGAGTGAGAGCCTGCACCTCTCTGGGCCTGAGTTTCTTCCTTTGTAAAATGATGCATTTGGACTGAAAGACCTCTAGGGTCTGCTCCAGCCCTAAAATTATTATGAGCAAGAAGCCTCAGTGCATTTAACAGAAAGTCTGTTTGGAGCGGTATCACCTTTCAGACAGTTAACCATATGCTACTTTGCAATGTTACATAGATTTTAGGGGGCAGAGCCAAGATGGAGGAGAAAAGGACACTCACATAAGCTCTCCAAAATTCCCCTCCAAACAACTTTAAAATAACATCTGAAATTTAAAAGAATACAAGTCTTTCCCTAATTGATGAATGGTCAAAGCATATGAACTGGCAGTTTTAAGATGAAGTAATCAAAGCTATCTATAGTCATAAAAAATGCTATAAATCACTATTGATCAGAGAAATGAACGTTAAAACAACTCTGAGGTACCACCCCACATTTATCAGATTGGCTAATAGGACAGAAAAGGAAAATGATAAATGTTGGAGGGGATGTGGAAAGTTGAGATATTAATGCATTGTTGGTGGAGTTGCAAACTGATCCAACCATTAGTGAGAACAATTTGGAACTATGCCCAAAGGGCTATAACCATGTCTATATCCCAAAGAGATAAAAAGCAAAAAGGAAAAGGACCTGTATGTACAGAAATATTTAGTGGTGGGAAAGAATTGGAAATTGAGGAGATGCCCATCAATTGGGGAATAGCTTAACAAGTTGCGGTGTATGATTGTGATGGAATACTATTATATGATAAGAAATGATAAGCAGGATGCTCTCCAAAAAACCTGGAAAGACTTATACAAACTAATGCAAAGTAAAGTGAACAGAACCAGAAGAAGACTACATAATAACCACAATACTGTACAATGATCAACTGTGAATGACTTAGCAATTCTCAGCAATACAATTCCAAGACAATTCCAAAGGACTTATGATGAAAAGTGCTATCCACCCCCAGAGAAAGATCTGATAGAGTTTGAATGCAGTCAAAGGCTACTTTTTTGAACTTTATTTTTCTTCGGGTTTTTTTTGTTTGTGCTTTCTTTCACAACATGACTCACATGGAAATGTTTTGCATGACTGCACATGTATAACCTATATCAAATTGCTTGCCTTCTCAATGAGGGGGCAGGAGAGAGAGAGAGAGAGAGAGGGAGAGGATTTGGAATCCAAATTTTTTAAAAATAACAAATGTTAAAAAATTAAATTGTTTTTTACATGTAATTGGGGAAAATAAAACATCAAATAAAAAAAGGTAAAAATCATTCTAGCATTTCACTGATTTAGAGCACTAAGTGAACTCAGTGGTCATCTGGTCCAACCCCTTCATATTACAGATGAGGAGACTCAAGCTAGAGTGGTTAAATAAATTACCCAAGGTGATAAAGGTATTGTTGGTCCTTTGTTTTTAAAGAGAACCAATGACATCATGAGGTTGAGGTCAGGGTATAGCGTGTTTGGCTATGGCTGATCATTCTAATATAAGTTCAGAATGTTCTACCACATGTTGGGCCCAAGTAGTCTATTAGAAGCTTTGGGATGGAAACGTTTCTTGATCTGCACAGCTCACATTTCCTTTGTGCTACTGCGATTCTGCTTTGCTCATGGAGTACAATGCCTTCTTTGACGCAGGTATGACATGCTACATGGTCCTAGGCCAGCGTCTCCCATGTCTCATAATCTGTATTAAAATTCTTCACAAAGATCTTCAGAGTGTTCCTGTGCCACTTCTTCCGACCACTGTGTGAGTACTTGATGTGAGTTGTCCATAAAATAATCTTTTAAGTAGGCATGCATTTGTCATTCAGGCTATGTGGCCCATTGGAGTTGTACTCTCTGCAGTAGATTTTGAATGCTTGACAGTTCAGCTCAAGAAAGGACCTCAGTGTCTGGTACCTTATCATGCCAAGTGATCTTCAGAATCTTCCTAAGACAATTCAAATGGAAGCCATTCAGTTTCCTGGTATGGTGCTGGTATATTGTCCAGGTTTCACAGGCATACAACGAGGTCAGCACAATGACTCTGTAGACCTTTAGTGTGGTATGCAACCTAAACCTCTTATCTCCTTTCAGAGCCTCCCAAATGCTGAGCTAGCTCTGGCAATGCATGCATCAATCTCATCATCTATGTGGACATTCCTGGAAAGTACAGTGCTAATGTCAGTGAACATATCCACAGCATTCAAAATTTCTCTACTTACTGTGACCAATGGTTCCATGTATGGATTGTATGGTACTGGCTACTGGAGGACCCCTGTTTTCTTAGTGTTGACTGCCAAACCAAATTATCATAAGTAGCGGAGAATCTATCCATACTCTGTTGCATCTCATTAAGTGTATAATCATCTGTGAACAAAAAGTCAAGTACCCATTCTCCTCCACTTTAGTCTTGGCTTGTAGCCTTTTCAACAGGCAGCAAGTAGCAGAAGAGAGTAAGTGACCCATATACCTCCAACTGCCCTAGCAGGTAGTGAGCTCCTTTTCTTTTCTCTAGAGGTCTTCCAACAAAAGGTGGATGACCACTTTAATAATAAAATGATAAATAATAACAATAGTAGTAATTACTAGCATTTATATGCTGCCTTAAGGTTTTTTTTTATCCTCACAACAATCCTGGAAGGTAGGTGCTAATCATTCTTATTTTACAGATGAGGAAACTAAGGAAGACAGAGGTCAAGTGATTTGACTGGAGTTACAGAGCTAGTAAGTGTCTGAGGCTAAATTTGAACTTGGGTCTTCCTGACTGGAAGCACAATGCTCTGTGAACTGTAGCAGCCCCTAGCTGCTTTGCCAGGTGTGTTTCAGCAAGAAGTTGTTGTTGTTGTTGTTGTTTGTTTGTTTGTTTGTTTGTTCGTTTTCAAGGATGTGTTGGTTCTTCTAGATCCGATGTCCCGTGATTCTGGTGCAACAGGTGTAGACTTGAACAGCTTGGGGTGGGAAACAAAAACAAAAACAAAAAAACAGCAGATGTTTTCAAGTAGAGAACAGGAGCCACTCCTGATGACTACTAGCGCTAGTTGTGAGAAATGATGTCTTTACTAAATACATAGTCCTTTCAAGACTATTGTCCCTGCCTACCTCATCTGTGTCAGTTTCTGACTGTGGCTGTGACTTCAGGCAATATGAACTATGCCTCTCTGCCCTTCCCCACTTAGTTCAATACAAAACAGCTGGAAGATGTCTCAGAGGCCACCCAGTCCAACCCCCTTGTTTTACATATGAGGCCACTGAGGAATAGGTAAGTTAAGTGACTGTGCCCAGAGCCATACAACTAATAAATGTCTCTGGGGAGATCTGAAACCAGGTTTTCCTGACTCCAGGCTATTCATTGTATCATTCATAAACACTGGAGACCGAGGGTGCCATTATAGTACATTTCTTTAGGCACTCTTATAATAGACCTAGGAGAGGTTAGGGTCTTGAATTTAAATTAGAGCTGGGAATGGAAATCTGGGTCTTATATACAGTATATGTTTAGCAAATGCTTGTTGTCACACCTGGATTAAATATGTTTGTTGATGTTGCTATTAAAGTACAATTCCAGATCCGGAAGTGTAGAGCTATAAGATCATATAGCTGTAGATCTAGAAAGGACCTCAGGCATCATCAGTTGAAAATCTAGTATCACAATTCACAATGTCAAATTTAAGAATGTCCAAGTCTTATCCTCCCTATCAGACTGCAAACTCCTGGGGATAGAGGCTTTGGTTTTCCTTTTTGAATCCTCAGGCCTTAACTCAGCAGCCTGTCCAGAAGAGGTGTTTAAGGAATGTTTCTTGAGTTGAATAGATACAGCCATAGAGAGAAAGAAAAAACGAAATAACAAAGGAAAAGACAAATTATTTCTACCATTCCCCTAAATGTCTATTGATTATGGGTGGGGGAAGGGTACAAAGAGATAATACAGAGAGTGACAAGAAACTCCTACTGTGAACATCTTCATTTGAGCAATAGAAACATTTATTTCCCAATCCCAGAAGGGGAACCTTGACAATTTTATTGTCTCTCCTACCAAAGTCTAAGGTAAGGGAAATGAGAGTTGAGTGCTTTAGAAATTCTGCACATATGTTAAATAAAAGTCTTCTTTTTCTTTTGAACTTTTTTTTTCAATTAATAAGGACTGATTGCTCTCTTTCTTTCCTTTTTCCCTCTACTCAATTAAAAAAAAAGAGAGAAGAAAAACAAAACCCTGGTAACAAATATACATAGTCCAGCAAAACAAGGTCCCACATTGGCCACATCCAAAACTGTATGTCTTCTTCTGCACCCTGAGTCCATTACTTTGTCAGGAGGTGGGTAGCATTTATCATCATTGGTCCTCTGAAACCCTGGTTGGTCACCGCCTGATTGATGTTTGTCAATCAAAATTGTTTGTCTTTACAATGTTTTTGTTACCGTATAAATTGCTTTTCTGGAACTATTAAATAAGAGCATTGAAAGGACTATATATATTTAGGAAAAACAGAGTTCTCCAGTAATTACTTGGTCTTATTATGGCTTAGAAATGACATTTATTAACTTGGGCAGACTATGGTTGCTCCAAAACTATGATACTATAAGTGGGAACCCCTAGAGTCCAGAGCTTCTCATCGACACACACCTTCGGGTATTAGGGAGGAGAGAATAAGGGCATAACTCACAATCTTTGCTCAGTGACAAGTATGTATCCAAGGTACAGTTTTTACAAAATTTTCCCCAGCAAAAGAAATATGTTTGCACATATCAAATCACATGTCAATGTCTTCATCCATGATCTCAGTATCAAAGTCTATTCATTTTCATTTTTAGCAAAGTGAGTGTCCCCACAAGGACCCTATGAGTCCCCAAACCTCAACTGAAAGGAAGGGGACAAGTTAAAACAGGGGGATGGAAGACAGGTGGGGCCAGCACATTTATTAAATACCTACAACTGACTTCATTTTATATGCTGGATTTCCTAAGCTGGCAGCTGTATTTGAGATCCACAGGCATACTTTACATAGTAAAACAACAATAATAGTGATACATACAGAATTGTCTGTTTATTCTTTGTTGAGACTTCGTTTTTTCTGCATAATATTTTCACTGACTTTTTTGGAGCCTGTGAGAAGAATCAAATTATGCTTATTAAAATCTGTGTATTTCTGGAGGGATACACGTTCCTATAACCTTCATTATGATGCTCTTAATTAACCAATATGCCTCACAATAAAGTATCTAGCTGTCACCAAAATCAACACTTTTCAGTTATTAATAGATTAAGGAAAGAATGTTAATTTCTTCAAGCTCCATTTCATTTGGTCTCATTACTTCAGGAGCCAGATGGTTACAGGGCTAGACCTGTCAACAGCTATTGTGAGGAAGAATACATTCAGAAACCCTAAGCTGAAGCATGAATAACAGGGAAAAAATGAGTTCCAAGGCAGCAGTGCATAACGCACAAGGCAGGGTGGAAAGTCATGTTACAGGTCAGCAAGAAGAAAACGTGAATCAAGATCATTTTAGTTGATATTTTTTCCTATGCTCCTCATCAAATCCTCTCTCTGGCCCAACTTCCTCCGATAAAAAAATTTTCTGTAAATCACTTTGGAACTATGTCCCAAAGTTACCAAATGATATATATGCTTTGGTTAAGCAATACCACTGCTAGGCTTATACAAAGAAACCAAGGAATGGGGAAGAGGTCCCATGTGTACAAAAATATTTATAGCCGCTCCTTTTGTGTTGACAAAGAGCTAGAAATTATGGGGTGCCTATCAATTGTGGAGTGGATGAACAAATCATGGGCTATGAATGTGATGAAATATTGTTGCACTGTAAGAAAGTACCGGGGAGACAGTTCCTGAGAAACCTGGTAATACTTGTACAAACTGATGCAGAGTGAAGTGAGCAGAACCAGAAGAACAATTCATACTTTAACAGCATCATAAAGATGCTTTGAAAGACTTAAGAACTCTGATTAATGCAACAACCAATCACAATTCCAGAAGACTCTTGATGAAAAATGCTGTCCACCTCCTGACAGAGGGTGATGAACTCATTGCAGAATGAAACATATATGTATATATATATAAAAATATATAATATTATATAATAATAATATATATATAAATATATATATTATATAATATATATATATATATAAAATATATATATATATATATATAAATATATATATATATATTTTTTTTTTTTGGACATGGCCAATTCAAGAATTTGTTTTGCTTAACTATGCATTCTTGCTATGAGGGTCTTTCTTTTTTTCTTTTCTTTTTTTTCAGTTGTAGGGAATATATGGGGGAAAATAATATTATGATCATTGGAAAAAATAATATGTGGTAACAATATTATGAGTCCATTCTCCAAATGTGCTTGATATAGTTCTCCATTTTAAGATGGCTAAATATTTCTCTTGTCCTTGAAACTCCCTGGATATAACAATTCTCTTCATCTTCCTTAAAGCTGGTTAATTAATGACACTGACCTAGAAGACATGGTAGCATTACTAGTGCCTAATTTTCTAGAGATATCTCCTTCTATTGTGTTAGGAATCCCTTCTAAGCTCTTTCCAAAGGGAACCACCCTGAAAAAGGGTTTCCTCTAAATTACTCCTCCAATTATGTTTTGGAAATATCTTCTACCTGCCTTCTAGTAGTCAGGCTGAGAACCAGTAGGATGGATTCTTTGTACTTGGGGCTTTTTATGTCTAGTCCCATGCCTCAGGGAGGTTATTTGCTTCTTGTAACCCTCAGTTTCAGTAATTTACCAAGTTCCAAAAGAACTTTATGATGCAGTGATTAAGACAGTTCTCTTCTTAAGATCATAGACATAGAACTTGAAGGGACCTTTGAGGTTAACCCTATCCATTTAAGATCAGGGAGCTGAGGACCAGAGAGGTGACATGATCGGTGTTCAATGGCAACGTCAAGATTAGGACTCTGACTCCTAATGCCAGTATCTCATAGATGTGACATGTACAGAGTGATGGTAAACATTTGGGGTTATTAACAGATGCTTCTGAGTATCTGTTGGCAAGGAAACCTTAAGTGACTTACAATCTACGTTGTATTTTTAAAGAAAGCTCTGAATTGCATTTTATGTGTATCACATGTAAGCCTTTTAAAATAGAATATTAATAGAATTAACATTAAAATCTGAAAATTACATAGCTGGGAAGGACCTTATGGGATAATATAGCGTAAGTGTTTATTTGTTTAAGTGGAAAAAAGCCCCTGAAGATTACAGAGCTGAAGTCAACCTTCCAATATTATGGTTACTAACAGGTTCAGGACTAGAATCCAAGTTCTCTGACCCCAGGCTGGTACACAAAACTATACGTAGCTGTCCTAAATTCAAGCAGCAATGCTTTAGGCCACAAGGGGGCATAGTAGGTAGAGAGCAGAGGACCCCAAATCAGGAAGATCTAAGTTACAATTTTACCTCTGGCACTTACTAGCTATGTGACCATGAGCATGTCCCTTCACAACAATAACAACAACAACAGCTAACATTTATATCACGCTCACTATGTGCTAGGCACTGTGGAAAGTGCTCTATAATTGTTACTTCATTTGATCTTCCCAACTACCCTGAGAGGTAGGTGCTATTATTATCCCTATTTTGCAGAGGAGGAAACTGAGGTACACAGAAATTGCACATAGCTAGTAAGCATCCAAGACTGGATTTGAACTCAGGTCTTCCTGACTCCAGACCAGGCCCTCTATTCATTGCGCCACCTAGTTTTCTCAACTATAAAATGAATGTAATAATCACACCTCCTCACATGCTGTGAGAATCTAATGAGATAACATAAGTAAAGCACTTTGCAAACCTTAAAGTACTGTGTCAATGCTAGCTTGTCGTCTTAGCTTTGTTCCTTCACATTATAATAATAACTGATATTCAGGTGGCACTTTTAAAATGGGCAAAACTTTAAAGATTCTCTTACTCGAACCTTGCACTAACCCTGTTAGGTACAATTACCCCCATTTTATAGATGAGAAAACAGAGACTCAAAGAGGTTGTGACCAACCAGGGTCGCACAGTTAATAAATGTCACTGCTAATATTTGAATCCAGTTCTATCTGATTCAACATTAAATATTCATGCAAAGCACACCGCATATCTCATAGAATATCAATTAGTAGCAAAAAAGCATTCACTATGTAATCTATAGCCAGAAGTGAGACTGGATTGGGTAAAGAAAGGAGTGAGAGGAGAGGAAGTAGAGGCAAGAATAGCTTGAGGGTAGGTTGTTCTATGTAGTCCCTTGTATTTGTTTTCTAGTCCATCTCATAGAATAAGTACAAGACACTTTATTATATGAAGTACTAAAACAAAAACAAAAACAAAAACACAAACACAAAAAATACCAGCCCTGGATGAAAGTGAAGCGCCTGTTCATTATACTGTCAGACATGTTGCTCTAATAGTTCTTGGTGTCTCATTCCATTTTTCAGTATTTTCATTACTTGGCTATAAATTGCGTGATGAAATTTTTAGCTATCAATTGATATTCAATGAGAGTGATTTGGTGCTGTTCATGGAATGCTTGACATGGAGTCAGAAATGAGTTCGAATTTTACTTCCATCACTTATCACCTACTGTTTGTACTTTTATAGTATCTCTTATATATGTCCTCTTCTCTCCTCTCTGGTGCGGGCACTCATCACCTCACTCCTGGACAAATGCAGTGGCCTGCTGGTCTCCCTGCCTTGGGTCTCTCACAACTCTAATATATCCTCCATGTAGCCTTGACAGGCTAAAACATTGGACTAAATATGATAATATGAAATTCACCCAGGATAAATGTAAAGTCTTTTATTTGGGTACAATCAATGAACTCCTAAGAAAAAATAAGGAAGAAATGGTTAGGTAGCAATTTGTCTGGAAAAAAGAAATCAGGATTTTATTTGACTGAAAGCTCTATATGAGCCAACAGTGTGATATGGCAGCCAAAAAAAATCTAATTCCAACTTGAGCTACATTTAGAGTAGCCTCACTTCCTGGAACGAGGAGATGAAAGTCTCAATGTGCTCTGCCCTCATCAGACCTCATCTGGAATTTTGTTTAGTTCTTGGGGCCATAATGTAAGAAAGACATTGATAAGCTCGAGAACATATAACATAACCATATAGCATATATAGCATAGCATACTCATATAACATAACTGATAAGCTGGATGGTATTCAGAGGAGGGAAACCAGAATGATAAGTCAATCAGTCAGTTAACATTTATAAAGTATGTGCCAGGCACTGTGCTAATCACTGAGGATACAAAGAAAGACAAAAGACAGTTCCTGCTCTCAAGAATCTCACAGTCTAATGGGGGAGACAACATGCAAACAGCTATGTACAAATAAGCTATATCCAGGATAAACTGGAAATAATCAACAGAGAGAAGGCACTAGAATTAAGAACGACTGGGAAACGCTTCCTGTAAAAGGTAGAATTTTAGCTGGGACTTGAAGAAAGCCAGGGAATCCAGGAAGTGAAGATGATGAATGAGAACATTCCAGGCATGGGAGCAGCCAATGAAAATGCCCAGTCAGGAGATGGAGATTTTGTTAAGAACAGCAAAAAGGTCAGTACCACTGGATTGCAAAGTACTTGGGTGGGTGTAAGAAGACTAGAAAGACTGGAGATGAGGAAGAGGTCAGGTTTTGAAGGACTCTGAATGCCAAACAGAGAATTTTGTATTTGATCATGAAGATGATTGGAATTCTCCACTGGAGAATGGTGAGGGACCTTGATTCCATGTCACATGACATCAGTTGACAGAATTAAGGAAGTTCATAACAGCTGCCTTCAAGAATCTGAAAAGCTCTCATGTAAAGAGTCATTTTATTTGGTTTTGATGGCTACAGAGGACAGAATCAAGAGCAATGGGTGGAAATGGAAAAGAGGACAGTTGAGGTTGGACGTCAGGAAAAACTTGCTAAAATTAGAACTGTCCTCAAATGGAATGAGCTGCCTTGAGAGTTCCAGAGTCCTCCCTTCCGGTAGGTCTTCAATCAAAGGCTGAATGACAACTTTGGGGGTATGTTACGGTGAATTTTCCTGTCAGATATAGATTACAACAGATGGCTTCTGAGGTCTCTTCCAGTTCTCAAATTCTGTGATTCTGTGGCTGCCTCACAGGCATCTGAAACTTGATATGTCCAAAACAGAACTGAGTATCTTTTCCTTCAGAACTACTCCTCTTCCTATCTTCCTATTTCTATTGAGGGTAAAATCATTCTTGCTGTCACCTAGGTTCAAAAACTTGGAATCATGTATAACTCTTCATTCTCCCTCACCCCTATAACCAATCAGTTGCTAAATCCTATTGAGTCTACCTCCATAACATAACATAACATAATATAACATAACATAACATAACATAACATAACATAACATAACATAACATAACATAACATAACATAACATAACATAACATAACATAACATAACATAACACATCTGTCCCAATCTTTCGGCTCATATAGTTAACACCTTAGTTCAGGCCCCCATCACCTCTTACTGAAATTATTGCAATAGCCTTCCATTTGCCTTCCTGCTTGAAGTCTCTTCATTCTCCAATTCATCATCCATAAAACTGACAGTTATATTCCCAAAGAACACACCTAATTAAAACCCATCCCAAAAAATTCCAGTTATTCCCTATTGCTTTCAGGAAAAAATACAAATTCTTCTATTTGGCATTCAAAGCCCCACCACTATCTCATTCTAGCCCACCTTCCGAGAGTTTTCACATATTACTTCTTTTCACAAAATGGAATTTCTGGCCAAGCTGATCTACTTGTTGGGTTTTTGTTTGTTTGTTTGTTGTTTAAATACACAACATTCTACCTACCATTCTTTTCCCAGACTGGCCCCCCAGGCATGGAATGCTAATTCTCCTCCTAACCACCTCCTTGTGAGGTCTTTCCTGACTTCTCCCTTCCTCCTCCCACACAACTGCCAATGACCCCTAAATTACTTTGTAAATAAAGTATGAATTTTGACATATGTGGATGCATATTGTCCCCCTGCCCCCATAAGACACAAGCTCCTTGAGGATATACATGCCTTTGATTTTGGATCATGAATACATAGAACAGTGACAGGTACATAGTGCTTAACAAAGAGGTGAATTGGTGCAGGTAGTTGGCGCAGTGGATAGAGCATGGGCCCTGGAGTCAGGAGGACCTGAGTTCAAATCGGGTCTCAGACCAGACACTTTACACTTACTAGCTGTGTGACCCTGGGCAAGTCATTTAACCCCAATTGCCTCACAAAAAAACCAACCAAACCAGTAAAAAACGACAACAACAACAACGAAGAGGTGAATTGATTAATGTCCCTCCAAATTTCTAAAAAGACTTTCCAGCCATGGCCTGAAAGTTAGTTTGCAAAACATATTGATTTGGGGTATAAGATGCTGGTAATAATTGTAGCTAATATTGACAGAATGCTTTAAGTTTTGTGAAGCAGTTGGCATTGGATTATCTCACTTGGTCCTCACAATAAGAGGTGAGGCAGGTGTTATTCTCATATCCATTTGATAAACAAAGAAATTGAGGTTCAGAGAGTTTAAATGACTTTCCCAGATTCACACAACTAGTAATTGTGGTGGAATTTTAATTCAATTCTTCTAGATACCAAGTCTAGTACTGTCAGAGAGGTTCTCTCCAGATCCTCCATTTAAGGAGGGTGCTCAGGTCAGTCACTCCACCATTTCCCACCCTGGCTGTAGGACTTCATCATGCCCTCCACACAGCATCCTCTTCCACCACCAATGCTTTTCAGCTTCTTTTTACATGTTGTCTTCTCCCATTAGACTGCAAGCTCCTTGAGGGCAGAGAATATCTTTTTGCATTTCTTTGTATCCCCAGCACTTAGCACAATTCCTGATACATAAATGTTTATTGACTAATGACTATTATTGACTCTATCTACTGTTTCATGCTGCCCCATGAGATACCTTTCCAATGTGCTCAAAGAATGACAATTATGGGAGGCTGAAAGCAGGCATACTCTAAAGAAGGTAATATTGCTTTATGGTGAACAGTTGGCCTATTTTCTAAAAGAAATAATAAACATATGCAAAGAAGTGTTAAATGTACTAGTGATAATATAAAGTCTTTAGATCCAACTTAAAATACTTTGATAACTTTTAGGAGAATGGCTATCTTTTAAAAAAAAAATCTATCACTTCGACTTTTTTTATAAAAGGCATTTTTCCTCAGCATCTGCTAATTTCACCCTCTAACATTTATGCTCCTACACATTTATACAAACACTTTATTTTGATGCCTTCCTGCTTAACATCCCATTTTCCTATTAAGAATTCTGTTTTGCAGAATATAATATTCATGCTTAAAAGTCCCAGGTGAAAACCAACAAAATAATATTAGGCCAAAATGGAATTTTCTTGTACAACGTAAGAAGTCAGAACTGTGCAGCCCATATAAAGAAGACTGAGCAAACTTCCAGGATGTTAGGCCATTAGGTAGTGGCCTTCATTGCACATGAAGTGATAAGTCCCATACCTGCCCTCATCAGATTTCATCTGGAGTATTATTTTTAGTTCTGGGCACAACAGTTGAAGAAGGACCATTCATAAATTGGAGAGTTTTCAGATGACAGTGTAGGACCTTGAGTCCATGTCATATGACAATCAGTTGAAGGAACTGGGGATAGTTAGCTTGGAGAAGACAAGGCATTGAGGAACATAAAAGATGTCTTCAAGAATGTGAAAAAAAAAAAACCTCTCATATTGAAGAAAGTTAATCTTACTACTCTCTCTTACCACTAGAACAATGTCATCATGCAAATTCCTCTTTGTTCTTCCTATATCCAACACTCCATGAGTGGCTAAACCAATCTAACCCCAGAGAAATGCTCCCAGACAGCAATTTCTGTGTTCTCCCTAAAATAAACACCATAGCTAGCCTTATCTTTCACATTTTTCCAGGATTAGAACTCAATAAATAAAAGTGGAATATGGTCCCTTGCAAAGAGGATAGGGGAATTAAGAAACCAAGGCCCAAGGCCCTATCAGTTCTTTCACGGAATATTGGACCTTGGAAAGATCACTCTCTATTTTTCAGTTTCTTAGTGATGCATATATATATGCCATGGTTGACAAAAATCTTAGATGAACATTCAGATTATAGGATCAGAGAATGAAAGTGTTTAAAGCTGGAAGGGACCTCATTGTTAAGGCTGAAAATTTCAAGTGAAAGCAAACAACCAAGCAAGGAAGATGTGGCACTGGGACAGATATTACCGATCGTTAACTATCTCCCCCTGACTATTTAAATAGCATCAATCCATTGCTCTGGCACTGGTGTTTAATTAATGTTAGAGATGATGGTGAGAACTGGGAGTCCTTTTAACAGAACATGCACTGGCTATTGCACCCATGAAATGGAATCCTGCTGTGTTTGCATTGGACCATGGAGAGAATACTGAGTGAGTAAAATGAAACAGGAAGAGACAGGGAGAGAATGAAATTCAGGATAGATTGCTTCATGTATACAGATCACTGGGGAATGAATGTAAGGAATGAAGGCTATCAAAGTATAGTCCTATGGAGCCAATTTCATAGTGGATGCACTGGGGTGGGGGGTAAGTTCTAGGTAGAGGGAGGGACAGGTGGTCTCTCCTTGTGCAACTGGACAGAAAAGTTGTAGACCTTGAATGGAGAGTGTTTGGATTTTAAGTCAATGTGCCAATCCCACAAAGTGATAATGGTATTTGGAGGGGTAATTGTGATAATCAAGCCCTGGTGTATGTAAACATTTGATTTGGATAGTTCTGAGTGGTAGTAACATCTACACGGGACAAGTGAATGTTTGGAGAAGTGCCAATGGACTTCCAAGTCTGAATGTGCTGGTGAGTTAGTTCTTATGTTTCCTCAAACACTCCAAATACAGAATGACCTCCATGGCTCTGAACTCTAACACATTTTCTTACAGTGCTTTTGTGATACTGTGTGAGGTTTAAGAATTATTTAAAACTATTCTTTACTATGAATTTAATCATCACAAACATTTTAAAATACAAATTGAAACTAAACTTTTACATATGGCTTTTTAAGAAGTACATCTTAATTGTAATGAGATAGTAATGCAACTGCTTTGTACCCTTTTCTATACTGCTTTCTCTCTTCTATGCATTTTTAAAAATATTTGATTGATTTTTTTTTTACATAGCTATCACTACTCACTAATCTGCCCTCTCCTCCTTCCCCTTAAACAGAGGCCCTCACTACTAAATAGATAGATAGATAGATAGATAGATAGATAGATAGATAGATAGATAGATGGATAGATAGATAGATATAGATATAGATATATAGAGATATATAAATTCTAATAAATCATCAAACTGGTTATGTCCATATAAGCTTCTGTGATTCCCTTGGATTCACACATTCAAAGTTATTTTGTTTTTATATTTTTATATTTTCAAGTAGAATCAAAAGCATTTACTAAGTACTTACATTGTGCTAAGTGCAGGACTACAAAGAAAGGCAAAAGACACTCACTTCTCTCAAGTAGCTCACTGTCCAATATGGGGACGATGTGCCGACAACTATTTGCTAATAAGAAATATACAAGGTAAATTGGAGATAATCCCCAGGAGCTTGGTAGTTCTTGGATAGAAACCCTACATAAAATTCCGTGCTTATCTTCAGATGTTGGAAAGGAACTGAAAAACTGGCCTGGATTAATCAGATTGCTATAGCTAGCAGCTGCTGATGAGACTTGGCCTTAGGCTAGGTAGTCAGCTCATGTCTGGGAATGTGGCTCTAGAGCTCCCTCTGTCTTCACTTGCAAGAATTGTACAGAAAAGGAAGCAGTATCTTCCCATGGTTTATTATGTGTGAATCATGGGCAATTGGTTTTGCTTTTGTTTAAGTTGTTATTGAAAAAGTCCATCACTCCCTTCCATTTTTTCCTAGGAAAATCCAGGATTAGGTTGTAGAGATAGGTTCAATATCTCTGAATAAGACAGAAAAGATCATTTCAATTGCATTCTCCTACAAAGGCAAGCTGGTTATAGTTGGCAAAGTTTAAAATAATCTTGCAGATAAATAAAAATAAAAATCAAGTCCATAAAGATTTTTGCCAGCCTGAAAAACCAGAAATGGCTCCCATTCATCCTGGCCTAACTTCCTGCTTCCCAAATCATTAAGCTAAGAAAACAAGAGTTCTGTCCTACAGAAAATATATTCAGAGATCCTAAAGACAGAAATTCCTATTAGAAACAAGGAATAAAGCTAATTGAATGAAATCCAGTTTTACTTGGTTTAATGCCTGATACTTTCCTTCCCTGCCACCCATCTACAGGCTCTGAAAGACTTCATCTAGACTTACTTGAATTTTCTTTTAGCCTTGAGCACATTGAAGTCTGAGTTTTACTATATTTCAGAGGGACAATCAGCATGGCCAAAGTTAACACCAAGTAATGCCTACTTGATGAGTTTTTAGAGTTTTTCTTGTTATGATTATTTTGTAGACGCAAATATACCATAAGGCTTATATGGTCATATCAACTATGCATCATCTGGAACTTCAAAATAAGAAAAGGGAGCTGTTCCCATCAATCCTAGTAAACAATTGAACATTCAAAGATTGCAAATGGCTTTAAATCTACATGTATTTTAAAGCTTCTCACTTCAAAAGGAATCTTTGCTGCCTTTCATAGCAACAAGGGACAAAAGTAAATGCAAAAGAGCCTGCTGATGCAAGATTAAGATTCTCAGGGGGACATCAATTTCTGCACATTCTACTGACTCTGAATGTTAGCGTCTCATATTTAAGAGCCTAGCTATCTCTGAAAAACACAACATTTGAAGCATAATGAACCCAAATGAAGGGAATTTCATTGACTCTCACTTTTTCAGCAAGTCTGACCGCCATGCAGTCAACTGGGTTATCAAGGGTCTAATTACTCAATTTCTGGATTAGTCTTGCTCCTGATTTTCCTTTCCCCTACTCCTGTTACTTTACCTCAATTTCATTTCATGTTAGCACCTCCACCAGTGGACAGACAGGGTCAGAGAGCAAAAGTGAAACCCAAACTAGACAACCTTATTTGGGGGCCTGGAGTAGATTAAAATTCCCAACTCTTATTTTATATACTTGTTTATTATTTAATTATCAGGATTTAATTTATTTGCACTCAGCCTGCATGATGAATAAAAGGCAGGCATCTAAGTCAAGGGGGCCTGGGTTCCAGTCCTGCCTCTGAGAGTACCTACTGGCTTTCTGAGAGGAGCACCTGAGCCTATTGTCTCCTCCATTAGACTAAACTCCTCAAGAGCAGGGACTGTCCCCGACACTTCACACAGTGCTTGGCACATAAAGTACTTAATTCTAGTTGACTGACTGACAGTGCCCCGAAAACTCTAAGACTCGATGTTACAGATGAGTTCGGGAACTGCCTTGATGGGGCATGTTTCAGAAGATCAGAAGATCAAAACTCTAGAACAGGAAGGAACCTGCAAGGCCATCTAGCCTAATACCCTTATTTTGTAGATGATGAGATTGGGGCTTAGGGAGGTTAAGCAACTTATACAAGGTTACACAGACAGCAGGTATCAAGTGGGATTCAAACCCATGAGGGTTTGATATCAGAATCAACTCTCTTTTCATGATAACACATGAGGTACCTATAGCAGTTAATTCCTTGCACAGGTCTAGACAAAAAAAAATCCCGGCACTGTTAGATGCAATGGGAAATACATAGTCCCTGTGGTTACATGGGGAAAAAAATAGCTTTATGCTTTCATAGGATAATAGACTTAGAGATAAAAGTGACCCTCTAGGTGACCTAGCCCAAACCCAGCATTGGACAGATGAGGGACTGGGGCCTGGAGAGGTAAAGTAGATGATTTTTGAGGTCACACAGGTACTAGACAAACGGATTTGAACTCAGAGCCTCTTATTCTAGATGAATGGTTGTTTCACTTCACCTTGCTTCTTTTCAGTCCCTTAGCCCTGTCATCCCTGTGCCCTAGGTCCACAGATCATCAAGAAATAGCTAGACCCCAATCACCTTTTGTCCACTTTTAAACAGTGGAAAAATGCAAAAGTTGACATTAGTCATTTTTGTGCTGTTTAAAAATTTTCACCATAGCATCTGTTTCTGTTTCTGCAATGACAAGAAATGTGAACAGAGGGGATCAGAAGCACAATGTACTAGGGATGGAGGCAGGTGGCTTTTCTAAGAGAATTCATAGATATGAACGTCAAAGCTCAAACCAGATCCACCCATCTGGGATGGAGAGATGTGCTTGTGAGGATGAGAAACATATGAGGAATTTAGCTAATGCAATGTTGTTGAATAACAATAACAACACTTTGTGTTTATGCGGAGCCTTTCTCCTAAAGAGCTCAGCCTGCTTTACAAACAGTATCTCATTAATCTTCACAACTTCCCTATATGGAAGGCACTTTCAAATATCATTACTCGCTTCTTTATCAACAGGGAAACACAAACCAGGAGAGCAGAGAAACAACTCATTCAAGGTCACCTAGGGAGTGAGTGGCAGAGCCAGTAACAAAACCCAAGGCTCTGACTTTCTGGTTTAATATTCTATCTAGGCAAGAGATTACATTAAAACTTCCTCGGAGTTGTAGCCAGTCTAGGGTGAATGGTGCTTTACCCCAAAGTACCCACATGGGGAGACATCTTTCTCCTGGAGCAGCACAGAGCAAAAGAAGGAACCTTTCTCCTTAGGAGAAACTTTTCACAAAATAATACAAACTGAGAAACCACCAGTGTCTGCCAGCCTCCCACTCCCAGGTTTTTATCTCTAGGGCTCAATTTCTTCACCAATTCACAAGGCTGGACCTCTGCCATTTTCAGGGTGACTTCACCCTGGTCACAAGGACTATCTTTTGTACAACCCTGCAACCACCAGCTGTTTTTATCCTGGGTGAAAAAATTTCTAGTTAGATTTTAAAGCCTGGAGAGGTAAAGTAGATGATTCTTGAGGTCACACAGGTACTAGACAAATGGATTTGAACTCAGAGCCTCTTATTCTAGATGAATGGTTGTTTCACTTCACCTTGCTTCTTTTCAGTCCCTTAGCCCTGTCATCCCTGTGTCCTAGGTCCAGTGCTGGACCTTTGTTTTCTTATCCAAGAAGAAAAGCCATGCCCACTGGTTGGTTGCATTCTTTTTTTTTTTTGGCAATTGGGGTTAAGTGACTTGCCCAAGGTCACACAGCTAGTAAGTGTCAAGTGTTTGGTCTGAGGTCAGATTTGAACTCAGGTCCTCCTGACTTCAGGGTTGGTGCTCTATCCATTGCACCATCTAGCTGCCCCAGTTGGTTGCATTCTAATTAGCCAGATTCTGGCAGGATAGAAGCTCCTTGAGAGCAATGGCTGTTTTCATTTTTAACTGGGAATCCCTGACATCTAACACAATGCCTGAGCATATGAGGTGCTTAATAAGTAAAGGATGAATTGAATTGAAGCTCTCTTGATTATAATCAAGGGGTAAATGTACAAAGAGCAAAGATAAGTAACAGGAGAAAACACTCCTAAGTTCAAAAAATGTAAGAAGCAAGCTTGGAAATTATCTATTCCAACCTTCTGTTTTGGAGGAGAGTAGAGAGGCGGGGGATGGCAGTTTGTTTAGACCTGTTATCAATGTGGAGAACACCCAGTGTGGAATCTCTCTCTCTATTGATGTCAATTACCAATTCATCTGTAACTTATAGTATTAGAAACTAGCCTGGGGCAATGAGAGGGTAAGCAACTCTGCCACGGTCATATAGATAGCATGTCAGAGGCAGCATTTAAACCCAGGGCTTCCTGATTGCCAGGTTGATCATGCCATGCTGCATCTCCTACTTAATTTTACAGATGCAGAAACAGAAAATGGGTTCCCAGGCATCCATACTGATGTTGAAAAAGAGTCAGCTTGGAGCAGTATGTATGTGAAGTGCTCCTCACCTTCATCCCGTCCCAAGTTCAGCCATTTCCAAGTTAAATGCTTTGCATGAAAGATGGTTTGATGGTAAAGATTATTATAACTGTCTACAGACCTCTTCCAACTCACCAACACACCCTCTTTCCTGATTTTATGACAGTTTCACAACCACTGGTTTCCATTTGATGAAGGAGGATGTATTTCCTTATGTGCATAAGGCCAAGCAGAGACGTTGAGTTCTAGCCCTTGCCCAAAATATTCCATTAGTTAGCCTGAACATTCCCATAGGCTGTGACTGTAGAGAGGTGATGCTATGAGGCTAGCTATATGTAGTTTGGGCCTCATTTGTAGTTTTCTATGTTCTTCTTCTTTCTGATAATTCTCTCCTCTTACTCTGTACCTGTAAAAGCACGTTTCAAAACCCACTTCCTTTATGGTTCGTGAGATAAAGACTACTTTCTAAGAAATCTCTTTAAAACTTGGCAAGGAAAAGAATGCTAGCTTCCATGTACAAAGTGGCAGTTTAGCCCACAGATCTCGACCTCTGGGGCTTCCTACACTCCATTTAACCAGTCAGACATATAGTATGTGAGCAGCTATCTGGCAAACAAAAGTCTGAGCCCCATGGGGCAAAGTGAACCCTGTGGAGCTGGCAGTGGCCAGACAGGCACTGAGCCTCTTCCTTCAGGCACTAACTCTCATCCTCTCCCCAGGGCCACAGCAGGCAGTTCCCTTCAGGATCAATTGCCACTGACGTGTTCTTTGATCACAACACAGTGGAAGAAGGAATTACCCTGGAAAATTGGATAAAAAAAAAAAAGAAAGAAAACAGTTGGTCTCCCGTGTACATATGCATACTCATACATATGGAAGCCATAGTTTACTGGTTGAGAATTGTTTTCCAGGAACATAGACTGAAATATGATAAGGAGGCTCCTTAACTTTTCAGACCTGCTTCTCTGCTCCTGTTAAATAACTATAGAGAAGCTCTCTGTCTCTTTCTCTGACACAGGCTGGCTTTTTCTTAAAGCAATCCACAATTTCTGCCAAAATATGTTCAGGAAATATGAGCTGTTGCATCTGGTGACCCCTTTAGTTAACCACAAACTGAATCATGGGATACAGTTCAGCTGAGTAATAAAATATAATCCAATTGGGGGGTGGCATTAGAGTGGGCCACATCCTTATAGATCTTCTTTTAACCCAGTTTAACAAGTTGCTCTCAAGAAGTTATTTATTCCCCCTGTCAACATCCTGTTGTGGAGATGACAGCCATCAAACCTCTTTTGGATCCTAATCCTATTCTTCTCCCTCCAGCCTCAGGTAGTGGAAGGCCTCATAGAAACAATATCCTTTTGAGTCAGCTAAGTGATTTGTCTGACATCGATCATTTGTTCAAAAGAACAGACACCAGTGTTTTTTTAAAGAAGGCAATATAATCTCACTCATCATTAACCATGAAGCAAATTCAAAATAAATATCAACTACTATAAGTTAGTGTGAATTTCAGTGTGACCTGGATTGCCATAAGGGTGATCTGCAATTATTCTGTACCAAATAGCATATAGCATTTATTAAGTGCCTACTATGTGCAAAGTACTACATGAGGCACGGAAGATATGAAGAGAAAAGCAAAACAGTCCTCACCTGCAAGAAGACTTACATTCTACCAAAGGAGACAACAGTGTACATATGTTAGTATATATAACACACACACACACACACACACACACACATACAGGGAGGTAGGTGCAAGAAAACCCTGGGTAGGAGGGCACTAGTAGCTGAGGAGACCAAGAAAAGACTTGTGGAGAACATGGTGCTTGAGTCTTGAAGGAATTCAGGGACTCCACGAGGCAGAAGTGAAAAGAGAACACATTCTAGGCATGGGAGAATGTCCAGGGAAAAGGCAGGGAGATACAGAGCCTGAGTTTATTAACTTTGACAGTCACAGTCTATCAAGGATACCAAATATTTTCTATAATGGTTTCTAGGTTTGTTGGAGCTTCCTCATTGTGGAAACTGATTTATATCAGTTACATTTCTCTAAAAATGGTGTTAGTCTGTGTAAATGTCTCTATCTTTACCCTTTTGCTATTTCTTAAATCATCAGTAGCATTTTAAAATTATCTTGGAATTGTTTTATCTGCATACTTATCTGCATTCACTTTTATCCTTTATCCTAGATTTGTATTAGTGTAAGTGAAGGGGGTGAGCAATCCCCAGGTAGAAGAGACTGGGGAACCTGTCCCAGAAGTGCCCTGCTCCCAGATTGGCCACAGGCACAGACATTTTATAACTCATTCCAGTATGCTGACTCTATGGGGAGGAGAAGTCTTTTTGATTGGCTGCATTCAAAAGACTTCTCTTCCGTAATGCTCCAAATTGGGGAAGAAGGATACTTCCATTATACTTCTTCATACCCTTTCAGAAGCAGTGTCCCCAGATCCTTCCATACGAGGATTACCAACACCCCGACCTCATTTCACAAATTCTGATTTTTCCAATAAGTTAGTGGTCTGACAGTATGCAGACAGCCAATTTGGGAGGTGTTAATAAGTAATCTCCTCTCTGCTAAAATATAATCAATTTTATTCTTTTGTGATGCTAACAATGTCAAGTACCTTCTGATTTTTCTTGTATTCATGATACACAGAAGTGAGGCTTCTGTGTAGTTTAGAGCCCTTCAGCCACTTATTTCTTACTCTACAACTATATTTTCCAGCACTTTTTTTTTTTTGCGGTAGGTATTCTCCCCATTGACATCTACTTTTGCACCTAAGTCACCAATTATTAAAGTGTATATTGATTTAATTTAGGGGCTCCTTTCAAGTCACAGAATTATTCTATCTCCTCAACATCTAATCGCAAATAGCTGCAATTATATTCATGGTGGTATTTTTGCAAATGTTCATCATGACGACTGCAATACAAAATGAGAAGTATCATGAAATGATGTTTCATACTGCCCTTGCATACATGAAAAAACCCAGCTCTTTTGCTTGTGGCCAAAGTATTTAGGCTTCAGCTTCAGTATTTGACTTTACAGTGAATAGTCTAAATTAATTTTTGAAGTACTGACTGATTTGGTCTGTCCAAGGGACTCTCAAAATCCCCTCCAGCACCACAATTTAAAAGCATCAATTCTGTGGTACTCAGTTTTCCTTACAGGCCAGCTTTCACAGCCATACATTTCTACTGAAAAAAATCATAGCTTTGACTATATAGACCTTTGTCAGCAAGGTGATGTCTTTGCTTTTTAGCATGCTGTCTAGATTTGCCACAGCTTTCCTTCCAAGGAGCAAGCATATTTTAATCCTCAAGGCTGTAGTCATCACCTGCAGTGATCTTTGAACCCAAGGATATAAAATTTGACACTGCTTCCATTTCTTGTCTCTCCCTTTGCCAAGATATGATGGGACTAGTTGCCAATATCTTTGTTGTTGGGTTTTTTTATGTTAAACTTCAAGCCAGCTTTTAAACTCTCCTCTTTCACCCTCATTAAGGGTCTTCTTAATTCCTCTTCTCTTTCTGCCATCAGGGTGGTATCTGCATATCTGGAATTGTTGATATTTCTCTCAGAAACTTTAATTCTGACTTTGATTCATCCAGGCTGGTATTTCAAATGATGTACTTTGTATATAAGTTAAATAAATGACAGTATACATACAACCTTGTTGTACTCCTTTTCCAATTTTAAACCAATCAGTTATTTCATGTTTATTTTTAACTTTTGCTTTTTAGCCCACATACAGGTTCCTCAGGAGACATGTAAGATGATTTGGTACTTCCATCTTTTTGAAGACTTGATACATTTTGTTGTGATCCACACAGTCAAAGACTTTAGTGTAGACAGCGAAGCAGAAGTAGGTTTTTTTTCTGGAACTCCTTTGCTTTTTCTATAATCCAGTGAATGTTGGCAATTCTTTTCTTGAAGAGATCTCTTGTTTTCCTCATTCTATTTTCTTCTATTTCTTTGCATTGCTCATTTAAGAAAATCTTCTTAACTCTCTTTGCTCTTCTCTGGAATTCTGCATTCAGTTGGTTATATCTATCCCTTTCTCCTTTCCCTTTCACTTTCCTGATTTCTTTAACTTGAAAAGCCTCATCAGGCAGCCATTTAGCTTTCTGGACCTTCTTTTTCTTTGAAATTTTTTTTGTTGTTGCTGCCTGCTATGTAGTACTTCAAACCTCTGTCCATAGTTCTTCAGGCACTACAACTACCAGATGTAATCCCTTAAATCTATTCATCACTTCCATTTCACATTCATAACAGATGCTATTTAGGTCATAATTATATGGTCTGATGGTTTTCTCTACTTTCTTCAATTTAAGTCTGAATTTTACAATAAGAATTTCATGATCTGAGTCACACTCAGCTCCAGGTCTTGTTTTAACTGACTGTATAAAGCATCTCTATCTTTGGCTGCAAAATAAATAATCAATCTGATTTGGGTATTGACCATCTGGTGACGTCCATGTGTAGAGTTACCTTCTGGGTTGTTGAAAAAGAGTGTTATCTTAACAAAATTCTATTAGTCTCTGCCTTACATCATTGAGTACTCCAAGGCCCAACTTGCTTGTTATTCTAATTATCTTTTGATGTCCTATTTTAGCATTCCTATCCCATATGATGAATGTAACATCCTTTTTTTGGGGGGGTATTATTTCTAGAAAATCTTTAAGTCTTCATAGAACTGATAAACTTTAGCCTCTTTGGCATCAGTGGTTGGAACATAGAACTGGATTGCTCTGATATTGAACAGTCTGCCTTGAATTCAAACAAATAATTCTGATATTTTTGAAATTATATCCCAGTACTGCTTTTCTCACCATTTTATTGACTATGAGGTCTACTCCACTTCTTCTAAGGGATTCTTGTCTGCTGTAGTAGACATAATGACCAGCAAAATTAAATTCACCCATTTCTGTCCATTTAAGTTCACCGACAACCAAGATGTCAACGTTAAATCTTCCTATCTTCTGTTGGACCACATCCAGCTTAAATTGGTTCATATATCTTATGTTCCAGGTTCCTATGCAATATTAATCTTTACAGCACTAGACTTTTTTTCATCACCAAACTCATCCACAGCTAAGCTTCCTCTCAGCTTTGACACAATTGCTTCACTAGTACTGGAGCTACCTGCAGTTGTCTTTCATTCTTCCTCAGTAATGTTTTAGGCCTTCCAACCTGAAGAGCTCATCTTCTTATATCACATCTTTTATCATTTTGATACTGTCCATGAGGTTTTCCTGGCAAAGATACTGAAGTGGTTTGCCATTTCCTTCTCTGATAGATTACTTTTTGTCAGAATTCTCCACCTTGGTTAATCCTGCATGGCATAGTTCAAAGTTTCATTGAGCTATGTAAGCCCCTCTGCCACAACAAGGCAGTAATACAGGAGGGAATATTTAGAGTACTGATTATATATACTTGCCAATGACACACTACTGAAAGAGATGGACTTTTTTGACAGCCTAAAACTTGATAATATTTAGAGTACTGACAGGCTGTCCAAAAAGTCCATCTCTTCCAGTGGCATGTCACTGGCAAATATATTTAGAATACTGATTGTTAAGTTCATGTTTATAGGCTTTCTTAAACTCCACACCCTTCTAGGCTGATATCAAGAAAAATAAATTATCCTGGAATACCTTCATTTCTATCACTGCTATGACTGAGATGTCACAAATGACAAACAGTTCCTGAAGAACAATTCCTGTTACTCCAAAGTGACCCTATGAACCTGTGTTACTGATGAAAGAGCTAGGAGGCATACTAAACCTGTGACACGATGGTGCTGATGAAGGTGGTTATGGTGGTGAGTGAAGAGGACCCAAACATCTGGATCTAAATTCACCAGAGCTTGGGGAGAGGTTTTTTATTTAATCTAAATGATGATTTATTAAGAGTTTCCTACTGATCCTAACTTTTCCTTTGTTTCCTGATAACTTTTTATCCTCCCCAGACTTGCCAAACTTCCAAGGATTTGAGACCCACAATTTGTTTTGACCACAGGAATCTTCTTTAATCCTACAAGTTGTGTCTGAATCCCTAGACTCTTCCCTTGGGTTTTGATGAATAATCTCTGTGACCTGATGGGCCCAGAAACCTGCAAACTAGTAAATACATGTCTAACCTATGGAAGAGATGGGACCGTACTACAAGTAGACACTGCAGAGGTATTTAGGGGTGGCGGTAAGTAAGTCTAAACCCAATAACAAGGGCAAGAGAGCTAACTTTCAGACGAGTGGGATGTCATCCTACCTTGGGAAAGCTCATCTAAGAATCCTTTCCTTGGAGTCTATAAAACAATCTAGGGAAATAATCGGAAGGGACAAGGCCAAGCTAAGACTATTCAGCACTATGTTGACATTGTGAGCTTAAGGAAAGCTGAAAAATAGGGAATAGGGAGACCCTCCAAAGGCAAAAGTCTACTTCACAATCATGTCTAAGGAAAGTCCAGCTAAAGCAGCTTGAAATTATGAAGTGCTATTCAGTACTAGGAGAAAAAATCCATGGCCAGAAAATATGGCAGTAAAGTACACATTAACATAATGTTTCCATAATGGGGAATGGAGAGAAAGAGCTAGTGCTGCAGTTTACCTCACACTTGCAAAATAATAACTTTCCGGATCTTCAATAATACAAGTTATCTAATTAAACTAGGCATCTTTTTTGAGATGGTGGATGGAAGGAGAAGGAGAATCATATGCCCCATGTACAACTAGCACAGATCCATTCCTGCTCCAATCTAACCCTTTGGCTGAGTGGATTGTAGATGATGTTTAGTTTAGGCATTCACAGAGAAAAGGGTAGGGAGATCAGTCATAGTGGTCTGAAGTGATTTTGGAAGCTGTTACCTGGAAGCTGCACAGACTTGGAAGATCTTAGCTTCATCTGGATTGTTATGTCCTGATTTTAGCTGTCATTGTAATTTATCTCATAGGAGAATGCAAACTCTTTGAGAGCAGTGAGGTTTTTTTTTTCATCTTTTTTCTTTATAACTACAGTGCCCTGGACATAGTTAGGTGCTTAAATAAACATTTATTCGATACAATCAAATTAAATCAACCTACCCACTCACCCCAAACAACCACCAATTTAGGATCATAGAAGGGACATGAATAATTTTTACATGTAGTATGACTGCAAGATAATCTGTTTGTTAAGAAGTTATGATAGGTGTTAGCTGTTCTTTTCAGTCATGTCTGACTCTGTGATCCCATTTGGGGTTTTCTTGGCAAAGATACTGGAGTAGTCTTCCATTTCCTTCTCCAGTTCATTTTACAGATGAGGAAACTGAGGCAAACAGGGTTAAGTGACTTGCCAGAGTTACACAGCTACTAAGTGTCTGAAGCCAGATTTGAACTCAGGAAGATGAGTCTTCCTGACTCTAGGCCTTGCACTCTATTCATTACACTACCTAGATACTACCTAGGCCTAGGTAATAGGTTAGGTATCTGTGAAAGCTAATAAACTCTTCTTACGTACTAAGATAGTTTTCTTTTTTTATGTCTACCTTTTTATGTTTTACTGTATTTTTCTTTATTTTATTACATATTCCCCAATTATATTTTTAACTTTTTTCTTTTTAAATTTTGAGTAACAAATTCTCTTCCTTCCTTTCACCATTCCCCTACCCACTGAGAAGACACACAAAATGATGTCAATTATACACATGAAATTATGCAAAACATATTTCCATATTAGTCATATCATGCCAAAAAACCAAAAAATAATTAAAGGGAGAAAATCATGCTTCAATTTGCACTTAGAGTTCATCAGATAACTTTTTTTTTCATTATTAGACCTTCAGAATTGTCTTGGTTCACTGTATTGATCAGTGGCCAAGTCTTTCACAGTTGATGTTACTGTGCACAAGAATCTCCCAGTTTTTCTCACTTTACTTTATATCAGTTCATATAGGTCTTGTCATGTTTTTTTCTTTTTTTCTGAGCCCTCCATCATTTCTTATAGGACAACAGTACCCCATCACAATCATATGCCATAGCTTGTTCAGCTATTCTGCAATTGATGGGCATCCCTACAATTTCCGATTTTTTGCCACCACAAAAAGAGCTGCTATAATATTTTTGAACATATAGATCCTTTTCCTTTTTCTTTAATCTCTTTAGAATACAGAGCCAAGATCAAAGGATATGCACAATTTTATATCCTTTTGTTCACAGTTCCAAATTGCTCACTAGAATAGTTGGACCAGTTCACAACTCCACCAATAATTTATTAGTGTGCCTATTTCTCCCTCTTCCCTCTGGCATATCTCATTTCTGATAGTTGTATCGTGGTACCTCAGAGTTGTTTTAATTTGCATTTCTCCAATCAATAGTGACTAAAGTATTTTTTTTTCATGTGAATATAGATAGCTCTGATTTCTTCTTCTGAAAACTGCCTGTTCCTATTCTTTGACCATTTATCAATTGGAGAATGGCTCTTATTTTTATAAATTTGAATCACTTCCATATATATTTGATAAATGAGGACTTTATCAGAGAAATTGATGTAAATTTTTTATATTATTTCATCTGTTACCTTTTAGCAAAATTTAGCTTTCCAGCTAATCTCTGCTTATTTCTTTTAATCAATTAGGTCTATTTTTGTTTTTGCTTTGTCTGACGTCATGACTGCTACCCCTGCCTTTTCTACTTTAGCTAAAGCATAATAGATTCTGCTTCAGCCCTTTATCTTAACTCTATGTATATCTTTCTGACTCACATGTCTCTTGTAAACAATATATTCTTGGATTCTGAAGCTAGTAATCTTCTCTGACTTGGAATTGTGAAGAGGGCCCTGCTCCCTTATGAACCACCACAAATATTCCTCTCTGCCATGGCTCTGTGACCCAGAACTATATATGGGCAATAACGGTGCCAATCAGCAACAGGTGCACCCAGGGCCAGCAAAGGGTCCCCTGTAATCTCTTTCGGAACCATTGTCTGACCCCCTTACCATCTGCGGCCTGAGAATTCCTGAAGTAGATGTCAGTATCACAGCTGCCTCCAAAGCCTGGTGCTGCTGCTGCTGCACTCTGGGCCAGCCCCCACAGGGATCTCACAGACCTCTCCTGCCTACTTCCTAAGTTGTCTTAGGCTGGAAAAATGTCTCCCCCTGACCTTTTGCTCATTCTGCCACTCCAAAATTTAATTTGAAGTGTTATTTTAAAGTTTGGAGGGGAACGTTGGGAGAGTTCAGCTGTGTTGCTGCCTCTGCTCTGCTATCCTGGCTTCTTACCTCTCCAGAACAGTTTTCACAAACTACCTTGAATTACTGCTGACCATTTCAGAAATGTTACTGCTCATGGGGAAGATTGGGAGAATATAATTGAATCAGTACACATTGATCAGGACTACTAGAAAAATAACTTTGTTATTTTTAACTATGAAAAGTTAAGTTAGTTAGCTACCAAAGTGAGTGTGTTGAGTCATTTTCTTATACAAAAGTGAAGTTGTCTTTTAAAGATGTAGAACTTGGGAAATGCTCTAAATGGAGCAATCAGGAACTAAAGTGATCCTCTGTACGCTAGCTAGATGGTTCTTCTCTAGGACATAGGTGTAGTAACTTCAAAGTTATATTAAATATTCATTCATGGAAGCCTGCCTTGCACAATTCTGGTTGCCTCAGATTTTGTGGGATTCCCATGATTATCACTAAGAAGTATTAGTTAATGACAATCAAGTGGGAACACACTGATTGTTCAACAATTATTCAAAAAATTGTGATTATGTGAATGAAACAGATATTATTGAATCATAAGAAATAATGTATATGAAGGATCCAAAGAAACAATGGAGGATTTGTGTAAGCTAGTGCAATGTGAAGAAAGTATTGTAAAATTTAGTAAAAAATACCGTTTGGAGAATAGTAAAATTGTGGTTCCAATAATGAAATGAAAATAATTCTAGAAACAGTTAAGAAAAACTGTAATGATCAGATTTGATCCTCAAGGACAGATGATGAAATATACCTTCCTCTTTCATATAAAGAGGTGAGTGATTATGAGTATAGAATTTTACATACATTCTCAGATGCAGTAGCTATATCTGTTGGTTTTGTTTAATTCTTTTCTCCATTGTAACAAGGAAAGATTTTATGGGGATAGTATCTTGGAAAATGTCTATGGTCTTAAAAACAAAAAGAATTTTTAAAAAAGAAAACCTTTAAAAATTGCCTAAGTCTTCATGGGACTATTTAAGGTTCTATTTTAGTAAGGGCAGGGTATTACATACCCTAAGCAAGTCTTGACAATGACTTAAATCTTCATTGGGACATTATGATCTCTGTGCCTTACTTTCTACTGGAAAACTTAAGCTTTCACTGTAGTTTATTTCCAAATAAATTCCTATATGCTATAGTAATTAGAATTTTCTGGCATTAAAAGATATGCATTTATAAAAAGCAGTACATAAAAAATTTGCCCCCTGTATGTTATGCCCTAGGTAGCCATTACCCAACTTGCCTGCCTACAGTAGTATGACAGAAACAATTCCTGGCCTTCTGAAACTTACAAATAAATACATAATACTGAAAAAGACAGACATGAGGACATTAAGAGAGTTGAATAAATGTTAAACTATTACATGAAAAGGGAATGAAGATCATTAATCTTCAAAGGGAAAATTTTATGTAGGCGTCAGCTAACAGGCAAGGTAATTGGGCAGAGATCAAGAGAAGTTTTTTGAGCAAGAAGCTCGACTTGGGGGTTGAGTGTGAAGAATAAGCTTTGTCATTATAGATGGAATTGAGAACATTATGAAGAGTAATCACAGATTGGTTTATTTCTCCTTCAGTCCCAGTAGGGCAGGAAGCCAAGAATCATTCTCAAGAGTTTTACTGATTATTGAGTTTACCCCAAATGTAGTTTTAAAAACTTAAAAAGATTAGTGAAAAGATTTTGGCCTTTATTTCCCATTACATGCCCAGCCCAAGAGAAACTTCATGAGCTGCACGAACTATTGTTACTTTCAAGAATGTCTCAGTGAAGATGACAGGTACATTTCCTGAGAGAAGCTCAATTTGTCAATTGAGTGCTTGCACAGAATTATACCACTTATACCACAGAAAGGATCTTCTCATAGTTCATTTCCTGTGATGCTGATTCATTGGTTCTATTTTGGGATCTCATAATTTAGAGACTGACACTTATATGCAAAAAGAGATTTCATTCCCCTCTTTTTTCCTTTGCTTTCCTGAGCTTTATACAATAACATATAAATAAGGCATTTATTATGTGTACATTTGTAAAAACCCATACCATCTTTCTCAAGTGCTCCTCATTAGTGAAGACAGGCCCATACTTTGGATATTAATTTTCTTTTCTCTTATCATGAATCAATGGTGTCCCACTTCTTGTTAGTGTTATTGATGACCTTACAAAGTATGGACCCTTGAAAATGAAATCCACAAAAACCTGATTTGCCACAAAGTGATGATTCTTGTGGCATGATATTTAGAGTTTCCTTGACTCACCGACTTATCTTGCAGTTTTGTTCTGCTACTACTACTGCATGACTGGCTGTTCCTGTAGCCAACTAGGTCACAAAGTGTGGCTCCTCTTTCCACAGAACCGTTAGTTGAACAACACAAATGAATATAACACATTATTGGGCTTAACGTGTAGAAAGACAGTATCATATGTTGAGTTAGTAGGTAGTTGGGGAATAAGTTGCACTGAAACCAAACATCTTGTTGAGATGCTCCATGGGAAGACAAATTTGTGAGGGGAAAAATCTTTACCTTTGACAAATTCCTTAATGCTCAAGGGGATCATGTGGGTTATTTTCCCCTAAAACTCAAATTTGGGAAATTTTGTTCACTCACTTTTAAAAATTAGATTCAAAACAAAAAAAAAGTATCTGGTGAGAATGGCTAAATTAAAACTACATTGGTATAGATTGGCATACAATTGGTATACATTGGTATATTGTGGTTCAAATAAATGATATATTAAGAACTTGAAAAGTGTAAATAGCAAGCAATTGATGGAGAACCTGTGAAGGCATTGGGATTTATTGGCTGAAACGAAATGCAGCTGAGGTTTAAAATGAGTAGACGGGATACCTGGAATTAGACTACATTGTTTAAAACATCTAACAATATTCAAGGGGGGAAACTGTACCTTTTCTCAAAATAAGTTAGATGAACCACAATACTGTCTTACATGGTCAAGCATTTAGAAATGGAAGATACCTTAGAGGATGTCTGGTTCAACTTTGTCACTCTACAAATGAATAAACTAAACTATAGAAAGGTGAAGTCATCTGTTAAAAGGTCAAACATTGAGAATTTAAACAAAAGGTCAGATTTGAATGACCAGGTGCACAGACTCCAAATTCAGCCTTCTTTCCTCTGTACCACACTGTCTTTTTTGATGATCAAACATATTGCTTTACATTAATGGTTCTTAGAGGCCTACAGTCTATGGACCATTAGGGATCCCTGAGCCTCTTTCAGGGGGTTCACAAGATCAAAAATATTTTTTATTGACCTGTTATTGGCCTTTTAAAATATTCCTCCCTTTTCCAACTACATATCTGTGTGAGGCCACATTTTCTCCATATGCTTCAACCAAAACAACATACATCAATAGATTGAAGACAGAAGCAGATATGAGAATGAAGTTGCCATCTGTTAAGCCAGATACTAGAGATTTGCAAAAATAAATCAACGTACTCTTATTATTGAATTTTCTTTGTTTTAAAAATGGTTATTTTTTATAACAAAGTTCAAGGTCAAGAAACAGGCTGAAAAAATAAACAACAAAAACAAAAAGAATCTGACTGCAAAAAAACTACTAGGGTGGCAGGGAAGACCAAGACACAAACTCAGAAGAAGACAACAATGTAAAAACAGCACAAAGAAAGCCTCAAATAAAAATTCTGATCAGACCCAAGCCCAATTAGAATTCCTGGAAGAATTAAAAAAAGAGATGACTAATAGAGCAAAAAATGGGAAAGAAATGAGAATGATGCAAGAAAATTATGAAAAGAGATTTAACAGCTTGGTAAAATTGGCACAAATAATGCTGAAAAAAATAACACTTTTAAAAAGAAAATTGTGAAGATGGTGGAGAGAAACCAGGAAGTTGCCTGAACTCTCCCCAGTTTCCCTTAGAAACATTAAATGCAGCCTCTGAAAGAATTCTGGGGCAAAAGAATCCACAAAAAGATGGAGGGAAAGAAATTTCCAGCCCAAGATAGCTTAGAAGGATTTCAAGAAAGGTCCGTCTCACTTGGGTAAAAGGGGAGTGGAATACAGCACAGGCAGTGTCTGGACAAGCCAGTGGGAAGCTTTTAGCCACATCACAAGATCAGAAACCAAGGCCCTGTGATCCTGGCTCAGCAGGCCATTGGCACAGCAGGCCAGCTGGGAGACCTCCAGCCCCAGTGCAGCAGGAAAACTGCCAGCCTCAGAACCCAGGGCACAGCAGGGGTAAGTAGGCTGGGACACCCTAGCACAATGGGCAGGCCACCAGCCCCAGAGGCCCTAGAGCAGAAAGCCAATGATCAGGCCCCTGATCCCAGTGCAAGAAGCTTGGGACCCTATACCCTAGGTGGAGAGCTAAACCTTAAAAAAATGAGCAGAAAGAACCAAAACAAAACAAAACACAAAAGTGCCCTGACTATAGAAAACTGCTACGGTGATAGGGAAGATCAAAACACAAACTTGGAAGAGGACAACAATGTTAAAATGCTTACATGTGAAGCCTCAAAGGGGAATATTAATTGGTCTCAAGCCCAAAAAGTGCTCTTGTAAGAGCTCAAAAAGGATTTTTAAAATCAAGTAAATGAAGCAGAAGAAAAATTGGGAAAAGAAATGAGAGTTATGCAAGAGAATTATGAAAAAAAGGCAACAGCTTAGAAAAGGAAGCATAAAAATTGGCTGAAGAAAACAACTTCTTTAAAAGTAGAATTGGCCAAATGGAAAATGAGGTACAAGAGCTAACTGAAGGAAATAATTCCTTAAAAGTTAGAATTGGGCAAGTAGAAGCTAATGACTTTATGAGACAAAAAGAATCAGTCCAACAAAATCAAAATAATGAAAAAAATAGAAGAAAATATAAAATACCTAATTGGAAAAACAACTGACCAGGAAAATAGATCCAGGAGAGATAATTTAAGAATTATTAGACTATTGAAAGCCATGATCCAAAAAATAGCCTGGACAGCATCTTTCAAGAAATTATCAAGGAAGTCTTCCCTGATATCCTAGAACTAGAGAATAACACAGCCATTGAAAGAATCCACCGTGGATAGAGCTCTGGCCTTGGAGTCAGGAGGACCTGAGTTCAAATCCGACCTCATATACTTGACACTTACTAGCTGTGTGACTTTTAACCCCAATTGTCTCACCAAAAAAAGGAAAAAAAAGAAAGAATCTACCAATCCCTTCTTGAAAGAGATCCCAAAATGAAAAATCCAAGGAATATTGTAGCCAAATTCCAGAACTATCAAGTCAAAGAGAAAATACTACATTCAGCTAAAAAGAAACAATTAAAATATCAAGAATCCACAGTCAGGATTACACAGGTCTTATCAGCTTCTATATTAAAGGACTGGAGAGCTTGGAATATGATATTCCAGAGGCAAAGGAGCTTAGATTATAACCAAGAATCAACTACCCAGCAAAATTTAGCATAATCTTTCAGGGGAGACAATCAATGAAATAGGGGACTTTCAAATTTCCTGATGAAAATACCAGAGATGAACAGAAAGTTTGATCTTCAATTACAAGACTCAAGAGAAGCATAAAAAGGTAAACAGGAAAGAAAAAACACACATGGTATTCAGTAAGGTTAAATTGTTTACATCCCTGCATGGGAAGATGATGCTTGTAACTCTTAAGAACTACATCTCTTTTAGGAAAGTTAGAAGGAGTATACTTAGACAGAGGGTATGGATATAAGCTGATTTTGATGTGGTGATAAAACATTAATTAAGGGATAAAAAAAGGCTTGTATGGGGAGAAGAGGAAAAGGGGAGGCAGAATGGGGTAAATTACATCACATGAAGATTCATGAAAGACCTATTACAGCAAAGGAAAAGAAAGGAGTGGGTGAGCATTGTTTGAACCTTTTTCTCATCAGTATTGGATCAAAGAGGGAATAACATATACAGTTTGGTAAAGAAATCTATCTTTCCCTACAGGGAAGTAGGAGGGAAAGGAGAAAAGAAATGGTGAGGTAATAGAAGGGAGGGCAGATTGAAGGAAGCAGAAGCAAAATATTGGTGAGGAGGGACAGAGTGAAAGGGAAGACAGGGAAAAGAATAAACAGGGCAAAAACAGGATGGAGGGAAATACACGGTTAGTAGTCATAACTTAATGTGAATGGGATGAACTCTCCCACAAATTGGAAGTGGATAGAAGAGTGAATTAAAAACCAGAATCCTACAATATGTTGTTTACAAGAAACCCACTTAGAGGAGAACTTAAATGAGTTACAGAGACAGCCAAACTATACTAGATGGGGGACCTCAACCTCCCCTTCTCAAAACTCAATAAATTTAAATACAAAAAAAAAAGAAAGAAGTTAAGGAGGTGAATAGATTTTTAGAAAAGTTGGATATGATAGACATCTGGAGAAAATTGAATGGGAATAGAAAGAGATATACCTTTTTTTCAGTGGTTCATGGCACGTACACAAAAATAGAACATGTATTTGTGCCTAAAAACCTCACAATCAAATGCAGAAAGGGAGAAGCATTAAATGCATCCTTTTCAGATCATGATGCAATAAAAGTTACACATAATAAAGGGCCATGAAAACATAGATTAAAAATTAATTGGAACCTAAATAATCTAATCCTAAAGAACGAGTGGGTCAAACAATAAATTATAGAAACAATCAACACTTTCATCAAAGAGAATGACAATAATGAGGCAACATACCAAAAGTTATAGGATGCAGCAAAGCAGTGTACAGGGGAAATTTTATCTCTCCAAATGCTTACATGAATAAAATTGAGAAAGAGCCCATCAATGAATTAGGCATGCAATTTAAAGAAAGCTAGAAAAAGAACAAATTTTAAATACCCAATTAAACACAAAATTAGAAATTCTGAAAAGCAAAGGAGAGATTAACAAAATTGAAAGTAAGAAAACTATTGAATTAAATAAAATGAAGAGCTGCTTTTATAAAAAAAATAGATAAACCTTTCATTCATTTGATTAAAAATGTAGTAAGCCAAATGATCAGTATCAAAAATGAAAAGGGTACATTCACCACCAATGAAGAGGAAATTAAAAGAAAAATTAGGAGCTATTTTGCTCAACAATATACCAATAAATTTGACAATTTAAATGAAATATATATATATATATATATATATGTATACATATATATTTACAAAAATATAAATTGCCCATATTAACAAAAGAGGAAATAAAATACTTAACCCCATTTTAGAAAAAGAAATTGAAAAAGCCATCAATGAATTCCCTAAGATAAAATCTCCAGGGCCAGGTGGATTTATAAGTAAATTCTACCAAACATTTAAAGAACAATTAATTCCAATACTATATAAACTATTTGGAAAAAATTGGGAAAAGAAGGAGTCCTACCAAATTCCTTTTATGACACAAATATGGTGCTGATACCTAAACTAGGAAGAGCCAAAACAGAGAAAGAAAATTGTAGACCAATTTTCCTAATGAATATTGATGAATAAAATATTAGCAAAGAGATTACAGCAATTTATCATAAAGACAATACACTATAACCAGGGGGATTTATACCAGGAATGCAAAGCTGGTTCAATATTAGGAAAACTATTAGCATAATTGACCATATCAAAATAAAAACCAACAGAAATCATATGATTAACTCAATAGATATAGAAAAAGCTTTTTATAAACTACAACACCCATTCCTATTAAAAGCACTAGAGAGTACAGGAATGAATGGAGCTTTCCTTAAAATGATAAGTAGTATCTATCTATAACCATCAACAAGCATTATCTGTAATGTGGATAACTAAAAGTATTCCTAATAAGATCAGGGATGAAACAAGTATGCCTGTTATCACCACTATTATTCAATATTGTAGTAGAAATGTTAGCTATAGTAATAAGAGAAGAAAAAGAAATTGAAGGAATTAGAATAGGCAGTGAGGAGACAAAACTATCATTCTTTGCAGATAACATGATGGTGTACTTAGGAAACCCTAGAGAATCAACTGAAAAACTACTTGAAATAATTAACAACTTTAGCAAAGTCACAGGATATAAAATAAACCCACATCATCAGCATTTCTATATTACCAACAAAGCCAAGAAGCAAGAGAGAAAAAGAGAAATTCCACTTAAAATAACTGTAGAAAATATAAAATATTTGGGAGTATAGTTGCCAAAACAAACTCAGGAACTATGTGTATACAATTACAAGACAATTTTCATACAAATAAATTCAGATCTGAACAACTGGAAAAAATATCTATCGATTGCTCATGTATAGGACAAGCTAATATAATAAAAATTAAAATTCTAACTAAATTAATTTACTTATTCTGTGCCATACTAATTGAACTAACCAAAATTATTTTATTGAGCTAGAAAAAAATAACAACAAAGTTCATCTAGAAGAACAAAAGGTCAAGAATATCAAGGAAATTAATGAAAAAAATGCAAAGGAAGGTGACCTAGCATACCAGATCTAAAACTATATTATAGAGCAGCAATCATCAAAACTATTTGGTACTGGCTAAGAAATAGAGTGGCGGATCAGTGCCAATAGATTAGGCACACAAAGCATTGTAGTAAATGACTATAGTAAGCTAATGTTTGATAAACCCAAAGGCTCTATTTTCTGGGGTAAGAACTCACTATTTGACAAAAACTGCTGGGAAAACCGGACAACAGAATGGCAGAAAATAAGTATAGACCAACATCTCATACCATATACCAAGATAAGGTCAAAATGAGTACATGATTTAGACATAAAAGGTGATACCATAAGCAAATTAGGAAAGCAAGGAATAGTCTACCTGTCAGAGCTATGGAGAGGTGAAGAATTTATGACCAAACAAAAAACAGAGAACATCATGAAATGCAAAATGTATAATTTTGATTACATTAAATTAAAAAAATTTTTGCACAAACAAAACCAATGCAACCAAGGAAAGCAGAAAGCTGGGCAACATTTTTTACAGCTAGTTTTTGGATAAAGGCCTCATTCCTCAAACATTTAGAGAACTGAGTCAAATTTATGAGAATACAACTCATTGTCCAATTAATAAATGGTCAAAAAATATGAACAAGTAGTTTTCATATAAAGAAATTAAAGCTATCTATAGTCACATGATAAAATGCTCTAAATCACTATTGATTAGAGAAACACAAATTAAAACAACTCTGAGGTACCACTTCATACCTGTCAGATTGGTTAATATGACAGAAAAGGAAAATGATAAATATTGGAGAAGATGTAGGAAAATTGGGATACTAATGCATTATTGGTGGAGTTGTGAACTGATTCAACCATTTTGGAAAGCAATTTGGAACTATGCCCAAAGGGCTATAAAGCTGCATACCCTATGATCCAGCAATACTACTACTAGGTCCGTATATCAAAGATATCATAAAAAAGGGGGAAAGGACCCACATGTACAAAAATATTTAAAGCAGCTCTTTTTGTGGTGGCAAAGAATTGGAAATTTAGGGAATGCCCATCAGTTGGGGAATGGCTGAACAAATTGTGGTATATGGATGTAATAGAATATTACTGTGCTATAAGAAATGAGCAAAAAAAGAAAGAAAGAAAGAAAGAAAGAAATGATGAGCAGGCAGATTTCAGAAAAACCTGGAAAGAACTTGCATGAACTGATGCTGAGTGAAGTGAGCAGGATCAGGAGAACATTGTACACAGTAACAGCAATTTTATGCAGTGATCAACTATGACTGACTTAGTTCTTCTCAGTAATACAATGATCCCAGACAATTCCAAATGACTCATTATGGAAAATGCTATCCACATCCACAGAAAGAACTATGGAGTCTGAATGCATATCAAAGCATACTATTTTCACTTTTTTTTGCTTGATTTTTTTGTGGCTTTTGTCTTTTGTTCTATTTCTTCTTTCACAACATGACTAATATGGAAATATATTTACATGATTGCACATGCATAACCTATATCAGATTGCTTGCCATCTTGGTTAAGGGGAATGGAAGGGAGGGAAGGGGAAAACATTTAGAAATCAAAATATTACAAAACATGAATGTTGAAAACTATCTGTACATGTAATTAGAAAAAAAAATACTATATACAAAACCCTCAAAATAACAGAAAAGGTCAAATGGTAAGAGAGGCATAAAAATCCACTGAAAAATAGAACTCCTTAAAAAGTAAAATTGGCTAAATTGAAAAGGAGGTATAAAATTCACCAAAGAAAGTAATTCCTTAAAAATGATAATTGGGCAAGTGGAAGCTAATGCTACCATGAGACACCAAGAAATAATCAAACAAAGTCAAAATAATGGGAAAAATAGAAGAAAATATGAAATATTTCATTGTAAAAACAACAGACCTAGAAAACAGATTGAGGAGAGATAACTTAAGAATTATTAGACTACCTGAAAGCCATGATAAATAAAAGAATGTAGACATTATATTTTAAGAAATTATAAAGGCAGAATGTCTAGATATCTTAGATCTAAAGGGTAAAATAGACATTAAAATAATCCACCAATCACCTCCTGAAAGAGATCCCAAAATAAAAACCTCCAGGAATATTACAGCCAAATTCTAGAGCTCCTATATCAAGAAAGATATATGGAAAGCAGCCACAAGGAAACAATTCAAATATCATGAAGCCACAGTCAGTATCATACAAGATTTAGCAGCTTCCATGTTAAAGGAGCCAAAGGCTTGGAATATATTTTGTGAGACAAAGGAGCTAGGATTACAACCAAGAATAACCTACCCAGCAAAACTGAGTATAATCTTTCAGGGAAAATGAATATTTAATGAAATAGTGAACTTTCAAGCATTCCTTATGAATAGATCAGAGCTGAATTGAAAATTTGACATTCAAACACAAGACTAAAGAGAAGCATAAAAAGGTAAATACGAAAGAGAAAACATAAGGCACTCAATACGCTTAAACTATTTACATTCATATGTGGAAACTGCTAAGAACTTTATCATTATTGAAGGAACCCACATAGAAAGTAGATGGCAGAACTGATTAGAATGCAAAATCCAACAAGATATCATTTCCAAGAAATACACTTGATAATTCCAATACTATATAGACTATTTGGGAAAAATGTGAAGAAGGAGTCTTAACAAATTCTTTTTATGATACAAATATGGTGCTGATACCTAAAACAGGAAGAGTCAAAATAGAGAAAGAAAATTATAGACCATTTCTCTAATGGATATAGATGCAAAAAATTTAAATACGATATTAGCAAATAGATTACAGCAACTTATCACAAGAATAATTAATACAATATGACCAGGTAGGATTTATACCAGGAGTTTAGGGCTGGTTCAACATTAGGAAAATTACCAGCATAATTCTTTTTAAAATTTAATTAATTTATTTTGATTTCTCAACAATCACTTCCATAAGCTTTTGAGTTGAAAATTTTTCTGCCCCTTCTTCCCCCCCACTCTCCCTAAGAGGCACACAATCTGATATAGGCTTTACATTTACATTCCTATTAAACATATTTTCACACTAGTGAAGTTGTAAGTAAAAATTAAAACCAACGGGAGGAACCATCAGAAAGATGAAACGAAACTCAACAAAAGGTAAAAATAAGTGATAGCGATTCGACTTCCATAGTTCTTTCTTTGGATGTGGACAGCATTTTCCATCCCGAGGCCTCTGGAGATATCTTAGATCCTTCTAATGCTGAGAAGGGTTCAGTTTAACAATATTACTCATTGCATAACATGGCTGTTATTGTGTACACAGTCCTGTTGGCTCTGCTCACTTCACTCAGCATCAGACCATATGTCTTTCCAGGTTTTTCTGAAGTCAGCCTGTTCATCATTTCTTATAGCACAATAGTATTCCATTACATTCATATACCACAACTTGCTCAGCCATTCCCCAATTCATGGGCATCCTCTCAATTTCCAGTTCTTTGCCACCACAAAAAGAGCTGCTATGAATATTTTTGTACATGTGGGTCTTTTTCCCATTTGTTTGATCTCTTTGGGATATAGCCCTAGAAGTGCTATTGCTGGATCAAAGGGTATGCACATTTTTGTAGCCCTTTGGGCATAGTTCCAAATTGTTCTCCAAAATGGTTGGATCATTTTACAACTCCACCAACAATGTATTAGTGTTCCAATTTTCCTGCATCTACTCCAACATTTATCATTTTCCTGTTTTGTCATGTTGGCTGATAGGTGTGATGTGGTACCTCAGAGTTGTTTTGATTTGCATTTCTCTAATCAATAACAATTTAGAGCATTTTTTCATAAGACTATAGATGGCTTTAATTTCTTCATCTGAGAACTGTCTGTTCATATCCTTTGACCACTTATCAATTGGGGAATGGCTTGTGTTCTTATAAATTTGTCTTAATTGTCTATATATTTTAGAAATGAGGCCTTTATCAGAGAGACTGGTTGTAAAAATTCTTTCCCAATGTTCTACCTTCCTTCTAATCTTAGTTGCATTGGCTTTGTTTGTGCAAAAACCTTTCAAGTTAATGTAATCAAAATTATCCATTTTGCTTTTCCTAATGTTCTCTATCTCCTGTTTGGTCATGAATTCTTCTGTTCTCCATAGATCTGATAGGTAAACTATTCCTTGTTCTCCCAGTTTACTTATGGTAATAGCCTTTATATCTAAGTCATGAACCCATTTTGACTTTATTTTGGTATATGGTGTGAGATTTGGGTCTATGCCTAGTTTCTGCCATACTCTTTTCCAGTTTTCCCAGCAGTTTTTTTCAAAGAGTGGGTTCTTATCCCAGAAGCTGGGGTCTTTGGGTTTATCAAATAATAGATTACTATAGTCATTGACTACTGTGTCTTGCATATTTAACCTATTCCACTGATCCACCCCCCTATTTCTTAGCCAGTACCAAGCAGTTTTGATGATTGCTGCTTTATAATACAATTTAAGATCTGGAATTGCTAGGCCACCTTCCCCTGCATTTCTTTTCATTAGTTCCTTTGATATTCTGAACCTTTTTTTTCCAAATGAATCTTGTTATTATTTTTTCTAACTCTATAAAATAATTTCTTGGTAGTTTGATTGGTATGGCACTGAATAAGTAAATTAGCTTAGGTAGGATTGTCATTTTTATTATATTAGCTCAGCCTACCCATGAGCAACTGATGTTTTTCCAATTATTTAGATCTGATTTTATTTGTGTGAAAAGTGTTTTGTAATTGTGTTCATAGAGTTCCTGGGTTTCCTTTGGGAGGTAGACTCCTAAATATTTTATAATGTCTACAGTAAGTTTAAATGGGATTTCTCTTTCTATCTCTTGCTGTTGGGCTTTGTTGGTAATATATAGAAATGCTGATGATTTATGTGGGTTTATTTTATAGCCTGCAACTTTGCTAAAGTTGTTTATTATTTCAAGTAGTTTTTTACTTGATTCTCTAAGTATATCATCATGTCATCTGCAAAGAGTGATAGCTTTGTTTCTTCTTTGCCTATTCTAATGCCTTCAATTTCTTTTTCTTCTCTTATTGCTAAAGCTAACGTTTCCAGTACAATATTGAATAACAGTGGTGATAATGGACATCCTTGTTTCCCCCGATCTTATTGGAAATGCTTCTAGCCTGTCCCCATTACATATAATGCTTGCTGAAGGTTTTAGATAGATGCTATTTATTATTTTAAGGAAGACTCCATTTATACCTATGCTTTCTAGTGTTTTTAATAGGAATGGGTGTTGTATTTTATCAAAAGCTTTTTCTGCATCTATTGAGATGATCATGTGGTTTCTGTTGGTTTTGGTGTTGATATGCTCAATTATGCTGATAGTTTTCCTAATATTGAACCAACCCTGCATTCCTGGTATAAATCCTACCTGGTCATAGTGTATTATTCTTGTGATAAGTTGCTGCAATCTACTTGCTAGTATTTTGTTTAAAATTTTGCATCTATATTCATTAGAGAAATCAGTCTATAATTTTCTTCTCTATTTTGACTCTTCCTGGTTTAGGTATCAACACCATATTTGTATCATAAAAAGAATTTGGTAAGACTCCTTCTTCACCTATTTTCCCAAATAGTCTATATAGTATTGGAATTAATTGTTCTTTAAATGTTTGATAGAATTGCATGTAAATCCATCTGGCCCTGGAGATTTTTTCCTAGGGAGTTCATCAATGGCTTGTTCAATTTCTTTTTCTGAGATGGGGTTATTTAAGTATTTTACTTCCTCTTGGTTAATCTGGGCAATTTATATTTTTGTAAATATGTATCCATTTCACTAAGATTGTCAAATTTGTTGGCATATAGTTGGGCAAAATAATTCCTAAGTATTGTTTTAATTTCCTCTTCCTTGGTGGTAGCTTCACCCTTTTCATTCTTGATGCTAGTAATTTGGTTTTCTTCTTTTTTTTTAAAATTAAATTAACCAAAGGTTTATCTATTTTATTGGTTTTTCATAAAACCAGCTCTTAATTTTATTTATTAGTTCAATAGTTTTCTTAATTTCAATTTTTTAATTTTTCCTTTGGTTTTCAATATTTCTAATTTGGTGTTTAGTTGAGGATTTTTAATTTGTTCTTTTTCTAGTTTTTTTAGTTGTATGCCCAATTCATTAATCTCCTCTTTTTCTTTTATTTATGTAAGCATTTAGAGATATAAAACTTCCCCTAAGAACTGCTTTGCTGCATCCCATAGTTTTGGTATGTTGTCTCATTATTGTCATTCTCTTGAATGAAATTATTGATTGTTTCTATAATTTGTTGTTTGACCCAATCATTTTTTTAGATTATTTAGTTTCCAATTATTTTTTAGTCTATCTTTCCATGGCCCTTTATTACATATAATTTTTATTGCATCATGATCTGAAAAGGATGCATTTAATATTCCTGCCCTTCTGCACTGGATTGTGAGGTTTTTATGCCCTAGTACATGGTCAATTTTTGTGTATGTGCCATGTACTGCGAGAAAAAAGTATATTCCTTTCTATCCCCATTCAGTTTTCTCCAGAGGTCTATCATACCTAACTTTTCTAATGTTCTATTCACCTCCTTAACTTCTTTCTTGTTTATTTTGTGGTTAGATTTATCTAGTGCAGAGAGGGAGGTTCAGGTCCCCCACTAGTATAGTTTTGCTGTCTATTTCTTCCTGTAACTCCCTGAACTTCTCCTGTAAGAATTTGGATGCTATACCATTTGGTGCATATATGTTTAGTAATGATATTACTTCATTGTCTATGGTGCCTTTTAGCAGGATGTAGTTTCCTTCCTTATCTCTTTTGATTAGATCTATTTTTGCTTTTGCTTTGTCTGAGATCAGGATTGCTACCCCTGCTTTTTTTACTTCAGCTGACACATAATATATTCTGCTCCAGCCTTTTACCTTTACCCTGTATGTGTCACTCTTTTTCAAATGTGTTTCCTGTAAACAACATATTGTAGGATTATGGTTTTTAATCCATTCTGCAATCCATTTCCGTTTTATGGGAGAGTTCATCCCATTCACATTCACAGTTATGATTACTATCTGTGTCTTTTTCTCCATCCTTTTCCCCCCATTTATGCTTTTCTTTCTCCTTTTTCCTTTCCCCTTCACTAGTGTTTTGCTTTTGACCACTGCCTCCTTCAGTCCTCTCCCTTTTATTATCCCTTTCCCTTTTCTTCCCCTTTATCTTACTGCTTCTTCCCTCCCTTCTTTCCCCTCCCTTTTCTTTCCCCCTCCTTTTCTTTCCCTTTTCCCTCCTACTGCCTATAGGGCAAGTTAGATTTCTATACCTAACTGATTATGTTATGCCCTTCTTGAGCCAAATCTGATGAGAGTAAGGTTCAAACAATGCTCCCCCCCCTTCTTTCCCTCTGCTGTAATAGGATTTTGTGTCTTTTCCTGTAATGTAATTTACCCTTGTCTGCCTTCTCCTTTCTCAGTACATTATCTAAGATCAGATTGACCCACTTATTTGGATCCATTTAAATGATTGATTAGATTTTTTATCATACATCAAAGTCAACTAATATCCATCTTTATGTATACTCCTTTAACATGGTGTAATAACAATACAGTTCTCAAGGGTTGCAAGTGTCATATTCCCTTGTAGGGGTTTAAACAGCCCCCCCATTAACAACATATTGTATCTTTCTGTCCCATTTACCTTTTTATGTCCTTCTTGAGTCCTGTACTTGAAGATCAATTTTTTGTTGAGCTCTGGTCTTTTTATCAGGAAAGTTTGGAAGTCTCCTATTTCATTGAATATCCATCTCCTCCCTTGAAAAATGATGCTCATTTTTTGCTGGGTAATTGATCCTTGGCTGCATTCCAAGCTCCTTTGCCTTATGGAATATCATGTTCCATGCCCTGCGTCTTTTAATGTAGAAGCTGCAAGGTCCTGTGTAATCCTGACTGTGGTTCCATGATATTTAAATTGTTTCTTTCTGGCTGCTTGCAGCACCTTCTCTTTCATCTGGTAATTTTGGAATTTTGCTATTATATTCCTTGGCATTGTCAATTTGGGATCTCTTTCAGGTGGTGATGGTGGATTCTTTCTATGGTTATTTTCCCTTCTGGTTCTAGGACTTCTGGGCAGTTTTCCTTTATGATTTCCTGAAAGATACTGTCCAGGCTCTTTTTTTCATCATGATTTTCAGGTAGTCCAATAATTTTTAAATTGTCTCTCCTGAGTCGATTTTCCAGGTCGGTTGTTTTACTGATGAGGTATTTTACATTTTCATCTATTTTTTCATTTTTTTGTTTCTGTTTGACTGATTCTTGCTCTCTCATAGAGACATTAGTTTCCATTTGTCCAATTCTAGTTTTTAACAGATTTTTTTCTTCTGTTGGTTTTTGTATTTCCTTTTTCAATGGCCAATTGTGTTTTTTAGGGACTTGTTTTCTTCAGTGTACTCTTCTTTTAGTTTTTGTCCTTCCTTCTTCAATTGGCCAATTGTGTTTTTTAGGGGCTGTTTTCTTCAGTGTATTTTTTTTCCAATTGGCCAATTGTATTTTTGACTCTTCTACCTCTCTCATTTGACTACTAAAATCCATCTTGAGCTTTTCTAAGAAGGCTTTTTGGGCTTCAGACCAGTTAATATTCCCTTTTGTTGTTGCAGATGTGGGTTTGTTGACAATGTTGTCCCCTTCAGAATTTCTGTCTCGATCTTCACTCTTCTCATAATATGAATCTATGGTATGCTTCTTTTTACTCATGAACTACCAGCATAATTGATCATATCAACAACAAAACTAACAGAAACCACATGATCATCTCAACAGATGCAGAAAAAGCTTTTGACAAAATACAAAATATTAAAACACTGGAGAGTATAGGAATAAATGGAATCTTCCTTAAAATAATAAGTAGCATCTACCTAAAACCTTCAGCAAGCATCATATGTAATGGGGATAAGCTAGAAGTATTTCCAATAATGTCGTTGATGAAAAAAGGATGTCCATTATCACCACTGTTGTTCAATATTATACTGGAAATGTTAGCTTTAGGAATAAGCAAAGAAAAAGAAATTGAAGGTATTAGAACTGGCAAAAAAGAAACAAAGCTATCACTCTTTGCAGATGATATGATAATATAGTTACAGAATCCTAGAGAATCAAGTAAAAAACTACTTGAAAGAATAAACAACTTTAGCAAAGTCGCAAGCTACAAAATAAACCCACACAAATCATCAGCATTTCTATATATTACCAACAAAGCTCAACAGCAAGAGACAGAGAAATTCCATTTAAAGTTACTGTACACAGTATGAAATATTTAGGCATCTACCTCCTGAAACAAGCCCAGGAATTATATGAACACAATTACAAAACACTTTTCACACAAATAAAGTCAGATCTAAATAATCGGAAAACATCAGTTGTTCATGGGTAGGCTGAGCTAATGCAATAAAAAATCACAATTCTACCTAAGCTAATTTACTTATGCAGTGCTATACCACTCAAACTACCAAAAATTATGCAGACACAAAAGTCAATGACCATAGTAACATACTGTTTGATAAACCCAAAGACCCCAGCTTTTGGGATAAGAGCTCACTATTTGACAAAAACTGCTGGGAAAACTGGAAAAGAGTATGGCATAAAATAGGCATAGAACAAAATCTCAAACCATATACCAAAATAAAATCAAAATAGATTAATGATTTAGATATAAAGGCTGAAAGTATAAGCAAACTGGGAGATCAAGGAATAGTTCACCTGTCAGATTTATGGAGAACAGAAGAATTTATGACCAAATAGGAGATAGAGAACATTACAAAATGCAAAATGGATAATTTTGATTACATTAAATTGAAAAGATTTTGCACAAAGCCAATGCAACTAAGATTAGGAGGGAAACAGAAAACTGGGAAAGAATTTTTACAACCAGTGTCTCTGATAAGGGCTTCATTTCTAAAATATATAGAGAACTAAGTCTAATTTATAAGAATACAAGTCATTTCTTAGTTGATAAATGGTCAAAGGATATGAACAGACAGTTCTCAGATGGCGAAATTAAAGCCATCTATAGTCATATGAAAAAATGCTCTAAATCACTATTAATCAGAGAAACGCAAATCAAAACAACTCTGAGGTATCACATCACATCTATCAGCTTGGCTAACATGACAAAATAGGACAATGATAAATGTTGGAGAAGATATGGGAAAATTGGAAAACTAATGCATTGTTGGTGGAGTTGTGAACTGATTCAACCATTTTGGAAAGCAATTTGGAACTATGCCCAAAGGACAATAAACATGTGCATACCCTTTGATCCAGCAATAGCACTTCTAGTGGTGTATCCCAAAGAGATCATACAAATGGGAAAAGGACCCACATGTACAAAAACATGTATAGAAGCTCTTTTTGTGGTGCCAAAGAATTGGAAAATGAGGGGATGCCCATCAATTGGGGAAAGGCTGAACAAGTTGTAGTATATGAATGTAATAGAATACTATTGTACTATAAGAAATGATAAAGAAGTGGACTTCAGAAAAACTTAGAAAGACTTGTATGAACTGATGCTGAGTGAAGTGAGAAGAACCAGGAGAACATTGTACACAGTCAGTAACAGCCACATTGTTCAATGACGAACTTTGATAGACTTAGTCCTTCTCAGCAATGCAAGGATCTAAGACATCTCCAAAAGTCTTATGGAAGATTCTATCCACATCCAAAGAAAGAACTATGGAGTTTGAATGTAGATGAAAGCATACTACTTGGTATTTTTTTCTTCTGTTGTGTTTTATTTCCTTTTTCTTGTGGTTCCTCCTATTGGTTCTAATTCTTACTTACAACATGATTAATGTGAAAATATGTTTAAGGAATGTATATGTATAGCCTATATCAGATTGTGTTCTGTCTTGGGAAGGGAGGTGGGGAAGGAGAGGAAGAAAAATTTAAAATTCAAAAGCTTATTGAAGTAATTGTTGATAAATCAAAATAAATTAATAAAAATTAAAAAAAGAAATATGCTTGAAACAGAAAGACATACACACAGTTAAAATAAAGGGCTAGAGAAGAATCTACTCTGCTTCAGCTAAAGTAAAAAAAAGGCAGGGGTATCAATCATGACCTCAGCCAAAGCAAAAGCAAAATAGATCTAATTAAAAGAGATAAGCAGGAAAGCTATATTTTGCTAAAAAGTACCACAGACAATGAAATAATATCCAAAAATTTTACATGAAGTTTCTCTGAAAGACTCATAATAAAAAAGATGCTGTCCTCTACAGAGAGAACTGATGAACTCTGTGTATAAATCAAACTATAATTTTCTTGCTTCCTTTATTTTTTTGCCTTTTTATGATATAGATAATATGGAAATATGTCTTGCATGATTTCACATGTATGATTGATATCATTTTGTATGCCTTCTCAGTGGGAGGGACAGTGTTGGGAAAGAAGGAGAGAATTTGTAACTCAAAATTTAAAAAGAAAACAATGTTTAAAATAAATAATTTTTAACATAAAAAATCAAATGTGATGACCTTTTCCAGTGACCAAGTGGACACACTACTAGAAGTCATGACATTTGTGTCATAAATGATACCAGAAGATCACAGGAAGTATCAATTAAGGGGAAGGATGGTTCATAGATCTTCCTTAGACAGGTAAATATTAGAGTTAGCAGAGTTGTTTTTATCAGATATTAAAAGGCAAAAAGTAACATCTTGTGGAAGATCTGTTAATCTTGTATTATAGAACTCACAAAGTACACTTACAAAAGATCTTCATTAAGATGGTTGAAGTTTATGCATCAGCATCTTTTGCAGACAATGAGAATGTAGAGAAATCCTTTCAAAAAATCATCCAAACTGAGTCAACATATACTTTGGTACTTGGCTATTTCAACAAAAAGGTGCATATTTGTCAGAACAGCAAAAAAAAAAATACATTGGAAATCCTAATTCAGAAATAAGAAATGAGAGTAGATCAAATGTTTATAGATCTTCACAGCTATGTATCATGATTGCCATCTGTATATAATCAGTTCACCTACTTGTCAGCAAAATATTAAAAATGAATATGAAATTAGAAGAAAGAAGTAAATAATATATATCATGCAATTAGCTAATTCCAAACTCTACTTAAATAAGCTATTGAGGTTTTTCTTTTTAAATGGGAAGTTGATTAAGAAACACATTTACATAGGCCATGATCATTTCCTTAGGAAGTTTAACAAATATAAATCAATAAACACGATGAGGAGATCAAAAAAAGCCTAAAATCTGGTACAGAAAGCAACACGTAGTTTCTTTGACAAGCATAAAAGCATAGCAGCCAAGGGAAACACAAGTTTAGAATAGAAACTCACACCTAAGGTCTTATGGGGAAGGATGGTAGAAGATTGTGAGTAGTGTCCTCTCATAAAATATTGAGAATCAGTGAAGGGAAAAACAAGTGTACATAAAACCTATGACCCAAGTAACCTATGTCATCCCAAGGATGAATTTGGAAGGTGAACAAAAAGATAAAAATGAAAAAGGTCTGTCTAGATTTCTATAACAATGTTTTTTCCATCAATGATAATGGAGATAAGACAAACAGGTTCTATTGTTACAATTGTTGGGAATTATTTTTAAGCTTGATTTCACTAGATTATTTCCCTCAATTTGCCTCAATTATCACAATTTTATATTTTTGGTCACAGATTTTTTTCAGGTAATGTGACAGAATTAAACATTTTGAAAATAAAATTCTGATAAACATTTCAAGAGCAGGAAGCAAATTAATATCTTTAATACCTGGATTAATTTTTTTTTCTGAACATTTGTGTTGGGGATGGTGAATACTGCCTAAAAACATAAGATTATATCTTTCTCATAATTTTGATTTTCTACTACTCTAATTTGTAATCTTGCCATGACCTTTAAGGGTCATTTGGTTCTAAATCTGTGATCCTATGAATAAAAATGAAGGAAATCAAGACTTGATTTTAAAGGCTACACTCTAAATGGCAGAGAAGGTGCTTATTTTCATTGGTAGAGGAAGTGCCACTTTCCTTCCTTCCTACGAGATTACAGATCTAGTAAAATAGCAAATCAATAAACTAAAAATGTTTCCATATGTGTTTTCAAATTATTTTTAATCATCTATTCCAAGGCCCCATGAGTGAAGCTATATTATTTCAGCTCAGGATACCAGAATAATAAAAATTGGGCAGGGAAAATGGACAAGTTGCCATTCCCACAGAATTCCTGAGGACACCATATAAAGGCAGCAGACAGAAGGCAGAGCTACCTATTTACATTGGTCTATTTCATCTGTTGCAGCTAAGCGGTTCAGTGGATAGATTGGTAGGTTTGGAGTCAAAAAGATGAGTTCAAATCCATTATCTGTCACTTACTAGCTCTGTGACCCTGGACAAGTCACTTAAACTCTATTTGCCTCAGTTTTCTTGACTACAAAATGAGGAGAATAACAGTACCTACCTCCCAGAGTTGTTGTGAGAATCAAATGAGGTAATATTTGAAAAGTGCCTATCTAGCACAGTGCCTAGCACTTCGTTGACACTATATAGATGCTTATTACCTCTTTCCCCTCCCAAGGATGCATGATGGGTTCTGTACACCTCTTGTTCCACACTCTCTACATGAAGGTTGTATGGATTATTATCCTAAGAACACTTAGGAAATATCTTTTGCTTTGTTTTGTTTTTCTTCTCAATGGGCCATTTGGTCACCAAAGTCAATTGCCAATCTGACCCCAGATAAATTGTAGAGTTGTGTCTATATGCTATTTTCCCCCTTGTTAATTGTTTGCCCTATGAAATATTATTAGAGGCGTTAAAACAAAAGCGGGGGGGAGTTAGAGCAAAGAGGCAGATTGTTAGGTCACAACTGACTTCTCAATGCCCAGTAAGGTCCCAGTTTTTGCACTGCTTTCCTTTATGATAGTTAGGGACCTACTGGTTACCATAAGCACTAAGATGAACTGAATGATAAAGTCCATTATGATTCACAATTTATCAGTGTTAACTGAAACATCATCTTTATGGCAACAGAGTTCAATTTGTTTCACTCAAAAGCTTAGTAAAGGAAATTTTTTAACGAAAAATTTGAAGACCAGGACTAACTCGACATAGCTCTTTAGAATCATAACATTGCAACTGGGGAGAAAATATTGATATGAAATAGTCCAACCCACTCACTTTGCAGATGAGCAAACTGAGGTCCAGAGGGATAAAATAAAATAACTGTTTAAAAAGTAGTGGCAAAGGCCAGCTCGGGACCCTGGACTCCAGATTCAACTCCTGACACTCCACCAACTTCACTCAGTCTCCACTCCATTTAGTCTTCTAAGCTCAATACCTATCACAGCACCTAGCCTACAGTAGGCACTTAATAAGTGCTAGTTCACTACATGGGAGAAGCTGAAGACTGTCTTTTCAAACAGAAGATTGTGAAGATTCAAGTTTTACTTCTTGTAGATCAAGGCCCCTTAGTAAAGCAGCCTAAAATAATTGGTTCGGGTTCCCTGGAGTCACCAAAATATCAATAAACGGAGTTAAGTTCCCTCAAGATATCTATGCAAAACAAACAAGAGGTTTACTTAATGAAAGCACAACTACTTCCCCTATTAGCTTTGATCAATTGCTTTGTGGTCACTTTCATTAGACTGTCTAATTTGAACCACAATTAGATTTTATCCTTTTTTAACAGATAAAGCAGATTCCCCAGTCATTAATTAAAGAGTCTGATTAAAGGTGGTTACAAGATGGATGTTATATCCCCTCCACTGATGACCCAACTCAGCAAAATAGTACACTTTTGTTTTGAGAAGCAAATACTGTACCACTAATTGAATGAAAACTTTGGCTTCTATATGGAGCTGGTAAAGGTATACACACACACACACACACACACACACACACACACACACACACACACGACTATTTCAGGTGTGTTAAGGTAGTATTTGTTATTTTGAGACTCCCAGGAAAAGAAAGTATGCATGTGAATATGATATATTCATTAAATCAAATTCTTTGTAATAATACTTCAAAGAAATGTCTAATGCCATCCATTTGAGCACTAGAGGCAGCTAAGTAGCACAGTGGATAAATGCTGGACTTGGCATTAAGAAGACCTGAGTTTAAATCCTCAGAGACTTATTAGCTGTGTGACCTTGGACAAGTTGATTGACCTCTTAGCTTTAGTTTCCTGATCTATAAAAAGAAAATAATAATAGCCTTTCCTTGCAGAGTTATTGTAAAGATCAAATGAAATAATTTTGTAAAGTACTTTGTAAACCTTAAAGCACCATATAAATGTTATCATCATCATCATCATCATCATCATCATCATCATCATCCTGTGTGACTCTTATCCTGTTCATATCCTTCTGTAAATCTTCCACAGGAAATCTAACCACTATGCCAGGGTTTCTTCCTCTTTATCTCTTAATATTCTACAGATAGCAGTGGAGTATTCTACCTGTGTATCAACTATTATTGGCTCTCACATCATCCTGAGATGCACCTCTCCTTTTCTGATCAGTTTCCTCTGATGACATCTTTCCTCTCACTTGTCTTATACCATCCTTGATTAGTAATGTATTGTATCTTATTTGCAATCCACCATGCTTACTTCAATTGTCCCTTTGGGTAGCCTTCAGCTTAAGAGTCTTTGGTATTTATTCCACGTCTCATCCTTTAGAGTCTGTGGTATTCCATATCTCATCACTATAGTTCATCACCAAGAGAATATTAATGTTAAACAAATATAGTTCTTTGTTTCATAGAGAACTTGGGAATCATTAGAAGCACAGCACAATCTTCTAAAGGCAAGCCAGCCCCCATCTCCTTCCCCTGCTCAATTCTGGGGAATTATCTGTCCACTGTATCTGTCCAAGGTGGATGTACTATTGAACCCATTCTATGAGTTATCCAGTCAACTGCATCTTACATTCTGGACAGTAGACACTCTTCATCCAATAGATTTTTCTTATGGAAAAATAGGATAAATTACTTTAAGTGGTTATGGATCTGATTTAGGGAACTCTGAAATCCTCTAGGGATCAACTCAATTAGTGCAATGATTTCTACAAAGAGAAGTGTCTAGAAGACCTCACCACTTACAAAGAATTTCCTTCCCATTTGCCTTGTGTACTAGATATCCTGCATGACAGTGGTGAACTCCTCTGGCCAGCATAAATCTCATTAATAATAGTAATCAGAGGACCATCAAACAAAGTTATCTTTACTGTTCTGTCTTGTAAGAAATCTTGGATGAACTTGTTATATGTAGGGGAAACATCTAGTCAAAGGAGAACCTTTATGACAGTAGCTTGCTCTGCTGCATGAAATGCTTTTAATAGTCATCAAAAAATAATCATTCTGTTAATATTTATATAAATAATATATATATATGTATATATATATGTATATATATATATATGCATACACATATACATTTATGCATACAATCATATCAGGCAGCTAGGTGGCTCAGTGAATAAAGCACTGGGCCTGGAGTCAGGAAGACCTGAGTTCAAATCCAGCCTCAGACATTTACTAGCTGTGTGAACCCAGGCAAGTCACTTATCCCTGTTTGCCTTAATCCACTAGAGAACAAAATGGCAAACCACACTAGAATCTTTGCCAAGAAAATGGACGATATTGGTGTGCCATATATGGTCCATGGGATCACAAAGAGTCGTATATGACTGAATGACTTAACAATCACCACAACACACACACACATATGCAGTATAAATATACATACATACATATAAATATACATACATACATATATACATACAAAATGCTTGCAAATTGTCATAGAGGTAATATAGCATAAAGGGATGACTCTTGGAGTCACAAAGACCTGGTTTAACTCCCAGATTTGACGCACATTAAGTGTATGGCCATAGCCAAACTGCTTAACCTTTCTATGCAACTCTCTAAGACTAAACGTTATATAGCAAGTCCTCATCTACATTAGTGCTATAGAAGGAATGTTTTTGTACCAAGAAGTTCCCTATATCAAATGAAATCACAAATATGCACCTCTCTAAGGATAGTTTTATTATTGTAGAAGTGGTAGTAAAGGGCAAGGTAGACACACCTCTGAGATATTTCCCATCTCAAGCCATTTTTGTTTTTGTTGTCCAGTTGTTTCAGTCATGTTGACTCTTCATGACCTCATCTGGGATTTTCTTGGCACAGACACTGGAGTGGTTTCCTTCTCCAGCTCATTTTATAGATGAGGAAACTGAGGCAAACAGGGCACTCTCTCTACTGCACCACCTAACTTCCCATTCTCAAGTCATAGGAGGCAGTAAAGAGTAAGACATACAAGCCTCTCCTTTCTCCAGGAAGCTAGGTCTCTTAACAGCAGGGCATTTTTCCTAGAGTCAGATCAGTAGAGGGGCAGAATAGGCTCTACTAAGCTCTTCTCTTAGCTCTCATTTTCAATAATCAATAGCCAATAAACATTTATTAACTATCTACTATGTGCCAGGAACTGTGCTAAGTCCTGACACTGTGAAGAAACCAGACGCATGCCAACTGAATACAAAATGAGCCCTTCTGCCTTCCCTTTCGTGAAACTTGGCTCCTTTCAAGCAATAGGAGGCAGTCTCAGTTTCTCTTCCTTCACTCTGCTTCCCTTGGCTTTTCTTTGCTTCTCTGGTGTCTTGTTGGCCCCTTCTGTCTCCTCTATTCCTGTGGTCTTTGGCTGACTTCTGTCTCAAATCAATCACAAAAAGCCAATACACAATTGTCTCATGGTTACCAAAGAAGATCTAGTTATGGGTTTTTTAACTATCAACTTCAAAGTCTTCATATTAACCAGATATAAATTAGATGCTGGGAAACAAGATGCTGTTAGCCACTTTTGCCTTCAGTAAGTATTTTTTTTTCTCTCTCAAAGCTCCTTTCCAAACATTGTGTTTCTCCCTAATTATTTTTGTTGAGAAGCCGCTTTCTTAGAGGGTCTTGGACTATCTGCGATTCTGCCCCTTTCAAAAACAAACAAACAAACAGATCCCAGAGACAACTTACTTGATGTAGGGATCTCATCCCACCTAGGCCTTCTTTTTTCTGGGCTAAACATTTCAAGGCTGGTTTTGTTTTGTTGTTGTTTGTTGCTAGCTGATCCTTGAATGATGGCTGTCTATGTTACTCATCTTTCTTGTCACTTTCTTCTATACGTCTTTCATTCAGTCAACATCCTTTCTAAAATTTTGTACCTAGGCACAACGACAGATGTGACCTTCCCAAAGCAGGGGGCACCGGGGCGATCATCACTCTTATTCTGGAAACCAGGCCCCTCTGGACACCAGCTTAAAATCCTGCTGGACTTTTTTGGCTGCCATGTGACATCATTTACTCCTATTCAGCTTAGAATTCACTGAAAGTCCCAATTTATTTTCACATAAATAAGATTGTCTTGATTAGCTTGTGAGCTCCTTGAGGGCAGGGACTCTCTTTGGCCATTTTTTTTTTATCCCTAGCATTTAGCACAGTGCCTGGCACATAGTAGGTGCTTAATAAATGTTTTTGATTGTCTTCTTATACCTACCCCATCCTGCTCTGGGGTAGTTAATTTTTTGAACTCATAGGTAGCACTTCATACTTCTCTCTGGTAAACGGTAGGATTTTTAAAAATTTGTTTTAGCAGTCTAGCCTGTTGAGATCTTTTAAAGGGAATCCTAATTCTACCTTCCTATGTTAGGCATTCTTCTGAGCTTTCTATAACCTGCAAATGTGATACACATGTCAACTATTCTGTCATTCTAGCCATCAACAAAATGTTGGGTGCACAGGTGCAAGAACTGATTCCTGGTTTCTCCACTAGAGAAACCCCTGAAAGTGATGCTGACCCATTAATGTCTACTCTTTGGGTCTGGACATTCAACTGGTTGTGAATTCACCTAATAGCTAGGTGATCCCCCTGGGTGATGTCTATATTTTTGGATGTATTTTCAAGGGAGGAGTCTTAACATGCCAGAATTGTCTTCAGTGTTGACTACCACTGTGCTTGTAAATATTTTACCGTAAGGCTTGTCTAATTGTTTCTTTGGGTCGCTACCTCCTTTTTATCTATCTGAATTAATGAGCCTGCTTCCAAGGAGTTGAGCACTAAGCAGAGGCTGCTTATTACCCTTGGAAAAAAAAAATATCTGTCTATTGTCACGCTTAGAAGCCCAATGGCAACTTGCTGCTCTCTTGTTCTCATGGCCTGTGGCCCAGGGTGCTGACTCAGCTGCAAAGAAATGCAGGTTGACTGAAGGGTCAGTTTAATTAGTGTATTATTCATTATTAATGGGATCTCAAATTAAATAAACCAGCACAAACTATATGCAAAGAAACATACTTGGTCTTTTTCATTAGGATAGGGTGGAAAGAAAAGACCACCACCTGGTTCAACAACAGCCAGAGATATATATCTACATATAGATAGATATCGATATAGATAAACTCATCTCCAAAGGATGGTCCATATTTTTATGGATTTGCTTTTTTTATAGCTAGAAAATCCCAGAGAGGCATATGAATGAGACATTGGTTTAGCAAGGAATGTAGAACTATAAGTGAAGACATTAATGACCAAGTTGTTTGGTTTGAGAGGTATAGTGAATAGGAAACTAGATTTGGAGTAAGGAAGATCTGAGTTTTAATCCTACCTCAGACATATACTAACCATGTGTGACCTTGGGAAAGTTGCTTAACCTCTCTTAACCTCAGTTTCCTCATCTATAAAATAAAAGTGTTGGTCTCAACGCTCTTTAGAATTCCTTCCAGGTCTAAAACTACAACCCTATGATTCTACTGTTGGTGAGGACTTTTGGTTGAAGGAGTGATGTCACAGAGTAGACAAGCAAGAGAGCTCATGTATCACAAAGATTATCACATTAGTTTTTAGGGGGTAGTGTGGAATAAGGGATGGAGGTCTAGCCTTAGAGTCAGGAATACCTAAGTTCACATCCTGACTGACACATAACCAGCCATGGAACTACTCCAATTCTCAGTTCAGCCTTGCATCTTCCTAACTAAGACATTAAGTTACAGACAAGTTGCCTATTTACATTGAGGGACAGTTTCCACATTGGAAATTCTTCACACCAATGCAAATAAAAAATTTTATGCCTTTTTTACTGATCATAAGAAAGAAAAATCCTATCTAGATGCCATTCCTTCCAGCATGACCATCTTGATGTTATTACCTCTTTAAGGACAAGGTTATGGCGGGGATGTTTGTTCTTCAGTTAGACCATCTAATTTGTATCTCTAGGAACTGGCCTGACATTAGAGCAGGGTTTCACAACTTGATCATGAGACTTGATATTGATGATTTAATGTCATTTTCAAATGTTCAGGGTAACACTGAATATGGCATATATGTGTGTGTGTTGTGTGTGTACATTTCTAGATAAGGAAGAAGCAAGTAGGTCATCATTCCTTAGTCTGGTATATGTGACGCCCATTATTTGGCACCAACCCACCTTTCCAGTTTAATATCATACTACTTTTTTAAGTATTCTGGATAGTCCAACCAAGCTATTCTTCGTTTCTCGAACGTTTCTCATGTAGTCCCACTACACTGTCTTTTTTCATTGTTCTTTATGTCTGAAATTCCCTTTCACCTACATCAAAGCCTGTCAAAAACCTGTCTGTCCTTCAAGATGCAGGCAAAATTCCACACCTTCTATGGAGATTTCTCAGATCCAATCAGCTGAATAGATTTTTCCTCCTCAGATCATTCATATCACTTAGGCCACACCTCTTCTACACACTTAATTTTTTACTTTGTATATTATTTGTGCACTTTAACTCTCCTACTAGAGTGTAAGATCCTGAACATCACAGACCATGTCTTAGTTATTATCTTTGGCTTCCATTTGCTGCCTAGCACAGTACTTTCCATATAACAGGCAATTAGGAGACATTTCTCGAGTTGTTGAAAGGAGTTACTGACTAGTCTTGTTTCTCACAGCTCATTTATTAAGGCCTATTTTGTGCCAGATATGGTGCTAGGTTCTGGGGACACAAATTCAGAAGTGAAACAGTCCCTGACCTGAAGATTTCATTCTATTGGGAGAGACAACACACACACACACACACACACACACACACACACACAAAATATAGTTAACACTTTTTTTCCCAGTACTGGCATCAATGATTATGTTTTCCTGTTGAACTAATATATCTCTTTAGTATGAAAAATAATTAACTTTAGGAAAGGACAAAAATGTGAATCACTTCTCTGGCTCAGATTTTCATTTTTCTACTTTTGAAGGCAACTGTACAATTTCAAATAAAGAAGAATGGAATGGGAAAATCTTGTGCTTGGGTTTTATTTTATTTTATTAGTCTTTTTGCTGATAGTAGGAGCTCCTGTAACTGAGACAGAGGGAAAAAAATGATCCTTAACACCCTCTATCATCTAAAATCACAACAATGAGAAACCCATTTTCATTCATTCTTCTAAAGATACAAAGTTTCCCACAAGGAAGAAATCAGACCTATATTTTATTTAATCTTGCCTCTTATGAAAGCAAAGTAGACAAGAGAAATCAATACTTTCAAACTCCTAAAGGTATATATGATCTATGGCTCCCCAAATTAATAGTCTGCCAGGCTGATGCTTTATAGAGGACTCTATTCTTCACAGTGCAGTTAAATGACCTCTTGTGCCAAAACAGAATCATTTCCCCATTGCCTTCTGTTTAGAAATATCATGAAATGGCTAAAGAGCAACTTCTTCAGAGATCTTCTACATACAGCTTTTGCTGGAAGTCTTCCCCCAAAATACTATTTGGTTTAGGTTTTCAAGAAATGAGAGATAGAAATCTGTGAATCTGCATGCCACTGTGGCCATCAAGTTTGCCTCAGATTAAACAAATCAACAATTCAACAAATGGTTTCAGGTCCCATTTCTTACACATATCAGCTATGTGACCCTTGGCAAATCTCTTAGCCTCTCAGTGCCCTAAGAAACTGTCTAAGACTTTAAGTTACAAACAGTTGTTGATCTGTATTGGTAGAGAGAAATTTCATTATTGCGAGTTCTTTATACCAATGAAATCACGATGTATGATTTTTATATAGTCACATGATTTATTGGCATAGGGAACTCTAAGACTCCTTGTGGAAAAACTCCTTCCCTGGATGTAGATAAGAAGCTCATGTGTAACTTATAAAATTAGAAAGCTGCCTGGGGCACTGAAAAGCTAAATGACTTGCTCAGACTCACACAGTTTATATATGTCAGAGGTAGAACTTGAATCCAGACCTTCTCGATTCTTAAGTTAGAAATCTGTTCATCAGGATTGCCTTTAGAAATCTTCAAGTTTTTTTATTGATCTCAAGTTTTCCCCAAGACAAAGATCTGTATTTTTAATGCTAATGTTCTTCCAGTGATGTAGAATGGCTGAGAGCAAAAAAAAAAAATGCCGCAATCTCTAAAGCAATGAAGTAGAGGATCACCCAAGGGGCACAGAGAAGCACATGGCTAGTATGAGCAAGTTGCAACATGTTACAAACAAGAAATAAGAAAGAAGCAGTGAAAAAGATGACATCAAAGAAATGTACATTCAAAAAATTCCAGAAACAATTGTTCACAAACAAAACCAATGCAGCTCAAGTTAGAAAGAAAGTTGGCAAATGGGGAAAAAAAGTTTGTAATGAGTTTCTGTGACAAAGATCTTACTTCCAGGATGTATAGGAAACAGATTTGAATTTATAAGAATAAGAACCATTATGCAATTGACAAATGGTCAAAGGATATATGCAGACAGTTTTCAGTTATAATTAAGAGACATTTGAAATCAGTCAAATCATTAATAATGAGAGAAAAAGAGAAAATTAAAGCAATTCTTAGGTTCCCCCTCACATCCATTAGATTGGCAAAGTTAAGAAAAAAAGGAAAATGACAATTGTTGGAAGGGCAGTGGGAAATAGGTGCACTTCACTGTTGATGGAGCTGTGAATTAGTTCAGACATTCTGGAAAGCAATTTGCCTGGAAATTATTGAAAAGTTACTAAACTATGTATACTCTTTGCCTCCTATAATACCACTACTAGATCTATACCCTCAAAAAAAAAATCAAAGGATCTCCAAAGAGGAAAAGGACCCCATACATACAAGACATTTATAGCAGCTCTTCTTGTGGTATAAAGAATTGTAAAGTCCAAGACGGTAGATTAGGGGCAGACGCCCAGCTGAATTCTCCCAACATTCCCTTCAGATAACATTAAAATAACACCTCAAATCAAATTTTGGAGTGGTAGAGCCAACAAAAGTTTTGGGTGAGACATTTTTCTAGCCTAAGAAAATTTAAGAGGTCAGCAGGAAAAGCCTGTGGTGCTGAGGTACAGGCCTATCTAGAGCCCACACAGACTAAGACAGCAATAGTAGCCACAGCAGCAGCTATAGAAGCCCTCAGACAGAGACAGAAAGGGGGTCAGACAACTGGTCGGAAAGAGATTACAGGGTTCCCTTTGCTGACTTGGTACAGCTGGCACTGATTGGCAACTCTATTGCCTGTATGCATTCTGGGTTACAATTCCAGGGCACAGAGAAGTACTGGGGGTCACACAAGGGAACAGGAGCCTGGTCACTGAAGAAGACAATTCTTTAAAATTAGAATTGGCAAGTGGAAACTAATGACTCTATGAGACATCAAGAGACAATTCAACAAAGTTAAAGAATGAAAAAATAGAAGAATATTTGAAATAGCGCAATGGAAAAACAACTGATCTGCAAAATAGATCAAGGAGACGTAATTTAAGAATTTTAGACTACCTATAGATTGATTCTTTTTGAATAATCTCCAAAAAATAAAGGGATGTGAAAGATGGATATACTGGGAGAAAGGAGAAGGGAGAGGTAAAATGTGGAAATTTTCCTACATAAAAGAGGCATGTAAGGAAGAGATTATATAATGAAGGAGAAAATGAAAGGGGGCAATGCTTGAACCTCACGCTCATCAGAATTGGCTCAAAATGGGAAGAAATACACACACACACACACACACATTCACTTGTATATGGAAAGGTAACTTACCCAAAAGGGAAATAAGAGAGGAAGGGGACAAGAGAAAGGGAAGGGGATGATAAAAGGGAAAGCTGACTAAAGGAGTCAGTGTTAGAAGCAAAATATACTTTTGAGGAGAGATGGAATAAAAATAGAGAGAAAAGAAGAAACAGAAGAAAATGGGATGGAGGGAAATACAGTTAATAATCATAACTGTGAATGTGAATGAAATGAACTTACCCATAAAATGGATGCAGATAGCAGAATCGATTAGAAACTAGAATCCAACAATACGTTGTTTACAAGGGATATACTTGAAACGGAAAGACACATACAGAGTTAAAATAAAGGGCTGGAGGAAAATCTAATAGGCTTCAGATGAAAAGAAAAAAAGGCAGGAGTAGCAATCATGATCTCAGACAAAGCAACAGCAAAAATAAAACTAATAAAAAGAGATAATCAGAGAAACTACATTATGCTAATGGTACCATAGACAATGAAGTAATATAAAAAATGTTTATGGCAAGTTTCTCTAGTAAAGGCCTCATTTCTCAAATATATATTGAGTATAAAATTGAGTCAAATTCATAAAAATAAAAGCTATTCCCCAACTGAAAATGGCCAAAAAATGTGAAAAGGCAGCTTTTAGAAAACAAAATCAAAGCAATCTACAGTCATATAAAAAACATGTTCCAAATCACTATTGGTTTGTTATCATTATTGTTATCATCATTTCAGTCCTGTCAGACTCTTCATGACCCATTTTGGTGGTTTTCTATGCAAAGATACTGGGGTGGTTTGTTATGTCTTTCTCCATCTCATTTTACAGATGAGGAACTGAGGCAAACAGGGTTAATTGACTTGCCACTATTGATTAGAGGAATGCAAATTAAAACAACTCTGAGGTACCACTTTATACCTATCAGAAATGACAAATGCTGGAGGGGATGAGAGAAAACAGGTATACTAATGAACTGCTGGTAGAGTACTGAACTAGTCCAACCATTCTGGAATTATGCCCAAAGGACTACAAAATTGTGCAATACCATTACAATATCTGTATGCCAAAGGGATCAAAGGAAAAGGAAAAGGACCTTTAAATACAAAATATTTATAGCAGCTCTTTTTGTGGTGGCAAAGAATTGGAAATCGAGGGGATGCTCATCACCTGGGGCAAGACTGAACAAGCTGTAGCATATGATTGTGATGGAGTACTATTGTACTATAAGAAATTATGGGGGGGGGAGGCTTCATAAAAAACATAGAAAGCCTTTTATGCATGGATGTATAGTGAAATGAGAAGAACCAGAACCAGAGAAGAACTAGTTGTTATGTGCAACGTAACAACAATGTGCAATGATGATCAACTGCGAAAGACTGGGCTACTCTGATCATTACAATGATCCAAGACAATTGCAAAGGACTCATGATGAAAAAAGGCTATCCACCTCCAGAGAGCCAACTGGACTATCGCTGTAAACTGAAGTAACATTTTCTCTCTATTTTTCTTGCTTTTTTTGAAATATGGCTGATACGGAGATATGTTTTACATGATTTTACATGCATAATTGATATCATATTGTTTGCCTTCTTGAAGGGGGGATTAGGAGAGAGGGAGAGAATTTAGAACTCAATTTGAAAAAGAAAAGAATATGAAAAATAAATACTAAATTAAAGTGTTAAACAAAAACTCCTGTAAACTAAGGGGATGGCCATCAGTTAAAGAATGAATAATCAAATTATGAAGTATGAATGTAATGGCATACTATTGTTCTATAAGAAATAATAAAGGGGATGATTTCAGAAAAAACTTGGGAAGATTCGTGTGAACTGATATAGAGTGAAGAGAGCAAAACCAGGAAAACTATTTATACTTTAACAATATTGTAAAGACAAACAACTCTGAAAGACTCAAGTACTCTGATAAGTGCAATGACTAAGCATGATTTCAAAAGACACACAATGAAACATGCTACCCCCTCCTGACAGATGGTGATTGAAAAGTTTTTTTTTTAAATTCCATTTCTTTTTCAAAAAACTACAAACAAGCATGGCCCAAAAAATGATATGAGAAAATAAACACCTCTCCTCACTCCTTTGAAGATGTGAGAAGTCCATGGATGGAATATTAAACCTGTTTTCAAATTTTTAACTGTATTCATAGGATCTGCTAATTTTTTTTTCTCTTTTAATTTATTTTTTAATATATGGGATAGTTCCAGGAAGGGAAAGTTAGAGGTAGAGGAATACAGGGGAAGAGACAGGTGATTATAAAGCAAATTATATCAATTAAATGTATTTTTTAATTTAAAAATAGAGAAATCTGGGAAGATTTGTAGGAACTGATGAAGTGAAGTGAGCAGAAACAGAACAACACAAAACAATAACTGTTGTTATATTGTAGAGATAAGCAACTTTGAGAGACTTAAGAATTCTGACCAATACAATTAGTAAACAGCCTTCCAGATGATGAGGTATACTCCCCACCTGCTAACAGAGAGGTGATGGACTACCGGTGCAGATTAAGACTTATTTTTCTGGACATGGCCAATGAAGGAATTTGTTTTCTTCTACTATGCGTATTTACGACAAGGTTTTCTTATAGCGGTTGTTGTGATTGTGGTTGTAGTGGTTGTTCTTTGCTCGCTTGTTTTTTCTAACAGGGAGGGAGAAACAATAGTGGGTTTTTTTTGTTGGTTGAAAAAATATGAAAGAAAAAAAATTTAAAAAGAAATAAAAAGAATATGGGTTGATCATATGATGAGATGAGAGACTGAGAGAGAATTTATTAGGTGTTTACTATGTGCCAGGCACTGTGCAAAGCTTTGGTGATAAAAATATATGCAAAGAAGACAGTCTGTGACCTCTAGGAGGCTATTCTAATAGAGTAAGACAACAAAAAGAAGAATACTGGAAAGGTAGAAAGGACCCACATGGGAGGAAAGAGCTGCAAAGTGGCTAAAAGGCCTGGGTCCCAGCAATATAAGACAAAAGCTCACCTTTCAGAGCTGAGGGATTCAGGGTTTGAGTCCAAGTTTGTAGTAGGAAAGTAGTGAGGATGATGGCTACAGAGCCGACGGCATGGTGAACACAGCACCAAGATCGTTGGTGGCTATTTGGTATACTGCGGATTTCAGAAAAAAACTTGAAGAAGCACCTACATTGAAGAAATCACACAAATCCATTGGAGAATTGATCAAGTGTAATTTGCATGATTTGACAACTGATTAGACACAAAGAAAATAAAGAGCTAAGGGTGACTCTGAGATTATGAACTGAGAAGATGCAGTGCCCTTCTCAGAAACACGGAAGTTAGGAAGAGGTTTGGGCTTTGGGGAAAAGCTAACAACTTTTGTTTTTACATGTTAATTTTGAGATCCCTATGGGACATCCACATGGAGATGTCTAATAGGCAAGTGGTGCCTTATTGGGTTATTATGGAGAATATTTCATAAATCTCAAAGTTCTGTTAAATTAAAATTACATTTAAAAATAACAAGTGCTATCTTGTTGCTTTTGTTTATGAAAGAAAGCAATATTTCTTTATTAAAGTCAATTTGATATATTGGAAATAAAAATAAAAGATAATTACCAACAATCAGATAATTTTTATTAGAAAACAATAATTTTAATGCTAGAAATGAAGATAATATCAAAATATATTTTCCCTATTACTTTTAGAAGATGTTTAGACTTAATTAAGACTATGCTAAATAGAATAGCTATTAGCAGTGCCATGAGCCCAACAGACAGTCCAGAATTGCCAACTTTGCTTTCCCTGTAAAACTCTCAAGTCACAGAAGGGTTGTTTGAAGTTATGACAAATGAAATTATCTCACACTGAAAACTCTTTTTTTTTTTTTACTGCTAGCTGTTTAAAGTACGTCTGAAATAAGACCAAATCAAAAGGGAGAACAAATTTTTGCTTAAACAACAAAAAGCATACCCCACCCCAAACCCCAGGGAACATGAAGTGAGTGATGGCAGATTTGACCAATCCTCCTGGAAACCAAGTAATCCTTCTTTACCTGAATAATCAACACAGGAAAAAAGGAGATTGGTTTTCTGTTAATTTCAGTTTAGTGGCTGCTTACCTGCTGACGAGACAAACTTCCTTTTCCTAATTTATCACTTTAATTTAACATTACATACTTCAACCTTACACAAATAAGTGGTGTACACAAGACCCTCACCATTACAGTGATGTACCCCATCCCAAATTACCAATGACACTGACCAGCTCTCAGACTGCAAGTGTAAGCAGAGGGGTAGGCCTTCCATTTATCACCATTTGCTTGGAGAGGGAGGCATTCATTCCATTTATCATTTGATCTCTGTCTATTATTCTTCATGAGGATGGAGTCCAATCAGCACAATCGCTTTGCCTTGAAAGTTTCCAGGAAGCCCCTAAAGGGGCACGGTGATTGTCCTTGCTTAAAAGAAAACTCAGCCCAAGAAATGAGTGTATAGAAAAGGTGTTTCCTTTTCTGATAGTTTTGAAGGCAAAATGTTAAAAGATTAGAGGAAATCATCAAGGAAACATGGTTTAATAATAATAGCTAAGATTTGCATAGTGCTTTAGGGTTTGCAAATCACTTTACTAATATGATCTCATTTTAACTTTGGAAGATTAATGTTATTGTTGTTGTTCAGTTCTGTCCAATTCTTCCTGACCCCATTTGGGGTTTCCTTGGCAAAGATACTGGAGTGGTTTGCCATTTCCTTATCCAGCTCATTTTACAGATAAGGACACTGAGGCAAACAGGGTTAAGTGACTCGCCCAGGGTCATACAGCTAGTAAGTGTCTGAAGCCAGATTTGAACTCAGGGAGATGAAGCTTCCTGACTTCAGGCCCAGCACACTGTATACTATGGCGTCACGTAGCCACCCCTAGTAATATTATTACTATCCTCGCTTTACAAATTAGGAAACTGAGGCCCAGAGAGGTTAAGTGATAAGCCTAAGTTTTCCTGACTACAGATTCAGCCCCTAGCTACCTATATCAAGAAGGTATTTTTTTTTAAAGTCTTGGTCATTTATTTAAAAGAAAATCCCTTTTTTAAAAGAGAAAGCATGGAGCAGTAAAAAGATTACTAGACTCAGAACATGAGACCTGGGTTTATAACCTCCCTCTACATCAACCAATGATTAGTTTTGTGATCCTGGAAAAGTCATTTGCCTTCTGTGAGCCTCTATTTCCTCATCTGTAAGATTTCTGTATACCAACATTTACATAGCGCTTTAAGTTTTATAAAATGTTTTGTAAGTATTGTCCAATTTTATCTTCACAACAACTCTGGTAGGTAAGTCCTATCATCATCTCCATTTTCTAGCTGAGGAAACTGAGACAGAGTGACTTGCCCAGGATATCATAGCTAGTGATAACACTTCTAGACCCCAAGCCCAGTGCTCTATCCACTGCACCGCTCAGTTGCCTGTCACTAGGTTGTGGTGATGAATAAATGAGGGCTAATATAGGTAAAGTGCTGTGTAAATGTCTGCTATCGTTATTACTGAAAGGCCTGAACATGCGGGTTTCCTGTCCTGTTTCTGATATATATTGGCTGAGTGGTCCCAGGCAAGTCATTTTACTTCTGATTCCTAGGCAGGCCTCTAAGACTATTAATTACAGATATATTGCTAATCCTCATTGGCAGAGGGCATTTCCATAGGGATGAAATCACAGGTCCAGAATCCTTTCCCCATCCCCCCAAAAGTTGATATTCTTAATAGCAGTTGTATTTAAGCATGAAATGAGACAATTCATTAGGAGAAAGCTTATAGCAAGTTAAGAGTTTGTGGTTCTGTTATTATTAATAATAATAATACCTTAACATACTTCAAACCTGTAAAATAGATACTATTAGTATTATTCTCTTTATTTTAAAAATAAGGAAAATGAGCCTGAGGATCAGAGGTTCAGTGATTAATCCAGTAAGTAGGAGAGTCTTCTGACTCCTGTTCCAGTACCTGGTGACATTCCAGCACAGCTGCCAATGCAGTTAGACAACCTGAGGGCAGAAACTACTACTCCTGGATTCTTCTTTTCAAAGTCCTAACAAAGACCTTCGTTGCATTTTGCATTTCCTGGGATCACAGAATTTAGGGCAAGAGTCTTAGCAATCATCTCCTGCATCCCTCATTGCGTGTGTAAGAAAACTGAGGTCCAGAACATTTCCCTGACTCAGCAAGGACGTATGGGTACTTTAAAGAAAGTGGCAGAGTGAGAATTCAAACTCATGATTCACCATCACTACATCACCTAACTCGCTCTTTGTAAATTCATCCACAAAACAGGAAGCCAAACAATCCAATCCAATCCAATCTGGTACACATTTGTTAAATGCCTAGTATGTGTAAGGCACAGGAGATGCAAAGACAAAATGACAGCCCCTGCCCCTTACATTCTACTGGGGGTGGAGGGAAGGGGTACAAGCTGTATGAAGATACGTCTGAAAGAATATGCATGATAATTTTGGGGGGGGTCAGGAAAAGTAAACTTATAGGAGGAGATAGCCCATGAGCTGAGCCTTTGGGACAGAGACAGATGCCAAGACATAGAGGCGAAGAATAATTCCAATTCCATTCAATTAGTCAATTCAAACAATACCTAGTGCTGTGCCGGGCACTAGGGACACAAAGATTAAAAAAAAAAAAACAGTCAGTCCCTATTCTAAAGGAGTTCATGATCTATTCCAGGCTTGGGAACCAGCCTGTGAAAAGACCCATTGGTAGGAGATGAGATGCTGAGCTCAGGCAACAGCAGGTGGGACTGTTTGGCTAGAACACCGAGTGCAAGCAACAAGCCTGGAAAAGTAATGTTTATATTTGTTGGTAATTGTAAAAATTCAAAACAAAAAAGAAAATTTATTGTTTTTAGAAAATCTGAGGGGGCAGAGTAGGCTATACTCAGATTGTGAAATATTCTAAATGCTAAACTAACGAGAGTACATTTCATACCAGAAGAAGCCATTGAAGCTTCTTGGGTAGGGGAGCCATGCCATGTTCAGATATGTGCTTTAGGAACGTTACTTTGCCAGCTGTGTATAAGAAGGGTTGGAGAAGGGAAAGAGTCCAGGTACAGTAGGAAGCTGTTATAATAGGCGAGGTGAAAGGCAATAAGGGTCTGGGTAAGGTGGTGACTATGTAGGTGAAGGAGAACAGTTAGATGAGAAAGATATTATAGAAGGATAACCATAAAGACTCGGCCACTGATGTGATCATCGGGTGACTGTGGGTAAGAGGGAGAGAGCAAGAGTGATTCTGGGATTGTGAACCTGGGTGACTGAGAGGGCAGTGGTCCCCTTATCAGAAATAAGGGAGTTTGAAGGAGGATTAGGTTTAGGGGGAAAGATAGTGGGTTCTAGTTTAGATATGCTGAATTCAAAATGCCTACAGCACACCCTGTTGGAGATGTCCAAAAGGCAGTTAGTAATGCTAGACCAAGGCTGGATATGTAGCTTAGGTAGTCATTTGCAGAGAGAGGATAATGGAACCCATGAGAATTGAGATCAACCAAACAGACAGAGAAGAATCATTTTTAGGTCCTGATCAATGCAAATAATGAACCCCCTGAGGTAGTCTTATTATTCAAATTTGCATTACCTATTTCCACTAGACTTGAACCAGTTACCATAGTTGACATTATTATGACTCTGAATGGTGTGAATTCAAATACATACAGCCACTTCACAAAATTCATTATTTGCACTAATTAAGACCTAGCCGTAACAGTTACATTCTTTGATTCTTCAATCCTACTGTTCTTTTGATAGCTTCTCTTTTCTAATGTTATTTTTGTGTTAAACAGATATGTTCCTACTTCAAAAGAATTTAAAGTTTGAAATCATGTTTTCTTTTGTCTTCTTATATAGTACTGACTGTGGAAACAAAATAAGAGCAGGATTGATACAGTTACAGTAATGGAATAGAAATTTGAAGACTGATTCTAGCTGGGGCTGGGCTACTGACCAGTTGTGTAACCTTGGACAAATCACTTAACTTTCCTAGGTTACAGTTTTCTAATCTGTAAAACAAGGGTAATGGGCTAAATGACCTCTCAGGTCCCTTCTAGCTCTAACAGTCTATTCAATAATTCTATTATTGAACGTAGGCCTGCACATCAACAATTTCAATCCACTAAACAATGTCCAGACTACATAACCTCAGAATAGTTGTATGAGTGCCAGACCTGAACCTAATTAAAAGTGTTTTAAGCCTGTGAAGCTCTTGGGCTTTCCATGGAGGCCCTTTTAGCTGAAATCACACCTTTTCTTTAAGTGGCTGAGGACTGCTATAGCAACACTCTTGGAGAAGCAGAGTGTTTGCCTCTTTGAAAATGAAAGGTACTCATGAAAGAGCTTTGCCTTGACTGAGATGGGCTAAATGGGCTAATTAAACAGAACCAGGGCATTTTAGAAAAATTAATTTCTCAGAAACGTCAACTTAATGTGCATCTCCAGGGGAAATGGAGGTAAGGTACAGAATGCTAAGGCAGCCCTAAAGGGAAAAGGATAGAGGAGGGAAAACCTAACCTAGGCCTGGGAAGCTGATGTTTATGGGCCAAAATATGGGGGTGAGAGGACAGGAATCTATTTAAGGATAATGGTCACGGATCTTGAGTTTAAAGTAATAGGACCTAGAGGCTGCTTAAACACCCAGCAGTTGTTCTTAATCAGCATAAGTTGCCCTGTGAAATGAGACAAATTTGAACTGCCTGAGTAACAGGAAAGAAAGCAAGAATCGAGATAGGACTGGTTAATTGAAATGCCACTCATTACTTATTGGCGGCGAGCAGAACCCAGAGAATGAAGCCACTGGCTTTCTGAAACAAGCACACCACACAGTGGAGTCATTAGCAATAGCAAGATATGGCCAAGATAGGACTTTTTATAGAGCTGTGAAAGTGGGCCAATCTAAAATCCAATACAAGAAGTGAAAGAGAGCTGAGTTTCTCATTAAGTTCCCCCATATTTATAGCCTCAGCCCACATCCATGCCAGGGTGTTGAATTAAAACAGCACTTTCCATTGCCCCATTAGCTTTGTAATGACCCTCTGGACCTTGATGGTGCCAAGCTGGGCTAGCCCTGAGCATGTGCCAGATAAGGACAAAGTGGTGTTCCTGGAACATTGTCACTGAGGAATGAAGAAGCAACAAAGTGTGGTAGGAAAACATACAACCACCCGACTCTGGAATCTCTGGAAGCACTTGTAGCAAATGAATCTGGGTATTTTCCCTGATTTCTGGCTTCCTTAAATCTGGGCTTCCTTGATTTCAATCTTTGCATGACTCATCTTCCATTATCAGACCTTTCTCCAACTCTGTTCCCAAATCAAAAGCATTTAAACTTTTAAAGGGTCCCTATTTCCAAACTCATCAAGTTGAAACTTCTTTTCCTGGCTTTGAACACCTCATTATCTGGCCTCACCATAGTTCTCCAGTATTATATTATACCACTCCCCAATGCTACACTCTGTTTTAGTCAAACCAGTTTCCTCACTATCCAACAAACAGAACATGTCCATTCCTGCTTTAGTATGATATAATGGTGAGAATACTGGCTCTGGAGTCCGTGATCTTGGGTTCAAATCCTGCTGTTAGCAATTATCACTGTTATGATTTTGGGCAAGTCACTTAAAACCTCCCTGGACCTCAGTTTCCTCATCTATAAAATGAGGCTGTTGATCTTCTAGATGGCCTCTGAGATAGCTCTTTCTGAGCCAGCTGAGCCATTTATATACAGATTTATGATCTTCTGCTGTCTTGTCATGAAGATTCGGTTGCCTGGAATGTCCATCCACCTTTCTATAAAGCTTCTATAGCAAACCTACTCAGTACCCGGAAGGCCATCCTTTGGCTCTTTTGACATTCTGTGAATGCCAGTACAAGCCTTGAGGAGCCTGTCCATTACTCCTTGCTCTCAGTACACAAGTGGCCTTCCCTGACGCTCCACGTGCTTTAGGTCATCCTTTGAGCACAACTATAGCCTACTCACACTTAACCAGATCTCTTCCCACTGTCCTTCGGTGTCCTATGATTCACAAGCAGACAACTCCCTGAAATGGTGCCATTTTCCAAATGTGGTTCAGATCTTGATGAGCTCCCCTCCCCCAATTTAACCCTGGGCCTACTTCGTTATCTACGAATGCAGCCTGTCTGCTCTTAGAATGAAGAATTTTGACTTTTCTCTTCTTATTGCATATGTAAGCATCAATCAAAACATTTGAACACACAAGAACCAGAGGGACTACATGAGAAACTTAATTTATATTATATTCAGGTATTTTCTAACGTATATATTTAATTGAACAAAATAGTAACAAAAATGTCCTCCTTGTGCCCCCTTCAGATCTTTCTGAACTGCTAATTTTTTATATAACACCAGGCCTTCCAAATTTTTTTTTCCTGAAACTTACTAGATTAGAATCAGTCTTATACCCTTCCTCATCTCCTACATCTCTTTTTTTTTGATCCCCAGATCATTAAACTAAACCTTTAAGCATATGCTTGTAGCAAGTACATTGTAATGCATTCCAGATGAAGTAAAATAAGATCATCAAATAAAGACTTTTGTAACAAGAAAGAATCTTAGAGATAGTCTAGTCCATTTCCATCATCTTGCAGATGAAGAAACTGAAGCCTAGAAAGATTAGCCATACAGGCTGGTTTGCTTTGGTGAAGAAAATACTAGTGATTTTGAGCCCGTACTTAATTTGTTTACAAGCCATTTGACTGTGAGCAAATCAGTTAACATATTGTGACTCAGTTTTCTAATATGCCCCTGCCCATCCTCAACTCATTGGATGTCAATCTAACCAATCTTTTCAAGGAAAGCCCCTATATTAGATCAGATGTTGTCCTGAAGTAATTCTTTTTTCTCTAAAAGCCAGGATGTGGACTTTGATGTAACCATCCCCTCAATTCCTTTTCTTCTTCTGAAGTACAATGCATTCTGACACATGCAGTTTGGGCTCTGTTTCATTAGTACATCCAGAAAATGCCCAGGTAGAAGGAAAAATACCAAAGAAATGCCCAAGTGCAAATTAATAAAGCCTAAAACACTGGCTCCATAAAACCTGGAAAAGCATCATTAGTGTTGCAAATTAGTAAAAGAGTAATTATCCCCAAGATATGCAGGTACTTGCTCCATCTTGCTCGCAAAGGACTGCCATAATGTGATGAATAGGTAAAAATGTCAGCTCTCACATGCTGGGGAGGGGGCTGAGAGAAGCAGATAGAATGAAGGGGAGGAGGAGGGTGGATAATGAGGCTAAACTAGCAGTGTTGAGCAAAACAAAAAAAAATGACAATTGGACAGTATGGTTGGAGTGTGTGTATGTGTGTGTGTGTGTGTGTGTGTGTGTGTGCATGTGTGTATACGTGTCTGTGTGCATTCGAGATGAGAGCCTCAGAATGTGTAGCATAGGTGACCTTGGACAGCTTTATTGGATGAAAAAGATTAAAATTTCTCTGCCAGATACTGTCATGACTTACTTTTTAATGAATAGTGGAAAAGTCCAGATGATTGCCTAGGTGGCTGGCTTTCTCATTTGTGGAAATGCTGCTCTGTCTGGCTCTCATCATTTAGATGGAGAGGTTTTTAACCAGTTTTTATGGGCATTGGACCATGCTGATCTCAGGTCACCAGGAGGACTTACCAGAACATCAGCATTAGAGACAGCCTGGCACCATCCCAAATGCTGACACTTTGACTCAGGCCATGCAGAGGTGAGCTCTCTTGGCATCTAGGTGATTTGGTGGCAGCAAAGAACAAGGGAGCTATTGACAGGCCATGCCAGAGCCCTTTGTCTTATGAACCATCACAGGTTGGAAAAGGTAAAATAGGATGAATACTAAATTTTGAGGGCAGTCATACCTTGAACCAGGTTCTCTCCAGTGCCAGAGCCCTTCCTTTTTGTTAGCTGAGAAAATCTTCCAAATTCATCCATACTATTGAGCTCTGTTCTTTGTATATGAAGGTGACCAACTAAATCATTACTTGGTTCAGATTCTTCCAGCTTGGAAGAACCCAGACTTCAAATCCGGTAGGACTTAGGCAATGGGGAAAAACCAGACTTTTCTGTTGACTAAAGATAAGTCTAATTCAATGAATTGTTTTTCAACTGAAAAGTGTAACCTGGAAGAAAGCACACCCATCCCCAAACCCCTGACCCATGTAATTAATTGGCATCATCTCTCTTGGCCTCTTCACAAGCTTTAATACTGTTGATCACCCTTTCCACCTTGACACTCTTCTCTCTAGGTTTTCAGCACATCCCCTCTCCTACCCATCAAACCACTCCTCAGCCTCTTTCACTGGATCATCATCTGGGTCATGCCCTCTAATCATAGGTGCCTCATGGGGTTCTGTCCTGGCCCCCTTCTCTTCTCCCTCTCTTCCCTTACTGATCTCATGATCTCCCATGGATTTAATTACCATATCTATGCAGACATTTCTTAAATCTACCTATCTTGCCCACACCTCTCTGCTGGTTTCCAACCTCACATCTCCAACTGCCTTTCAGAACCTCTAATGGGATGTCTAGCAGACATCTTAACTTCAATGTGTCCAAAATTGAACTCATTATCTTTTCCCCTACCTCCTCTCCTACTGCCACCTTACCTACTGCTGTCCAGGGCAATACCATCTTCCTAGTCCCTCAGGCTCACAGCCTAGCTGTCATCTTTGGCTTACTTACCAAGATCTTTAGATTTCATCTTTGCAATATCTTGCAAATAAGCCCCCTTCTCTCCTCTGACATGGCCACCCCCTTGGTACTAGGCCCTCGTCACCTCATGCATGGATTATTATAACAGTCTTTGGGTGAGTGTGCCCACCTAGAGTATCTCCCCACTCCAATCAATCCTCAGTTCAGCCACTAACGTGATTTTCCTGAAGGTCTGACCAAGTCACCCTGCCCTGAACTCATTAGACTCTAGGGCTCCCTATCACCTCTAGGATCAAATAGAAAATGTGCCATGTGATGTCCAGGCCCTTTATAGCCTGGCCCCCTCTTACCTCTCCAGCCTTCTCACACCTTACTCTGCCATGCACTCTTTGATCCAGGGACACTGGCCTCTTTGCTGTTCCATGAACAGGACACTCTGCCTCTTCGCTCCAGGCATTCCTTTGGCTGTCCTTTCTGCTCCTAGTGCTCACCCTCTTTGTCCCTGCTCACTAGTGTCCCTGACTTCTTTGCTTCCTAACTATAATCCCATTTTCCACAGGAAGTCGTTCCCAGCCCCTTCTTGATTCCAGTGCCCTCACTCTCTCAGTTATTTCCTGTTTATCCTGCACATGGCTTGTTTGTACATATTCGTTTGCTTATTGTCTCATTCATTCGCTTGTGAGCTCCTTGAAGGCAAGGATTATCTTTTCCCTCTTTTTTCTATCTCCCATGTCTAGCACAGTGCCTGGAACAGAGCAGGCATTTAATAAATGTTTATTGACTGACTGATTAATCATTCTGGAATCACATGGTAGGCTCAAGGGAATGTCATAGATAGTAACTATAGAATTCTATAGTTAAATGGTCATAACAAATTATTACGATGTAGGGTTATAAATTTAAAGCTCTAAGGGACTTTGTAGGCATTGAATCCAACCATTTTAAGGATGAGAAAACCAAGGTGCAAAATGTTTCATAGAATCATAGATCCAGAACTGGAAGGGACCTCAGGGCCCACTGAATCTAACTCTTTCATTTTGCAAATGGGGAAACTGAGGCACAGAAAGCTGAAATGCTTTGTATAAATTCACACAGTTAATAAGTATATAAGGGAAAGATTTGAACCCAGGTCTTCCAAATATAATGCATTAATGACTCTACTTCTGCTGCCTAATGATAGGAAAAGGGACTAGACCTGTGACTTCACAGCACTGGGAACTCCCAAGTGACACCTTTCTCTACAGCTCTTACCATTTGTCTAGGGCACTGAGAGGCTGTTAATTTCCCAGCATGCGTCAGAGATAAGACTTGAACCCAGGTCTCCCTGTCTTCCAGGCCATCGCTTTTTTTCATTATGTCACACTGCCTTTATATAAGCTAAGTGAGACTGTGTTGGCCTTCTGGCCACTTCCTCTTTCACTCCATTCTCTCTCCCGCTTCCTTGCCTTTGTACAAACTGTATCCCCCCCCACCTGATATATTCTCCTCCCACAACTCTGCCTCTTATAATTCTTAGTTTCCTTTGTCTTAGCTCCTACACAAAGTCTTTTCTTAGGCCTCCCAGTTCTTCCTTTCTCATATACTTTGAATTCACTTAGTATGTTGCATTTACCTATGTAGCTGCATTTCATGTAGATTGAAGATTAGCCTTAGAATCAAGAAAATGTGAGTTCAAGTTCTATCTCCAACATTTACTAGCCATGCAACCCTGAGAAAGTCACTTAACCTTTTAGTGACCTAGACAAATTTCTAAGATGGTAAAATAGGGAAGAGTTGCCGGTCTGTATCAGAAGAGCGATAATAAAAACACAAAGTTAAGAGGAGGTGCCAGTCTCCATCAGTAAAGGGAATGATCACCCTGAAAGGTCCCTTAGTGAATAAATTACAGGTCTGGACCATTCCCTTCCCCTGCAAGAAAACAGTCGATGTTGTCCCCTTGCCCCTCCTTCCCCCTCAGCCCATGGTAGACTACAGGCTCCTAGAGGGCAGGCACTGTTTCATTTTTGTTTTCATGTCATTAATGCCTAGCATAGGATCTCGTGCTTGCTGTGTCACATTGAACTGACAACTTTGATGGTAAATGAGAAGGAAGAAAATGTGTGCATGCACTGTGGCTCATACATAGGTTCACTTGGGATCATTTATTGTTGTTGTTTAATTGTTTCAGTTGAATTTGACTCTTCATGACTCCATATGGGGGTTTCTTGGTAAAGATACTAAAATGGTTTGCCATTTCCTTTTGTTCAGCTCATTTTACAGATGAGGAAACTGAGGCAAACAAGGTTCAGTGACTGGCCCAGGGCCACATGGCTAGTTGGTGTAAATGGCTGAAGTTGAACTCTTGTCTTCCTGACTGCAGGTCCTATGCTTTATACCAGGGGGAGAGAACCTGCATCCTCACATGTGGCCTTCTAGGTCCTCGGGTATGGCCTTTTGACTGAGTCCAAGTTTTATAGAACAAATCATTTTCTTAAGGGGATTTGTTCTGTGAAGTTTGGATTCAGTCAAAGAGCTGCACTTGAGGACCTGGAGAGCTACATGCGGCCTCTAGGCTGCAGGTTCCTCAGATCTATCCACTGTGCCATCTAGCTGCCCCATAGGAGCATAGTTATAGAACTGGAAAGAATCCAGAAGACTGTATAGATCAACCCCTTCATTTTGCAGGTGAGGAAAGAAGAAAAGGAAAAGGCCCAAAGATGTGAGCAGACTTGCTCTAAACTACCCAGGCAGGACTGGCAGAGCTGGGATTCAAACCCATGTCCTCAGACTCTAAGTCCAGTGCTCTTTCTATTACCAGCAGTAATAAAACTAGCAGTCTCAAGAGACCCAGAGAGGAATTCAAGTTGCTATCAATTGGGACCCTGACTAGCTGACACTGACTCAATAGAGAAGTCAACAATGAATTCAGAGGCTTTGGACTGGAGCATTCTTCTTAATCAGGAAGAAATAAACACTGTTGAAACCCAAGTTTTAATGAAACGTTTCATGAGCTAGAAACGGTCCAAATACTAAGACGTCAACATATGTACCCATAAGCCTTGGTTTTCTCTCTAGCAACTGTTAGCTATCTCTTGCTACTTGGAGCAGTGGCAGACCCAAGGAAAGAAGCACAGGTACAACTATTTTTCAGAGCAGAAACACTTTGAGGGAGAGAAATGCTCTGTCCCTCAAATCCTCCCCAGCAAACAAATGAAGAAAAAAAAATACTTTGCAGCTTGTTCCATTTCACACTGTGATAAAACATGACATTTAGACTTAAGTACTTTGCACAGTCCCCAGGGCTATGATCAGGGCACAGAACAGCTGTATGTGTAATTAAATAAAGCTAATTTAAATAAATTAGATTTACTAAAAATCACTCCAAGTTTGCATTTGTCAAAGTAGTTTTGTTTTTCTTTTAATGTGAGCTGTTATGACTTTTTTCTTAAATCTGTATTTTTAGGATGTGGTGGGCTCTAAGACATGTCACATTATAAAACACTAAAAATGGAAAGTTTTCCCCTTAGTCTTCAATTTGAAGGCATAGTTTTATTGCTCTTTTGCACAGATGCACTGCAGGTGAACATTTGTGATATAATTGTCCTTCAGGGTACCAAGAAAGAGAGAGTGAAATAAAGCCAAACTGTGCTTTTTGAACTTCTAACAAGGCTCTGCCTCTCTGTCACACAAAACATCTCCATCTCTGAAGGAAGCACAAGGACTCTCCTTGCCATGGAGGATACCTGACTGATTCACATTTATATGGGTATTTAAATGGGAATTGATAGTCAAGAAATTGCTCAAGTGGCCCTATTTGTGTCCAGACTTGAAAAAGGGGATGGCACCTCAAGAAAGCTAAACATTATTTGAATGGAAATGAGCACATAACTAACTTTAATGGGCCTGACTTTCTGGTTGGTATGATATGATTATCATGGGCCCTGGAATTGTTTTTGTAAAAGGAAAAAATATTTCTGGGAACCAAGGTGAATTGAGGTTTGACCTTTTTTTCATACTATGTCTCTGAAGACATTTTCTCTCATACATATTTGTTTGTAGGTTTCAGGAATGAACTGCATTGATCTTGCTTTTAGAAATCAGTTATAGAAGCAAACAGGAGCCTCCATGATTTATGACTAGGCCACATGATCATTCCTTAGAGATGCTTCTACATGTGCAGATAGAGGACAGTTGTGAAGAAGTGGGCTTACAGATATTTTAAGCCAAATAACCCAATTCCTTCCCTCCCACACAAGTGAAAGTGAGTCTAAATTGGAAGTGATGGAAGGAAGTAAAGAAGGAAAGGAAGGAGGGAGGGAAGGAAGGAAGGAGGGAGAGAAGGCAGGAGGGAGAGAAGGAAGGAGGGAGGGAGGGAAGGCATTTGTAAACACCATCCATGATAAACTTTTCTGGAGTTTAATATTCAATACCCAAATTCTATTTTCTTCCCAAACCATTAACTTAATCCCTAATTTGTTTCTCTTCTCCCCAACCTCCCTACCCTATTCTAATTTGCACACAATATTGGAAAACAGAGTATGCCCTTACCACCACAAAATTACATCCTTATGCTCACATTTGAAATGATTCTGATATTCCATTATTGGCTAGGGAGAATGAGTTTGGAAAAGAAGGCTTGTAGAATGAAACTATTTGGGACTTCATTTCCCAAGTGCCAACATTTAAGCTTTTATTTTATTGAACACAGTTAAACTCTTTAGTTCATAATTAATAGAGCACTAGACCAGTTATAGCACTTGCCCATAATTGATCCTGTACCTCTTATGGACACAATATTCTATCTTTGTAGGTTTCAATGACAATCCTATTAATTATCCACAAATCATACATATGTCATGACAAATACACAAATGAATTTCCAAGAGGAAAGCTAGGTGGCACAGTGCGTACAGCAGTAGATCTGAACTCAAGAAGGTCTGAATTTTAGCCTCAGACACTTACTAGCTATGTGACTCTGGGCAAGTCACTTAACATTTGCCTTAGTTTCCTCATCTGTAAAATGGAGGTAATAGCACCTGCCTCCCAGAGTTGTTTCAAAGATCAAATGAGATATTTGTAAATTGAATTGCAAACTTTAAAGTGCAAAGTAAATGATATCTATTATGCTATTAATTCAATGGTCAAAAATAGATAAATGTGGTATAACATATTAGCCATTCCATATATGCTAATGTCTAGAGTATGTGTTCACTACTCTTGTTTTTAAACCTTATAATCATAAATTTTCAGTAAGTGAAAGAAACACATTTTAATTCAACTGAGCTTTAAATGATTCTAGCGCTTTAGAACATTGCCTACCTAACACATAGTAGGCACTTAATAAATGCTTATTGTTGATGACATTTTCATTAAAAATTAAACCAATAAACAAAACCATTTTATGATCATATTATGCTTATGGATATGATTACCAGATCAATATCTAAGGGAAACTGTGATATAGTGTATGTGTGTGTGTGTGTGTGTGTGTGTGTGTGTGTGTGTGTGTGTGTGTGTAGGGTGATGTGCCTCAAATTCTATTCCTATTTATATATTCTGGAGAGGCATGGTGATAGTGGAAAGCATACTGGCTTTATGGTCAGAGCTAACTCTAAAACTTCCTATCTGTATGACCATAGAGGAGTTACTTAATCTCTCTTAATCTAAACCTCACTATCCTCACTTATAAAATGGAAGTAATGATGTTTGCATTGTGTTCATCATAAGGCTAACTTTGTAAAACTTAAAGCACTGTATAAATGGTAACTTAGCTAAATTGGTCAAGACCATTGCTAAGTGCACTGGTTAAATCTCCACATGGGCCAACATTACAAAAGACCTGTGTACGAACCATGGCCTTATTAGCTGTGTTACTTTGCACAAATCACTTAACTTCTCTCAGTTTTAGTCTACTTACCTGTAAAACGAGGGGGTTAGACTACATGGCTTCTAAGATTCCTTCCAATTATAAATCTATGATTCTATGCTCATATAATCACCTATCACATTATGATACAAATACCAGCAGTTTACATTTCTATAATACTTTATAGTTTTAAAGGGATCTTCTTCATAGCAAACCTAAGAAGTTGGGGGAGAAACATGCCATGAGTTCTCTACGTTCTTCCTTCCCTTCCCCTCTTCCTTCCCTTCTCCTCTTCCTTCCTTCCTTCCTTCATACTGAAACACCTTTGTCCTCTTTCCACCTCTTTAAAATAACTTTTCTCCAAAGTTCTGTCCTTGACATTCTTCTCCTGCTACACTCTCCCTTTCCAACTTTTCATAGGATATCCCACATGGATATACCTCCAGTTCCTCACACTCAATGTATCCAGAAGTTAGTATATTATCCTTTCACTAAATCTTTTCACCTTTATGATTTCACTGTTTCCATTAATGCACTAATATTCTTCATCTCTCATATTCATTTACTAATTCTTCTACAACTTTAGCATCCATTTCCTCCCTTCTATAGCCACCACCACTGTCCTAGGACAAGCTTTCATTTTCACTTCTCTGGACTATTGCAAAAGAGTCCTAACAGCTAACTGTGCCCACTTCACTCCTTTCTCACTCCAATATATCCTTCATATTAGTGCTTTTATAGATCAGATGATGTCTCCATTCAAAAAATTTTCACAGTTTCCTATTGACTACTGAGTATAGTTCAAATTCCTTTACCTGGCATTCAAGGTCCTATACTCAAAGAAATTACAAGGAGAAATGGCATGGACAAAGATGTAGAGCTAGAAGGGAGTATGGCTTTTTCAGGGGAAAATTTAAGGGATCAGCCCTGCTGGAGTGAAGATTTCATGTTGGAGCATAACAGGAAATAAGTTTGGAGAGGTAAAATTGGTGAGAGTCCGTGATAAGTAGCATCTTCTGGACCCTACCTACCACATTTCTTCACACTGGACGTCTTCTTCCCTCCTGCCAGGCACATTCCTCTCCATCCCCACTTTCCTCCTCTTGCTCTAAGAGAACTATAAACTCCAAACTATGGAAGATTTTGAGTCATAGGCTAAGAAATTTTGTCATCATATCATAGGTAATAGAGAATTACTAAAGATTTTGAGGAGGGGAATATTATAAAATCAGTATTTTAGGAATAGTCTGACATGTGTAAGAGGTTTGTTCTTTGCAAGATTTTAATATTAACCAGACCTCTCTTCCTAATGTTAGCTAATTTATATCGATATTAAAGTATGGATTTTAGCTGTAATATATGTTTGGGGGGGGTCCTTGCATATTTATATCTTATTATTAATTCCTATTGATAATTGGACTGATTATACTATCAGTCACTCAGAGAAGAAGTCATTGAAAATATACATAAGGAAAGAAAGAAGGGAAGAAATTTATCACTTCTTTTCTAATTCCTTTTTTTGCTCTCTACCTCTTTTTTCTCACCTCTTTTATCATTCACTACAAGTATCCCAATTTAGTCTTTACCAAATATAGCTTGTTTTCCCAATTCCTGTTAGTCTTGCCCAAATTGGATCTTCATCATTCACAAAAATAACCCCTGATTACTATATTATACTCACAGTTTGCCATTTTGGATGAACTTCTCCGAAATTTGATAGCCCACACAGAACGTTTCAATATCTCACGCTTCCCAATAAGCCTGGGTTTTATCTACAAAATAAATCAAGTGAAAACTATCGTCCAACTCCCCAGTGATCTTGCTGCCAGCCTTAGAGCCTATAAACTTTGTCCTAATTAACTCCCTGTGTAAGAGCTCCTGCATAATCTGGAGATTCCTATTTTCAGTTTCTGTCCTACTTTGCCCTATCTTTCTCCAACTATTTGCTCCTTGAAAATCTCATGAGGTCTGATCATTTCCAAAATCAATTGCCAGGCAACCAAACCTCACCTTTTGTCAAGAGCTAGATGTATTTTTAAGTCAAAGAGAGGAAAAGTGGAGAGGAAGAATTCTTTAAGCTTATACCTTGTCACACTAGCTAATAAGTTCCATTGATTAATCATCTTAGTAGGAAATAGGGGCTGTTTTGGATAAATTAATGTAATCAGTACAATGTTGCCAGCAGAACTGGCATATGTTACTGAAGTGTTGTTTGAATGCCAAAGGGGAAGAAGTATAATAAATAAGATTGTTTTTATTCCTGGAGCAAATTGGATCAATATGCATTGGGAAAAATGAGCCCAGGAAAAGTTCATTCATTTTGGCCATCTATGGGACGTATACAAATCACTACACCTCACCAGTAGATGAAACAAATAAGCACCTACCCACATACTATGATTTCAAGGAAACTGTCCACAGTCTCTTGACCCCAAAATTTGAGCCCTGCCAATTTCCCATTTCCTGTCATTCATTCTTCTTTATTCTGGCTAACCTCCTTGCTAATTCATTTCTTTGCCACTATTGCTCACCTTAGGGCCTCACTGTCCCAAACGGTGAAAGCCCATGATAAGTAGCATTTAATAGACTGTACCTATTATATTTCTTCATTCACACTGGCCATTTTGTACCCTCTTACCATGTGTGTTTCTCATCCTCCCCATTTTCTACCTTTGGCTCTATGGACATTATAATAGGATTAGTACTACCATAGCTTCCAGAATGGGAATCAACCATCCTACTATTCCACTCATCATCCTGGTGACTTCTCATACCAAAAAACCTTTCTTTGGGTCCACCCATTCCCCAATACACTTTGTTTCACCCTACCAGAATACAAGCTCCTTAGGGCAGGGACTGTCTAGTTTTTCATTTGTGTCCTCCCTCAGTGCCTACAGCACAATATATAATAAATGAATTTTTCATTTATTCATTCATTATATTTATTTCGTGCATTTTATTCATTCATCCATACTCTATGAAATTATACCATTAAATATAAACTACCTTCAAGCTTGAAAGCTCTGTGTTTATTTAAAAAAATAAATCTGAGCAAGGGGTTACAATACTTAGGCCTTTATCAGCTAACATTTAGAAGATGGGGAGAGGAATATATCAGTTGGTTTGAGAAAGTTGTTTTAGAGAGTGGAATACAAACTAGACTCTTGAAGAGGCTGGGATATCAGAAAATGGATATGGAATAACTGGAATGAGAATGATAACTGGCTCTAGTCAACAAGGGTTCTTAATCTTAGCACCATGAACTTTCAAAAAATATTTTCATATTTTAATATAATTGGCTTCCTTTGTAACCCTATGTATTTTATTTTATTTATTTAAAATATTATTCTAAGAAGGGTCCATAGTCTTCACTAGACTTCCAGAGGGGTACATGACACACAGAAAAGGTTAAGATCCCCTCAATAGAGCCAAAGAAAAAAGTCAACTTACTAACAGGCTTTCCACGGATAAAGGCAGTATAGGGACATCTTTTCCACCACCTCTTTTCCCTTCTTGACCCCATACAACCCTAAATAACAGCCTACATATAGAGTCAGCCCTGGCCACAGGTGAATCAACTATATTATAACTGGATTGATGACTAAAATAATCAGTTAATTTGCATTTTGCATGTACAGGGTGAATAATGCCACAATTCATTCATTGCATGTATTATATAGTCTTCTATTTTCTTCTACAATAACTGAATTAAGCTCTCATGGAAGTCATAGAGTGCCTTATGGAATAACAATAATAATGATGATGATGGTTAACATTTATATTGCATTCTAGTTCTCCAAAATACCTATATATTCTCTCATTTTATCCTCACAACAACCTTATGAAGGAGGTTTTGCCCATTTTGCAGAAAAGGAAACTGAGGCTGAGAGAGGTTAAGTGACTTGCCCAGAGTCACACAGCTAGTAAATATTGGAGGGATTTAGACTCAGCTCTTAAGGACTCCAGGTCCAGCATTCTATTTACTATGTTACCAAGGTAAGAATTTTTAGAATCATTTCTCAAAAATCAGAAAAGATTTGAGAAGTAGTGAGCTGGAGACCTCTCTTTGACACCCTTGACGGGTACTCATTTAGCTTTTATTTGAATTCAATTACAGAAGTATTTATTAAGCACTTGCTGTGCACTAGGCTGCAGTGCCAGACACTAGGAATACAGAGACAAGCAAGGAACAGAACTCTGACCCTCCCTCCCTAGTTCTGGAGTGTTCTGTTCCACTTTTGGCAGTGTTCATTTTTAGGAAGTCGTTTTCCTTCAAAGGAGCTGAAACTTCTGCCTTTCTATAGTATCTATACATTGGTTCTAGGACTTTCCTGCAGGTCTGAGCAAAACAAGTCTGATCTCTCTTCCATATGACAGCTCTTTCAACACTTAAAGACAGCTCTCATGTCCCATCCTAAATCTTCCAGGCTAGAGACTTTGGATGAAAATATACTCTATATGCCCACAATAAAGTCTGCATATTTTCAGTCCAAAAAGATATCCAAGACTGTCTGTCAACTTAGACATCTGAATTTGGCTTTTTCTCTAGCTCTAGATGTTTTTAGTTTCTTATTTTCTTATTTCATTTTTATGATAAAGAAAACAGATGTCATAGATTTTCCCCACTGGCCTTTCTACCCACATATTGCTGACTCTTTTATATTGTAATTTAATATGACACTATGAAATAAAAGCAGGCATGTGTGCATCCTACATGGATGCCCCATTGTGGCATGAGATAAACCTAGATTCTTAAAAACTGTAATGGTGAAGGTTTGAGTTCTAGAAAGAAGCTCTACTTACCAAGATGGAATTGCTCTAGGAATGGGCCATGGACATTATATCAACTCTATGAAGATCAATGTAGCTCATTTAGAGAAGCTCAGTATCAGAAAGTTAACCGCCCTATGATGAACCTTTGACCCACAGGGATTCATGAAATGGTTAAAAATACAAAATAGCTTTCAGTCCTTTATAACCCTTTCTACTTCCACAGGGAAAGGAGCAAAGAGCCAGACAAGGGGACCAAGGGTTCTAAGAATTAAGACAGCCTTTTGACCATGCAAAAATATTTTATTTAAATTTCTGGTCCACTCATTTGTTGAACATCTAGAAGTACAATCAGTTTGAGAGAACAGGGCCCCTATCTCAGGTTAGGAAATTTGGAAGGAACAAAAATAGACACTTCTACAGCAGAATAGAAGAGGGTAAAGGGAGCACAGGCTCTGGTGTTAGTCAAGGAGCAGAGAAGAAGAGGCTTGCATGCAGGCAAGCTATGGGCATAGCAGAATGAACCCTGTTTTCTCCCTACCTCTTTCCCTCTGTTTCATAAAGAAGTCTCCTGACAAATAGCAGGTACTTAACATAAATGTGCATTTTCTTCCTTTCTCTACCCTGACCCTTCCCAGGGTCTCCCATTGCTACCCTCCTTTCCAGGCCAGCCTCTTACCCTTCCACAAGTAGTGGAGTTAACTCCATGTCGCCCCCTTAAGGATAACAGTCTCCATACCACTCTCTGCCCACACGCTGTCTGGGAAGCAGACTCACCAAGTCCTTCATGATGTAGTGAAAAGAGTCCCTGGTCACACATGCCGTGAGCTCTGCTTAAATAACTTCTGAATTTCCTTCCAATGATGATACTCTATCAAGTGAAATATTCCCCTTACTCAGTTATTCAACAAGTCACCACACCTGATTTAGAACTAGATGGGACCTTAGGAGAAACTGAATGAAACCTCTTCATTTTCCACTGGAAGAACTGACCATTTTGAGCCAATACAAGCCCACCTACTCATCAACACAACTACATCAACCTCTTACCAAAACATTTACCCCACCCCAGTATAGGAGATAGAACAGATAAAAGGTGCATTAATGAAAGTACCACAAGGGAAACTTGAAAGACAAAATTCAAAGCACCATAAAGCAAAGATTCAACCTTCTACCTTTAGCATAATGATTTAGCTAGTCAACTCGGACAAAAAGAATTACGCCCGCCTCCCCGAAATCAAGTGAGCTACTATAAAACAGCAATCAGAGCCAACTCATCTATGTAGCAAAATAGTGAGAAGATCTTATAGTAGAGGTTAAATGACTGTCCTAGGACTAGAGACCTAATAAGTTTCTGAGGTAGGATTTGAATCCAGATCTTTCTTATTCCAAGTCCAGGGCCCTTGCCACTATCCCTCACTGTCTACCATGTACCTGGCACCCATCTGAATTTGCCTTAATTACTTAATATGCTATTTTCACATCATGAATTGCAAAATTGATTTGAGAATACATTTCATGCTGTTTATACCAGTTGGTGCCGCTTGCCACAACCTGGTAGTGGTTGTTCTAGGGACAAACTGCTAGTTACAGCTATGCCAACAACCAAGGCATTGACATACTACAGAATAACTGAACCACATCCATATTGACTTCTCACTGTACCTGAAATCTAAAGACATAAAAAAATTCATAGACAGACCTGGAAGAGACCTCAAACATGATCTAGTATAACAAGCTTATTGCTTAAATAAGAAAACTGAACCCCAAAAAGGTTAAGGCAGTCAACAGGCATTCATAAATGTTCACTCCATACCAGGCACTGGGCTAAGTGCCAGGGGTACAAAGAAAGACAAAAGCAATCTCTGCCCTAGAAGAGCTCACCTGCTACTTAGGGCGTCAGCATGTAAAAACGTGTATAAGAGATATACAAAGCAGATAGAAGGTAATCTGAGAAGAGAAGCCAGTAGCATCTGGAGGAATCAAGAAAGGCCTGCTGTCAGAGATGGGAATTAAGCTGAGTCTTGAAGGAAGCTAGGGAAACCAAGCAGCAGAGGGGAGGAGATAGCACATTCCAGGCATGGGAGACGTTCAGTGCAAAAACACACAGACAGGAGATAACAGTGTCCTTTTGGAGAACAAGTAGGCAAGTAGGCTGATGTAGCAAGATTGTAGAATACACAAAGAATAAAAGTATAAGAAGACTTCAAAAGTAGGAAGGAGCATGGTTACAAAGAACTTTAAATGCTAAATAGAAGAATTTATTTTTGATTTTTCAGTAGGGAGCCCAATGGAGCTCATTGAGGATAGGGGTGACCTAGGCAAACTTACACTTCAGAAAAAATCACGTTGGCAGCTGAGTGGAGGTTAGAAGCCTATTCTAATAGTCTAAGCTAGAGGTGGAGAATAGATTGGAGTGGGAAAAGACTTGAGGCAGAGAAGCCAGTTAGAAGACTATTCTAATAGTCTAAAGCTAGAGGTGACGAAGGCTTGAACTAGAGTTGTAGCTGTATGAGTAGAGAGAAAGGAATATATACAAGAAGCATAAAAGGTAAAAATATGTGTATGTGTGTATATATATTATATATATACACATATATGTGTATATATATATATATGCATATACACACACACATATACATATATTGGCAATGGATTAGATATAAGGGTGAGTGCAAGTGAGGAGTTTAGGACAACATAAGAGTAGATAACTGGAAGAATGGTAGTGTCTTTGGTAGTAGTAGAGAAGTTCGGCAGAGGGCAAGGTTTCTGAGGAAAAATAATAAGGTCCATTTTAAATAAGTTGAGTTGCTCATTCCTACAACTTATTAGCAGCTAGTTGGTGGAATGGATAGAATGCTGGCCTGGAGTCTGGAAGATTTTCAAATTCAGCCTCTTACTAGCAGTGTGACCCTGAATGTCACTTAACTGCTGTCTAGTTCTTTTGTTGTTTTTTTTTTCATTTACAAACGGGGGATAATAATAACACCTACCTCCCAGGATTGTTGTGAGGATGAAATGAGATATTCGTAAAGCATATTATAAAAGCTAAGGCACTATATAAATGCTAGCAATTATTATTAGCTATTAAGTAAAAGGGGGGGATTTAAACCCAGGTCCCCTGGATACCACTTGCAGTTATATGGAAGGATAGCTTAAATGCTCTCCTTGGGAGAGTTCAATATAGAAAGTGTCAGAGAAGGTTTCATCATGTGCCCAAAAGCAATAAGAAATATTACTTCTTGAGTTCCTTTATCATCTTGTGCTTATAAGTAGGAACAAACAGAATACCATGATGAAAATTGCCAGCTGTATACCAGTTACATCACAAAAGATGAATAAGCAGAAAAACTATTTGAAGAACTTGACGAGTTTCTCCAAATTGTCTGTATTCTACCATGGTCTGATCACATGTGAAGTATTATGTTCAGTTTCTGTGTCACAGATTAAGAATAATGATAAGCTAGAGAGAGTCAAGAGGAGAGCAATTGGGTTGCTGGAAGGCTCCAAGTCCATGTCATATGAGCATCGATTGAAGGACTGGGAACACTTAGCCTGGAAAAGAAAAGAATTATGGGAAATGTGATAACACAGGCTATCATGTGGCAGAGGGATTCATTTGGTTCAAGAGGGAGCAATTGGCAAAGATACTTGATGTGAGAAAAATAAATGTCTTAATAATTATAGCTGTCCAAAAATGGAAAGTGCTGCTTTGGGAAGTAGTGAGTTGTGCATCCTTAGAAGTACCCAAGCAGAGTCTGGATAACAGCTCCCCATATATGTCATCCCAGGGATTCCTTCTGGCCATGGGCTGGATGAGACAGCTCCTGAGGTCCCTCCCAGCTCTGGAAATGTATGATTGCATGAACTTACACCTTGATGCTTAGTTCTGTTGTTGCTTTTTTTTTAAAAAAACAACTATAAGTTTTGACAAAATATAATGATTAGGTTAAGTTAAAGCTATATCATTCTGTGTTTCTATCCTTAATATTTTCTTCTTTTAGTTAAGAGAGAAAGAAGTTAATGTTACTACCTTACCTTAGAGATTATCTTTAATTTACCCTGCACATATCTTGTCTGCACATAGTTGTTTGCATGTGTCTCCTTCATTATCAGATTGCGAGGTAGACTTTGCATTTCTTTGGATCCCCAGAACTTAGTACAATGCTGGCATAATTAGGCATTTAATAAATGATTACTAACTTGACTTGTTGACACAGTGACAACTATATTAGAAAACTTGATCTGTCATCTCTGAAAAATTGGAAATAGACAAAAGCAAACACAATGACTCTGCTACAAATTCTTACAAAAGCTTAACTGATGGAAAAGTAATTACAGCAAGGAGATAAACAAAAACCCAGAGATCATCTCAGCTGTCAAACACTTAATCTCCTTGTCAAGTCAAGAGATAGGCCAGCCAAATACAACACTAGTTTTGTATACAAGCCCCTTTATAAAATGCCACAGAGAAAAATGACAGAAGATGATGAGCAGAAGGGTCTCAGAGTAGCAACAAGCAGTTAAGGAGAAAATGAACCTTGAGTTTGGTTGGTGTGAAGCTCAGCTAGAACAACTTGTAGATAAAACTGAAGGACAACAAACAGAGGGAAAAGAAACAGATCTGTAAGCATTTTCTATAATCATTAGTTTTCATCAATGATCATGGGATAAAGTTCACTATATTTGCGACCGACAAACTATGTGAAGAAGAAGTGATAATAACACTTAAGATGAAGTTGGGAAGAGTGCCTAAACCTGACAAAATACATGCTGAAGAAATACATGCTGGAGCTAAGACAATTTCAAAGGCAATCAGGGATTCATTTTCAAGAAATCTCAAAGAAGGGAAAGTTCTAAAAGAATAAAAAAAAATCACAGATGGTACATTCACCAAGAAGACATCAATAACTATAGATTAAAATACCTATTTATTCATCTCATAAATGTCTCTTCAAGTGTAATATATACATATATATGTACACCCATAGTTACATATATGTATGTATATATATATGTGCATATATATATATATATGTGTGTGTGTGTATATGTGTATATTATATATATAGTTACTGTGTGTGTATCTTGGGGGGGGGTGGCATCCTTGATGAAAACATAAGAAGGCCTCCTGTGGATTATTGTCTGTAGAACACATTTTTACAATCAGAGCACTGACTAAAAGTTATAGAAAACACTACAGATGCTGAGGCTACTTTGTTAATTTTTAAAGTATTACTTTCAGCTTTAAAGTTTCCCCTCAGACAAGATACTTTTCTTGCATATGTAAAAATTATACATTATAGCAGACAGAATCACAGAATTTGAGAATTGGACAGCAGAAGTTAGCTTGTCCAATCTATATATTAAAGGAATCCTACTTTAACATAATTGAAAAACTCATCCATACTTTGTTTGAATATCTTCAAGGAGTGGGAACCCATCTCCTATCAGGGCAGCTCATGCCACTTTCGAACAGTTCTAATTAAGAAGATTTTCCTGTCATTGAGCCTAAACTTCTACCCATTGCCCCTAATCGTGGGACCAACTAAAGAAAAAATGTTATCAGTGACCTGATCATAAAACAGGGAAACTCTTTGTTTATCTAAAATATTTTCCAATGTCTTGGGAAGTAAAAATGGAAGAAAGATTTCCTCTTGATAATGTGATTCTCCTTTTCATAGATGGCATTCTATTAACTAGATAAAGCTGAGAATGCTTATAGCTCTCCTCAGTGTAATTCATACTAGGAGATCAAAATGGATGAAAATGTATATTGCTCAGATCATGAGATACAACTGGGTGGGCAGACCATGGATATGGCCCATTAACGTGGAGATGTCTAGGTGTGATTTATGAAGACATATATTTATTTTTGGGGTGTGTGTGTGTGTGTGTGTGTGTGTGTGTGTGTGTGTGTGTATGTGTGTGTATGTTGGAAAATTGCTACAGATGAACAATGAGCTAGGCCCACAACTAAGTAGAAGCTAGATATCTGCCAGGATAGCATTTGCAAAATTAAACAGTATTTTCAATGATCCCAAAAGACTTGCTGCCACAAAAGCCAACTGGTTTGATGCTAATATGCTTATGTGATTCTGAATCATGTCTCAAAAGAATCAAATTGGCAGCGGAGCAAAAAAGGGAATAGAAAGATATATAGTGAATTATGTAAGCTAAGGCCTACTTAATCACAATGAAATCCATACAAGACATGAAGCAAAAGATCCAACCAAAGCCATGCATGACCAGAGATAGAGGTAAGCAAATCATCTAGCAAAAATGAAAAACAATAGGTGGATCACCTGGTGTAGCATCAATACCTTTCCTATATTAAAAGAACCAGAAGAAGACATCCAGACCTAATGGAAGAAATTAAAACCTTGTTAGAAAAGCATGAAGTACCTCCCATCCCCATCCTTCTGTCTGCTATTAAATTGTTCCAAAGATGCTTGCTGTGAGATGAGCTTATTCAACTACAAAAACTGACATTTTGTCTACCTATATTCATCAGAACGTCAATTATAGAAGAATAATAACAGGATAGAGATTGGTACCAAGATCATTTCTATGTGAACTCCATCAAAAAGGATGATAGGAATGAGGCAGTTACGAAGCAACACCATTCAACCATATTAAACACCAATTATTTGCATCTACTCTTTCCCTCTGAGATTACCCTCCATGTACACTGTATATACCTTGTATGTACATAGATGTTTGCATGTTGTCTCCCACATTAAAATGTAAGTCACTTGAGAGGGGGGACCTCATTTTTGTCTTTGTGTCCCCAGTATGCAGCATGGTGCCTGGTACATAGAAGATGATAAATATACTTGTTGACTGACTGTTAACTGACTGTAACACATTGTCTTAGGTCTGGAGATACAGGTACAAAGAATGAAGCAATAACTACTTGTGAGAAGCTTGCATTTTAATTTATAATAACAGAATTAGTTTGTGTTGTAATCCTCACGACTTTTTAAGGAAAATGAATAGGTGAAATTGATTATACAACTTCCCTCTTTCTAGAATTCCCTTCTTTCCTTCTTTCCCCTCATCTAAACCTTTCTCCTTTGTTTCTCCTGTCTGATCTCCAATAGCAAGTTTAATCATCATCATCATCTATTTGGTACTTAGCATATACTCCCTTTATTGTTAATTGTCTTGTATATCTGTGTTCTTTGTATCTAACTAACTGTAGGTCCCTCTAGGGCAGGAAATGACTTGTACCATTTTGTAGATCCAATGTCCAGTATAGTGCCTTATATTACGTCAGTACTTAATGAACCTGATGATGAGTGATGTGTAAGAAGAGCAGCAAGACTAAGAGACTTAGACTTGAGTCTGTCACTCACTACCAACTCAGCCTTTGGCATGTCTCCCTGACTTCCCTGAGCCTGTGTTCTCTCTTCGATAAGTAAGAGTCACAAAACTTACCTAACTCATACAATTGTCAATAGGTTCAAATGGGATCGTGTATGTGATGGCACTTAGCAATTGTAAAATACTCTATCAAATTATGGAATTTTTCTAGCTTTAGACTAGGTCAGCTTGGAAATAATCCACTATACCAGACCTCTGTTTAGTTACAAATTATTCTTAGAAAATTTGGGGAAAGGGAAAAGAAGTTTTGTCCCTCAGCCACACAATTCACACAGTTGAGAATACAATTTAGTTCTTTCAAAAGAAAGCAAAAGCCAAGGCCTGGGGAAAACCAGAGGCTAGGGGAAATGATAGCATAGAGTAATGGAAAGCATAAAGAGAGGAAGATGTTCAAAAACAAGATCCTGAGTTATGAGTCATCTACTGAGATTTAACGTAAAGTATCTCAGTAATTAGTTCATAAGTTCAATAATGTTGCTCTTGAACAGACGATCATTGAAACTGTATTTGAAGAAATACATGAAAATAAGTCACCATGGAATCTTAACACAATAAGGTACTTTTCTATAGAAATGTAAGGATTATAAAATGCTTTCCTCATAGTAGTCCTATGAGGTAGTTAGCGCAAGTGTTACTATTACCATTTTACATATGAGGAAACCAATGGTTAACTAGGCCATTGGAAGTAACAAACCTAATAGGTGTCAGAGGCAGAATTTGAACCCCAAATCCAGTTCTCTTACTATCACTGAGATCCTAAAACATAAACTGAAAGACAATATAAACATCCCTAAGCCTAGGTATCTTTAAAAAATACCCCTGTATCCACATTGAAAAATAGGGTTTCATATTGGAACCTCAGAAAAAGGAAAATAATTGAATGGTATCTGACCCATGGGTTAGTGGACAAATGTGGTGAATTTGTGTAGGTGATCATTAGCTCTGCCACAGTGCCAGAAAGGCCTTCTGCTTACATTAATGTTTAACTAGCCAATATAACCCTTTCATCATAATGCTTATTTAAAGCCTTGAATATTTTTACTAATTCAAAGTCAGAAAGATGATAAGCTCTACCAGAGATGACGTTTGCAGTGATATTTACCTTTGCAGACCCATCTGAAATTAAAATATGGCTGCTAGACACCAAATATCTCCAATTGTCTTTGCAGCCATAATTACTCCAGTGAGTTATTGGTGCTCCTTTGCTGATTATTAATAATTAACCACAGAACTATGAAGTATCAGGCCTGTTAGGGACTTTGGAGATTATCTAGTCCAGTCTCTTAATTTTATAGATGAGGAAAAAGAGGCTGAGAAAGGTTAAATGACTGCTAGTAAATGGCAGAGCCACAATTAGAACCCAAATTTCTGATTCCAAATCCAATGTTCTTTCCTACTACATCATTCTGCCCTCAATGTAATGTTAGCTTTGGAAGTAAAAGCTTTGACACATCTACTGGTTATAACAATGGCTTACCCAACACAGTGTCCAGGAATTTTCCAAAATTGGCCTCAGCAGCCCACCTTGTATGTGTGAAGAATAAGAAGGAGGCAGTGATACATCTTTCAGCCACATGATGAGGAAAGGACAATGCTTGTGTTTCACCTGGTGGTGGGAATGTTGGTCCATCTACAGATGAACATCTATATTGAATGAATCATCCAGCAGCACTCTTGACTGGTTTCTTACACTATCACCGCAGTGTACAATCCTGCCACTTTCAGCAGTGTTCTTCTATTAGAGATGGTGCTTTGCTTGGCAGACTCCTAGTAGCTCTAAGTAGAAACTATTCTCTCCCACTTCATATTTGCTTGATGTTCCAGAACCTTCAGAGCCCTGGGGAACAGAACTCACAATGATGATGGCATCCATCAGCTTTTCTTTTGGCATCTTCTTTTTCTCATTATGCTTAAATCTTCCAGTCATTAAGTCCTAGTCCATTGTACTTATAATCAATATTTTGGGCTCATTTTTTTTGCTCTCCCCTGTTCTTTCCTAAGTCAGACTGAGTTAAATCAGACCAAATGAAATCCCTAAAAGAGGAAAAGACATTTCTGATTTTTACCAAAATGTCCCCAAAACTCTTAGGTACTTTGCTTTCATGTTGTTTCTTTTCTTCCAGATTTCTCTCTCTCTCTCTCTCTCTCTCTCTCTCTCTCTCTCTCTCTCTCTCTCTCTCTCTGTCATATACGTGTGCACATACATGTTTTCCCCAAGATGCATGGATTTCCTCTAACCAGAAAAAATAAAAACTTGACCTTTTTATGGTCATCCAGCAGGTGTGCCTAGAAAAGGTGACCTCTAAGGTTCCATATTGCTCAAAATTTTGTGATTCTGTTTTTGGTATTTTTGTTTTGTTCTGTTTTTTTTTCTTTATTTTTCATTTCTCACCAGTGATCTATACTCACTGTTTCCATTTCTCCCCCATCCTTCCTTGCTTTGGTCCCTAGAACCTGAATTTTCCTCCTAGATTCAACTGAAATTTCCCTCTTGAAAGTCATCAGTGCTCTTTTGTCACTGCATTCAAATCCAATGTCAAATCTAAAGGAGTTTCCCTCAGTGATTTGTCTGTAGCATTTAATACTGTTGACCACCTTTCCTTCTTAAAACTACCTACCCCTCTGTAGCTCCTACACTGGGCTTATTCCCACTGGCATTCACAAGTTTGGTCCCCAAAAGTACCTGACCACTACACCCTTCAAGATTCTAGGGCCTGGGATTTCAGAAAAACCTGGAAAGACTTAGATGACCTGATGCTGAGTGAAATGAGCAGAGCCAGGAAAACACTGTACACAGCAACAGTAACATTGTGTGATGACTAACTTTGACATACTTAGCTCTTCTCAGCAATGCAAGGCTCCAAGACAATTCCAAAAGATTCATGATGCAATCTACATCCAGAGAAAGAACTATGGAGTCTGAATGCAGATCAAGGTATACTAATTTCTCTTTTTTTTTTTGCTTCTTCTTTCTCATGGTTTTCCCCTTTGGTTCTAATTCTGCTTTACAACATGACTAATGTGGGAATGTATTTAAAATATGTACATATATAGTCTATATCAGATTGCACGCCATCTTGGGGAGGGAGGAAGATAGGAAGGGGGAGAAAATTTAGAACTCAAAATCTTAAAGAAGTGAATGTTGAAAACAAACAAAAAATAATAATTAATTAAAAAAAAGGTTTTTAGGGCCTGAAGGGATGGGTTCCTAGTATTATAGCTCACAAGTTCCAACTAACATGCTCCTCAGTGATTCTCAGTGAGTAGTTTCCATTTGCTTTTAGCAAAGGTATAATAAGTAGAGTAAGAATAGAAGGGAAAACAAATAAGCAAACAAAAAAAACATTCCCCCCAAAGTGAAGTGATTCTCCCTACATCTACAACATTTCTGAGAATAGGATCAAATTTACAGTAACATGGTAGTGAGGCACACATGTGGCAAAGGGGTACCTCTTAACTCCTGGTTATCCAAAGTCTTTCTCTCCTTTCATGGAGTCTCCATGGAATACTCCCCTCTGCTGGGCTCTGAGAATCAGCATATTTGTAAAGGTCCGCGTCTCAATTACACGGGCACATCCCTGAAGCTGCCATCATTCCTGGGTGGCTCTTTTCACATCCGTATGCACATATTTCCTCAATCTCGGGTCCCTAGTACTGTAGTGGTGCCAATAACTGTATTACTGACTGCAGACTCTGGCAGGACATCCCATCACTGTAGAAGCTCTCTGGAACTCACATGCTTGCCTGAGAAAGGAGAAGAAAGAGAAACCCCTGTAACTGGTTAAAAAAATAAGGTACGCCTCTGGCCCATTGCATGAAATAGTGAGCCAGTTTAGAATAGAGGCATGCAAGCAGCAGGCCAGAAAAGGTCTCTCTCCTGTTCCTCCAAGTAATTCTCAACCTCATGGAACACATATTCTTCTGAGTAACTTGCATTCTACTGCACAACTTTTATGGCCTAAGTTGATAGAATTTATACTTGGCATGTAGTAAGCATGTTGATTAATTAATTAGTGTGTTCCTTCAAGTATAGAGGGAGTGATAACCATCCTCTGTCCCATTTCCAGATGCAGGATTTATGCTGACTTTATATTGGGTATATCACAGTTTTATACTAGCCTTTTGTCTAGTCACTTGAGACTAGTCCTATTTTAATGTCTAACACTATTCAATTTCCTTTAAGACTTCAAGCAGTGGACAGAAAGCCAACTAAGTTTCAAGTTACAGGACACAGATCTGAATCTTGGCTTTATCACTTACTACCAATGAGATCTTGGACAAATCACTTGGCCTATAACTTGTTTCCTGATCTGAACAATGAAGAGGTTGGACCACATTGCTTTTAAGAGTCCTTCCAGCTCTAAATGTATGGTTCTGTGACCCTGCAATTCCCCTGTATGTATACATTTGCTTCAGAGAATCCCTGTTATTTGTGGAGATCATAGAGATCAAATAATTAGAGCCTGAAAAAGACCTGAGGGCAGCTAGTTTCAGGATCACAGACTATGAGAAAGAAAGTACTCCAGAGATAATATATTCCAACTTCCTCCTCCTTTTATAGATAAGGAAGCAGTTCCAGCAAGGTTAAGTGATTTGTTCAACATTACATGGGTAGTAAACAGCATAGCTGAGATTTGAACCCAGGTTCTCTGATTCCAGATTTAGCTTTAGTTCCCCAAGATGCCTCTCTTGGCAACACCCAGAGCATGCTTGGATATATTCTTATTAGCTCTTCCTCTACACATCCTACTCTACTCATACTCTTGATTCTTTAGCCAGGCTGAGATTCAGCAGCTCTCCCACCAGTTGTGGGGGAAAGGGAGATTTGGAAAGAGAAACATTATGCCTGTATCCTGGAATAAAGTCTTCTCTTTGCCCTGGCTGGGGCATGGGGTCAGATGGCTGAAGAATCAAACTTGTTCCTCTGTTTAGCAGAACATTGTTATTGCATGTGGCCAAAAAGCTCTCCTGGTAGTTACTAGCAAGTGGATTCCAGGCTTCCATTCCTTTAAGGTTTGTGTTTTCCTTTCACTCTCTCCTTTTTCATTTCAGGACTCTGTTCAGTCAGAAGTTTGCTTCCTTCCCCTTTCAAGCAGTTTATGCTTAGGCTGCAATAATATACTCTCAATGTGACATTTAATTTCTACAGTTCTACACCAAGCTTCACAGTCCTTGCCAGCTGCTGGATGCCAGTTCTGACTGCCTTCTTCCAGTGGGGGGATCTAACTGGCTGTGCCCAGGCTTGCTGTGAGCAGGAAAAAACTGAAAAAGGTTTGTTTATCCCCAGAATTTGCCAGCCAGCAAAACACTTTTGCACAACTTCAAGAAGACTGGGAAATATATCGACCCATCTCTTTTCTCAGCACTAAATGAGGAAAAGGGAAAGTCTATCTTTAACTAGTAAGGGAAATGGAAGGCTGAATGAAGAGAAATTAGAGAGTGCCCTGGTCCTTTTCCCAGCCACTGTCTCCAGCATTCTTTTGGGATCCAGGTAGTATTGGCCACAAGAAAGCAGGAGGGACAGTAACCATCCTTGGCAGAAACTGAAGCCCAAAGCCAAACTGCATTCACATTGCACTGCTGTGCTAGCCCAGAACTGTCATTAAAACTTGGAAACAATCGAATGGCAGTATTTTAGATGTCCTCCACCCATGTCCATTTTTCAATCTCACTAGATACAAAATCAAAGAACTGTGGAGTTGGAAATGATCTTAAAAGTCATTGAGTCAACCACTTAATTAGTGCAGGAAGCCCTCGTTAGGCTCACCTAACAGGTGCTCCTTCAGCTTTTGAAGGAATACGTCCAGGAACACGATGCATGCAGGGAGTCCATTCTTTGTTGGACAGTTCTGGGTAATTCATTCATTTAATTTAAGGAACATTCATGAAGTATCTGTTAAATGTAAGGTACTCTGCTACATGTAAGATATAACAATAATGACTAGAAAGACATACATGTATATACGTGTGTGTGTGTGTGTGTGTTTAAGGCAACATATAGAACATTTGCAGTTAAATACTTTTGAGGAGATAGTTCATTTCATTTAATGTGGCTTTAGCCACATGTGGGTGGCATGTTTGGCCAGGAAACTGCATGTAGAGAGACTAAGATCTAAGTTCCCTTTTTCTTGTAGGCCCCCAACTCAGTGAAGATGGCCTTTCTGGTTTTGTGTGTGTGTGTGTGTGTGTGTGTGTGTGTGTGTGTGTTTAACAAGTCCACCTCCAGTCCAGATGGCATAAGGAAGCTCGATAGTAGGTGGAAACAACAAACAACAGCAAGAAGCAGCTTTTAAACTCTTCCCCAAACTTTCACAAGAGGTCTCTCTCCATTTGTAAGCAGTGCAAAGGGCGAGAAGGAAATATTAGAGGACAGCTTGACAGCCTAAACAACACAAGCACTAGATGGAAACTCAGTGCTTCAGAAGACTCTCCAAGGAAGGCAAATGTTAGTTCATGCAGTAGTGCAATGAACTATTTTGCTGGAGTCACCTAAACAACTATTCCCCAGCCATGTTCCACAGTGGCCATGTATGGGAAGAACAGGAGATGAGAGAAGTGATGAATGAATGAAAGGCATTTATCGAATGTTTACTGTGTGCCAAGCACTTTGCTAAGCATTAAAGATACAAATCCAGATCCGTAAGTGTGACAGTACCTATTCTAGAGAACCTTACATTCTGATGGTGGGAAGTAATACACATAGTGGAGTGGTGGCTGGGAAAGGATGCTTTTAATCTGGAAATTACAAAGTTGGTAATATTAGGACACATTAGGATAGTATATTGCCTTGTCTAGAGGCCAGAGATTTGAACTCAGGTCTTCTTGACTCTAAGTCCAGCACTTTATTTATTACATCAAACTATTTCAAGAGAGCAGAACTAAGTAGCAGTTAAAAGAGGGGAGAATTCAGCATCATATAAGTGCAAGTTGTTTTTTTTATGCAATTAGAGCTGCTAAAAACGGAATGAGCTTCCCATCTTTGGCTATGTTCAAACAGAAATTGGATAGTCTTTGCATATCTGACATGCTACGTCATTAGGAGTAGCAACAGCCCAAACTTTTCCTGCAATGCTGGTGGCTTTCAATAGGTCCTGCAGGGTACAAGACAAAGGCCCTTTTGGAACTCAGGTAAGGACCCTTTGTAAGGGAGACCATAAATTAAAAATAAACTCTCTCTGGGAATGTCGTGAGGGCTGAGCCACAGGTTGGGTAAGACTCCAATGCAAAACCTTATTTTAGCTTTTATGAAAATTGCTGTCCCTACATGGTACTCTAGAGGACTTCTCTAGTCTTTGGAAAAGGGGAAAAATTATAAAAGGGAACATAAATGTCTCATTTCTATCACTTACTCTGACTTTGATTTCCCATGGTTAAAGGTTGACAAAGTCTTTCCTTCTTCCCAATTTGTTCTTTATTGTATATTATAAAGTTTAGTAAAGTTTTGAGACCAGGAAAAGGGGGGAAAATATCCAGTTTTTATCCTGAAATTATTATGTTTATCTTTTGGTTTTAGGAAGGTTGGCAAACTCATAAATCCCATCTTTCTCTAGCTGTTACTTCTGTCTGGTAAATTATTTCTTTATTCACAAGGCAATAAAAGGTCACTGGAAAGAAGAATATAATATTCACTCCCATAAAATAAAGTTAAACAGTATTTAGCATTTATATCATTCCCGCATGGTAAACAAAATACAGCTTATTTGACTCAATGGAGACCTATGAGACCCTGAAAGATAAATCTAACGATTTGTTTGATCAGAGGAAGATAAATCTTACAAAGCGAGCCCTCAGTAATGACATGTGGCTACTGAGCTAGTCCACTGTATAAATGATCTGGAGATCAGCTGGGTGGCATAGCCATGCTGCTCATTTCTATATATCTCCCTTTTTCTCCCTCCAAAATACACAGGTTCAGTTCTTTGGGCACTACCTTCAGAAGTAACACAGTTCTATCCTGGGCCTCTTCTCTTATTCCTCTATGTTACTTCATTTGGTCATCTCATCACCTTTCATGAATTTAATGATCATCTCTATGTTGAAAGTTCTCAAATCTACCTATCTTGTCCCAGACTCTCTGCTGACCTTCTATGCATTTAATTACAATTTCTATATTTATGATTTTCAAATGTACCTATGCTGCCCTAATATCTTGGCTGACCTCCAATCTCATTTCTCCAACTTCCTTTCAGATGCCTCAAACTGGGTGTAGACATCTTAAACTCAGCATTATCCAAAACTGTACTTTATCTCCCCACCCCCAAACTCTCCTCCAACCCTTACCTTTTCTATTACTGTAGAAACAGCATGCTCCAAGTCCCTCAGCCTCACAACCTAAAAGTAATCCTCAACTCTTTACTATCTCTCACCGCACTGTACCCTTCCCCCGCTCCAATACCATCTGTTACCATGACCTGTGGATTTCACCTTTGTAGCATCTCTTGAATACACCCCCTTCTTTCCTCTGATACTGCCACCACCACCATGCAGGCCCTCATCACCTTATGCCTGAGCTACTGTAATAGCCTGCTGGTGGGTCTGTCTGCCTTAAGTCCCCACTCTAATCCATCTGCCATTCAGTCACTAAAGTGATTTTTCTAAAGCATAGATTCAACCATGTCACTCCCCTACTCAATAAATTCCAGTGGCTCCCTATTGCCTCCAAGATAAACAAAATGCTCTGTTTGGCATTCAAATCCTTTCATAACCTAGCCCCCTCCTACCTTTCCAGTCTTCTTCCTATTTATTCCTTGACACATCCTCTTCAATCCAGTGACCCTGGCCTCCTGGCCATTCCACAGACAAAACACTGTATATCTCAATACCAAGCATTCTTTCTGGCTGCCACTCATTTGGGAATAGGAATGTTCTCCCTCCACTGTTCAGCCTACTGACTGCTCTAGCTTCCTTTAGGTCCCAACTAAAATACCGTCTTTTATTAGAAGGCCTACCCAATTCTTCTTAATTCTAGGGCCTTCTCTCTGTTACTTACTTTGTATTTATCTAGTAGATAGCTTGGTTTATACATATTTGTTTACATGTTTTCTCCTCCCTTTAGATTGTAAGCTCCCTGAGGGCAGAGACTGTCTTTTGCCTCTTTTCATATCTCTATCACTTAGCACAGTGCCTGGCATGTAGTAGGCTCTTAATATATGTTTATTGATTAATTGAAAAGAAAGTCCAAATAACATTTGTCTACGTCCCTCGCATGTTATACTTTTAACTAATAGGTGATTAGCAGGATGTCTTGTACTCCCAACTAAAGATGACATAGACATAAAGGTTGGTTGTTCTTTTTATTTAATTTCAGTCAGGATATAATTCAACTCAACCAATGCATCTCAAGTGCCTGGTACATTTAAGGAATTACAGTAGTTGCTGTTGGAGTTTAAAAGTGAACGGGGATCAGGCTTGTTCTGGTTGGCCCCATAGAACAGGACTAGGAGGGAATGCATGGAAGTTGCAATGAGGCAAATGTTGGCTAATTGTAAAACACACAGTTACTGCCCTCATGGAACTTCTGATCTATTAATAAAGTAAAAACTTGTATGAATGGAACTGGAACACAGGGTGGAATCAGTAAAGGCACAAAGTGCTCAGATGAGTTTGGAGGAAGGAGAGATCACTTCTGTCTACAGGATAAAATAGAGCTTTATGGAAGAAATAGCATGGAAGACATGGGCTTAGAAGGATGGGTTAGAAAATATATGGACAAAACTGAACAAGAGAGACATTCCAGGTATAGAGAATAGTATAGATAAATGCATAGGCAGAAAACTATCATGGATTTGAAGAAAGGCAAGTTGTCTAGAATTTAATTACAATAGTTAGCATAATAATAATAGCTAGTACTTACATAGTACTTTAAGGTTTGCAAAACACTTTATAGATATTTACTCATATGATCATTACAACAACCTTGGGAGGTAGGTGCTATTAGTATCCCTATTTTAGAAATGAAATGACTTACACAGACTCATACAGCTAGTAAAAGTCTAAAGCTGCATTTGAGCACAGGTCCAGAGCTCTATCCATAGAGGTACCTAGTTGCCTTAAAAATACACAGAGGAAGCAGTGAGAGATAAACTTGGAAAGCTAAGCTAGGGTCCAAACATGGAGGACCGTAAGTGACAAATTGGAGGGATTTAACTAGGTAATAGGAATAAACTAAGCTTTTTGAATAAGCAAGATAAAATTAACTTGGCAGGTAGCATGTAGGATGAATAAGAGATGAACTTACAGCAAAGTCATATAATCATAGGATCACAGAATTAAATTGAAGAGAGATCTTAGACGTCATCTAGTTCAATTCCATCATTTAACAGATAAGAAAAAAGAGAATTTAAGTGATTTTCCCAAGGTCATATAACCATTAAGTTGCAGAATAGGAATTTGAACCCAAGATGGCTAATTCCAAAATGAGAATTTTTTTTTCTACTGCACCACAGTGCCTCCTAAACATCAGCTAAGTCAAAATGGTGTCATGATTTACACATAAAGGGCAATGCCATAAGCAAATTAGGAGAGCATGGAATAGTTTATCTGTGGGATCTATAGAGAAGGAAAGAATTTAGGACCAAATGAGATATAGCGAGCATTACAAAGTATAAAATGGATAATTTTCATTATATAAAATTTAAAAGTTTTTACATAAAACTGATACAACCAAAATTAGAAGGAAAGCATAAAACTGGAGGAAAAATTGTAGCAAGTATCTCTGATACAGGCCTCATTTCTCAAATATATAAATAACTGAGTCAAATGTGTAAGAATACAAGTCATTCACCAACTGACAAATGGTCAGAAGATATGAACAGGCAGTATTCAGACAAAGAAACCAAAGTCATATGAAAAATTATCTAAATCACTATTGATTATAGAAATGCAAATTAAAACAACTCTGAGGTATCATCTAATATCCATCAGATTGGCTAATATGACAAAAAAGGAAAGTGATAAATGTTGAAGGGAATGTGGGAAAACTGGGACACTAATGCACTGCTGGTGGGGTTGTGAACTGATCCAACCATTCTGGAGAGCAATTTGGAACTATGCCCAAAGGGCTGTGAAACTGTGCATACCATCTGATCTGACTCAGCAATACCATTACTAAATCTGTATCCCAAAAAATTTTTTTAAAAGGAAAAGGATCTATATATACAAAAATATTTATAGCAGCTCTTTTTGTGGTGGCTAACAATTGGAAATTGAGGGGATGCACATCAATTAGGAAATGGCTGAACAAGTTGTGGTATATGATTGTAATGGAATACTGTTGTGCTATAAGAAATAACAAACAAGATGATTTCAGAAAAACCTGAAAGGACTTACATGAACAGATATAAAGTGAAATGAACAGAACCAGAACATTGCACACAGTAACAGCAATATTGTATAATGAACAACTGCGAACAATTTAGTCAGTCTCAGCAATACAACAATCCAAGACAATTCCGAAGGACTCATGATAAAAAATGCTATCCATCTCTAGAGAAAGAACTGATATTGTCTGAATATAGACCAAAGCAAAACATACGATTTTCTCTCTCTTTCTTTCTTTTTTCTTTTTTCTTCCTTCCTTCATTTTTCATTTTCTTTCTTTCCCTCTTTCTCTCTTTTTTGTTTTTGTTTGAGTTTTCTTACACAAAATGGTCCCCCATCTTGGGGAAGGGAGAGAACTGATATTTTCTGAATATAGATGAAAGCATAACATACTATTTTCTCTCTCTCTTTTTTTCTTCATTTTTTTCTTTTCCTTTCTTTCTTTCCTTATTTCTCTCTCTCTTTTGTTTTTGTCTGAGTTTTCTTCCACAAAGTGACAAATATGGAAATATTTTACATGATTGTACACGTATAACCTATATAATATTGCTTACCATCTTGGGTAAAGGGCAGGGAAAGAACCTGGAACACAAAACTTCCAAAAAAGAATGTTAAAAATTGTTTTTGCACATAACTGGGGAAATTTTTTTAAAAGGTTGTTTCCCCTTCTGTTTTCTTACTATCCATATTTGCTCCTGCATAATGGAGATCTGTTCTTTTAATAGCTATAATTAAAATAAAGAAATGTGGGGACACTCACAATTAGTTTTCATCCATGGACTAGTAAGAAAAAAATTTCAATACGCACAAGACCATTCTGGTTCTTAAATTTAGACAGTGGGTCTACAACACAGAGCCTCCAGAAATCTCTGGGTCTTCAGAACTGGCACCCAATAATTTATTTCGACATAAATCAGCTTACTCTCTGTTTTCAGTCCCAGCTGTGCTGTGATCATTTTTCAATAGAATGTAACACTTCAGGATTGTTCATGCCTTCTGGACCCCCATGTCTGCAGAAATTTATATTTTCTTTCTTAACTGATTCTCTGACAGTTCGAACCTCAGATAATACATCACAATATGGTGAGAGTGCTTTGTGGGCCATCATTCTGGAGACCATTTTTCGTGTGTTCTTTTTGCCCTTCTCTAAGTTTTACTCAATTTTCTCTGTGTGGCTGATCCTGTTGATAAGAGATTTTTTTTCTTTTCTTTTTTTGAATATGGAAAAAAAAAAACCCTGCTCCTCCAGCAAGTCCATGAGGTACACCATTCTATAAGACCTTTCAAAGGATGACTTGGTGTCCCAAAGGCATCACAGGAATTAGATAAGATGATCATGATGGCCTAATGATAGGTTTGCTTTAAAAAGTTTACTGACAAAGACAAGCAGACAGTCCTGTCAATTGATATCTATTGAGCTCTTGCAGGGTTTATGGCACTGTACTAGTCATTATGAGAGTTCAAAAGTCCTAGGATATGGATAGTCTTTTAAGAAACTTACAGTTTGGCATGGTAAGTCAAGGAAGATGCATGATTTAAGAAAACAAATTTGCACATAAAATAGTCAACCCTCATAAGTCAAATGTAGATTCAATCCAACAATCATTTTAAAGAGTTTTATCTACGTACAAGGTCCTGTGCTAGTCCGTGGGAATACAAAGATGAAAAACAACATGGCTCTTATCCTGTAGGAGCTTTTGAACAGTGTTATTCAAGTTAGACTGTAGTAAGGGAAGGATCCATTCAAAATCCATTATGAAAATGTGAATACAAGGAGCTTACTTTCAGCTGGGAGAATAAGGGAAGACATTAAGAAGGAAGTGATACTTTTGCACTGGGATTCTACCCCTACCTCTGAGCCTCTCTTTCTTGACTTGTGCCTTCCCTTAATAATCATTAAAAGTAGAGCCTCTCTTTTTCTTCTACACAGTTTTATGATCTCTTCTTTACATTTTCCTGTTCAGAGCTCAGAACTAGGACCTCTCAGTTGGAATCCTTACTTTAGCTTATGGCAATTACCCAGTATGTTACCAAATCCACATTTTGGCTAGTTAAGCCACAACCAGGAAATTTACATTTGTCTAATAATACAAAAATAGTTCTGAAGTTTGGCACTCCTGAGCTACTTAAACTACACTTAGAAAGGGAATATTCTCAATATACAGTGGCATAGACGCAGTATGTTGTAGCCATGTGGGAGACGGTTTGTAAGGAGACCATAAAATAATGGATCAGATTGTAAAATAGGAAGTCCATTTGGCTGGAATGTAGAGTATATAAAGGGAAATTATATGAAATAATGTGGGAAAGGTTATTTAAAGCTAGATTATGGACAATTTAAATGTTTATAGTTTATATTTTATCCTCAAGGCAATGGGGAGTGACTAAAGGTTGTAGAGCATGGTAATTATATGGTAAGGCCTACCCATTAGGTAATTTAATGTGGCAGCTATATGAAGAATAGTGAGATAGAGAACTGGACTCAGTAAGACTGAATGTAGATTAAAACAATAAATAGCTTACAAGAGAGGTAGACAGGGAAAGTGACAGGCGGTGGTAGGCACTCAAGAAATCCGTGCTGATTGATTGATTGCCTCTTAAGGTACTTACCCTATCCTTCATCTTGTTTAGATGTTTCTGATTGTCAAAGGTGCTTAATAATCAATTAATCAATCAATAAGGCGGTGGGAAAATAAGGAGAGGCTGTCAATGAGTTTAAAGTCTGAGCAAAAGGAAAGGACAAAGGAGCACTTTAATATGGGATTCCTAGAAGCCTCTTAAGCCAAGAAAAGATGGACACCTCCTTTTTGAAGCAACTTGTAAACAGGGTCAAAGCCTAGAACACATGAATTCTGGGGACTTTCATGATACAGACATCAGCTGACGAAGCAGGACTATAGGCCACACCCTACTGACAGATAAATTCTTAAAGTGCTTTGGGAGAAATTTTCTGGCACAAGAGGTACTGGCACCAACTAAGATCTGAGCCTTCTCTATTCTGATACTGTAAAACCAAACTGGCTCCCTGCCCTGGAGCACTTCCAGCTGGGGCTATTTAATCTTTAACTTACAGTCTTAGCCCTGCCCTCATCCTTGGAATGAATCCTAGCCTATAAACTAGAGAGATGAAAGAAGCAATCAACCTCAGTTCAAGTGGTTCAGAATCAAATGACCTCTCTGTGCTCTTTGACTTTATGCCTTGATTCTAGTTTCATGCTTTTTAACTGAGTTCCTTGCCTAGCACCCCAGCCCTAGTCCTGGGGCCTTGACTTTTTCCCATCTTCCTGAGTTTCTCTTGCATTGCATTCCTCCATTTTTTAAATTCCTCTGGAACCAGGGCTCTTCCTTGTTCTACAAGTTTTCCTAGAGACTAGAAGTCTTTGCTGACCTAAATGACAGACCCTGGAGCTCAGTCCCTGCTACCTAACACCAGAGCTTTTCAAAGTCAAATGTGTTCTTGTGTATACCTCTGCCTGCGACTTAAATACAGTGACGTTATTTACTGCCTCCTGCTAGAACACCCTTTGACTGTCTACCATTGAAACTTCCTGATGAGGACTCCTTTCACTTACCTGCTTCCACTCCCCCCTGCCACTTCAACCATCTCCCAAAAAGTTTTCACAGGAGATAATCCCCAACCAACTCCTGGTTAGGTGGAAAACGCTCATCTTCCTCAGCACTAACCAGAAAATCTTTCCTGAAAGTGGCACCACATTCAGACTCCATCCTTACAACTTCCCACCTGCATAGGCAGACTATTCTCTGAAACAGCCCAGTGCTATCTACTATGATTCCTAAAAGGAAGTACACCCAGAGCTAGTATTTGTGACCCAGATAGCACTGTTTTGGCTGAGAAGTTTAACTTACTAATTAAAACAGCTGGCTTGTTAGCTATTTGAGATGTTTTTAAGGGTCTATGGGGAGAGAGGATTGTTAGATCACTAAACAGCTAGCTTATAAATGTTTCCAAAAGATAGACAACAGCCTTGAAGTTGTTCTAGAAACTGAGGATGTCATCTCTTATTCTTTCAAATAACTCTATCTGGGCCTGGAAAAACACAGTTCAGGTTGGGACCCTGACTGAAGAAGGATAATCATTCTCAGGCAGCACTGATCTTTGAGCTCATATTACAGAGATCATTTCTACATGGGGCTCAGTCTAGCAGAAGGAATCCTTCTTGACTGTTGTCCTGAAGCAGCTCTTTGGGCAACCTGTGCTCTGCACTGGATGCCAGATTTGATGATCTGAGTCCATCTTTCTGGGTTCCTCATAAAAGCAAATTCCTTCAACGCCTTTGCCCTTCATTTTAGAAAATAATATTCTGTGATAGTTTGGACCCCCTTGGGTCCAGTAAGACGTCTCTCCCTCATCTGCTGTTTTCTTAGGGTGCCTAATCCATCCTCTATCTTGCCCAGATGGTATCTGCTAAGCAGAGGCACTTGGTTTTCAATTAATCAATAACTAAGTATTTATTTGGATTCTCTAGGGGTCAATCATTATCCAAAGTGCTATGGCTACCAAGATAAATGATCTCAGTCCTTGCCTTCAAAAGAATATTACATTCTTTCCAGGATATAATAAGTGCACATAGTAGTGTAGGACCTAGGGACTGGACTTGTGATTTCATTGGTATAGCAACCTCCTGGATGATGAAACTCACTCTACCAATGCAGGCTGGCACCTTCCCTACAACTTAGTCTTTTAAAATTGCCTAGAGCATCAAGAGGTTAAGTGACTTGACCCGCTTTGCTAGGATGTGCCAGAGGTAAGACTTGAATCTAGGTCTTCCTGACTCAAAAATGAACTCTCCAGGCACCACACCATATTGCCTCACATATTAGTCAATATAAAATAAAAGCCATATGATTTAAGAGGAGGTACGAGCTGTTGGGAGATAAGAAAATGTTTCATATGGAAGGTGACACTTGAAATAAGCTTTGGAAGAAAGTAGGGCCTTTAAGAAGCTGAACTGAGGAAGTAGTACATTCTAGGCATGGCATCAACCAATGCAAAGGCATGGATGATGATGGGGATGTATAGGGATGATGATGATGATACTATTCATGTGAAGGAACTTAGAGTTTAGAGTCTCTGTGTCCAAAGAAGACTTTCAGGAACATGGCACTTAGAACTGGAAATAATCTTAAGAAATCATGCAGTTTAGTCTCTTTCCCTCAGCTAGATAGGGTCTTATTAATTCCATTTTGTAGATGAGGTCACTGAGATTCAGAGAAGTTAACTGACTTGTCCAAGATTATAACTCTAGTAACTGATGACAGGAGACCAGAACCTGAATACCTTGCTTATTTCCTACCATGGTACTCTTTTCACTATAGAAAGCTGTATGTCAGTAAAAAACAAGACAAAACAAAACCCTCCCGTGATAATGGACAAGTTAATTCAATTGACTGGCACATATCTATGGAGTCCTACTATGTACTGTACACAATACTAAATGCTGAGGTAGAGACAAAGATATGATCCTTGCCCTTAAGATGTTTATAGTCTAGAGATGCTCTTACAGATAGATTCAAGCATCAGGGTGTATATGTTTCATAAGTGCCTTTAATCTCTCTACTTCTCTGATCTACTTTAGAATAGAGGGAGCAAAGTGAAATATGTCCGATTCTTGTACCTGTCATATTTTAAGGCTCGGAGGAGTTTATGCCTTTGCCAGTGATACTATAATTCCTCCATACTAGATAGGGGAGTGCCCATGGCTAAATAATGAGAGGCAGTGATAGAGGTCATCATAGTTTCAGAATCAGGTTTTTAACTTGGTCATAACCCTATGCATGATGATTTAAACCTTAGCCCAAGGATTTGGTAGTACATTTCATCTTAATTCATCTCATTGATTTCCATATCTAGTAGCATTTTAGCACAGTAGAGAACATGACAATGGAGTGATGTGACTGCTATTTTAACAAGCCTCTCAGAAGCCATAAAATCAATCAACAAACATTTATCAAGTGTCTGCTGTGTACCCAGCACCATCCTGGGTATTGCGGTTACACATAAAAAAGTGAAATAGTCCCTGCCTTCAAGGACTTTACAACCCACTGGGGGGAATACTCCCAGTGATTGCTGAAGTTAGTGTCATGGGACCTGAATTCATTGCACTTAATACCTGGGACTCAGTTTCTCTTCTGTAAAATTAGATAAATTGCCTACATAGCCTCTAAGTTCCTTTCCAACTCTGCATCTATCATCCTATAATCCTAAATTCATAGGTAAACAAAGATAGTATTTATACAAAATAAAAATAGAGTGATAGAGGGGTGTGTGTGTGTGTGTGGAGAAAGGACTAACAACTAAGGGAATAAGAACATGCATCTTGAAAGATATGGTCCTTGAGATGAGCCTTGAAGGGAGCTAGAACTTAAATACATAAATAAATGTTTCAAAGTGGTCTGTCCACCTTGGAAGTTTATACACTTATGCTAACAATGCTTCCATTAAGCAAAATAACTCTAGAATTCTTCTTTTGAAATTGACTTCTTCCTTCTTTTGAATATCCTAAATGCTAGTAAATCTTAGTTCTTTGATAAACTTAAATTCTTTAGAGAAAGCAAATTATCTTTTGAAGCCCAGGCTGATTAATAAGGGTGGTTAAGCTGAGTAATGCCATTTTTATTTCAGAAGAAGGTTCAAATATGCAATTTCTCTACTCCCCCCAACCCCCATGGCATATAAACTGACCTGTCCACAAGATCATAGGACCATAATTCATGAGATGGAATGGACCTTCAAGGTCATCTAGTCCAATTATGTCATTTTAAAGTTGAGGAAACTGAGGCCCAGAGAAACTAAAAAACAGGTACAAAGAGGCAGGACCAGGACTTGAACTCAGATACTCTAGCTCCAAATCCAGAGGTCTTTCCACTGTTCCATGCTACTTATGCCAGCAAGAAGGGTAGAATTTATTGATAAGGTTCTTCCTTTGCTATGTGCTCCTTGACTCTGACTCAAGTGAGTTAGAACTGTATACTTGCATGAGTTATGTGGAGGAAGGCTCCCACCCCGTTTCTAATGTTTCTTTGCTTCTAAGTTTATCCATTACAGTTCAGTCTAAGTCCTACTGAGATTAGAACTTGTCAGTGGTGCTGACTTTGAATGACGAAGTCTTCACATAACCTTCAAAGAAAGCCTCTGTTCAGGCCAATCATAGACATCCCAGCTAGTCCCAGAGCAGCTGTAAAAGTCTCATATTCATTTTTCACTGTACAACAGCCAGAAATTAGGCCTAGAAGGTAATCACATACAGCTCTATTACATTTTAAAGGCTTATCATTTCTCTTCTTCCCTGGCTTCTCTTAAAAGAAACAAACCCCTCAAATGTGCTTTTTTTGGTCATTTATTTTCCTTCCATTGCTATCTTTATCGTTTACCTGTCAATTCAAACTTTATAGGTAATCGTATTGGAAATAACCCTAAGTGGCTCTGCCAAACCATGTTTACATGGCTTTCCTGGATGTCTCTGTCTGACACCTGCTTCTACTACATCATGGCAATGTCAATCAGGACAACTGACCCAAAAATATGATTCTGGTAATGAGGGGGGAAAGGCTTTTTAAGCTCTCTTTTTTGAATACTTTACATTTCGAGAAAGGAAAAGAATAGTGGCTATTTTCCAGGACTATTTTAAAAATGAAGAGAGCTAAGAGAGAAAAGATGCTCAACTTTCTCAAAATCATGTATCATGTCTTTGCAGGCAGCCAAGTGATTTGTCTTTAATAGCCTAAGGCAGGTGTCTATGAGTTTTCCCAGGAAAAGTCAGTTCAGCTCTAAGTTGGATTATGAAACGTAAAAGGGAGAGATCCCTAAGTTGTCATAATTGCTTTGGGGGTATCATTTAAAAAAAACAACGACTTTCATAATTCATTCAGGGTCTTTTTTCTCCTGTAGCACCCTCACTAAAATATCCTTCACATTTGCAGGCTGTTATTCTTCAAGATTTAATTTAATGAGTTTTAATGGCCCTGTTTTACTGAGGAAAGGTAGAGAGATTAACTAAACACACCTTCTACAGAAGTCATACAGAGAACCTGTGGTAGAACCAACTAGAATTTAGGAGCATGACCTTCCCAGAAATTGACTTTTTTATTTTAAATGGTATGGTGTTAGGAGGCAGGAGGGAGAAATATGCCAAGAGGGCTTATGTGCCTAGGAATAAGATTGTTTGAGCCCTGATAAGGGGTGTTGGATGGCAGAAAGTCTTATCCATACCAGGAACTACCCTTCCTGGACCTACAACTTAATCAGATGCTGAGCTGAGCAATAAGGAGCAGAAATGAGGTGGCCCAGCTGCAGCAGCTGGTCTCCATCTACCATGTGAGCAGGCTCACTGAATATGGTCATGTTACATACGTCTACCTCCTCCCAGCCTACAGGTAATTACTCCATGAATTGAGCTTGCCTTTTCATCACCTGTGAGTCAGATTGCCAAAGCAGCACTTTGCCTTCCCTAGTACAGGATGAGCCAGCCTAGTCTAAATCTGAATCATTTTCAAAATTCTGAGTACCATCTGCAAATCTAAAAACAAGAAACTTCCAGACTAGCAGCTGTTCAGGGAGTTTTGCAGAAATTTGGGCATGTATGTATGCATGCGCACAAACACACACACACAAACACACACACACACACACACACAAATTTTATACCTGGCACACTTTGAACTAGTCAAAAAGAAGAGGATTAATGGTTCAACTTAATTTCAGTTCAACAAATGTTTTCTTAGCATCTACTAGGACCAGAACAGATATAATTAGAGACAATAGAAGCAATTTTTAAATCTTCCTCTTTTAAGCAAGGTCATCATTGCATGTTATTATTAAACAATTATTCAATAGGCCCAAACAGACTGAGTGTCTACTAAACTACTGAGAGAGAGGCAGAGAGACAGAGAGAGGAAAGTGAGCTAACTCTCCTCAATCTGTCTGGCCAGATATTTGATAAAATAAAGTCAATCTGTTCCTTCTGAGTGACTCCCTAAACTCCTCTGTCTGCACATTTTCCTGTGGTAGCTAGAGGAAAGGAGAATCAGCCCCATGGACTATATAATAAAAGGAAAAGCCAGTTCAAAGGACTCTATCCTCTGGCCACATGGGCTCCTGCTTCCTGTATAATTCTTGAGAATAAGTTTCCTTGTGAAGATGCCCAAAATATCTTATTTTTTTCAAATCACCTTCATTCTCTAACCTCTCAGGCTATGCCAAGCACACTCTTCCTCTTCCATGAATATCTCAATCTATATTAAGGTACAGTGCAGATACACCCATCTCTTTCAATTCAATTCAATATACAGTTTTTAAATGCCAGATATTTGCAAGGTACTTCTGGCTACTAGAGATAAGATAAAAATGACACAGTCCCTGCCCTTAAGAAGCTTACATTCCATGGGGTAATAATAATAGCAATAATCAGAACAATAATAACTGGTATTTATATAGATCTCTAAGGTTTGCATAGAACTTTATAAATATTATCTCATTTTATACTCACAATAATCCTGGGAGGTAGATGCTATTATTACCTTCATTCTACAGATGAGGAAATGGAGGCAGACATGTTTTAGGTGACTTGCACGGGGTCACAATGCTAACAATTGTCTAAGACTGAATTTGAACTCAGATTTTCCTGACTCTCTTTTCTGAGATATGACACATACATACAAAAATACAATACAAAACACGGTGGAATAGAGATAAAGGAACAGACGAAAGTGTTCTAGGAATACTTGAGGAAGGAATGAAAATGTTACCCTGAGAGAAACTGATGAAAGCTTCATGGAAGATTGGCCATTAAAAAGATCAGCTTTCAGAAAGGAAAGGGAAATGAGGAAGTAGTGCATTCCGGTAACTCTATGAGTACTAAAAGGTCAGAAACAGAATGTTAGGTTCAGATAATGGCAAGTAGGCTGGTTTGGCTTCAATTAAGTTCAAACCCAGGTGATTGGAAGGATTGTGGTGACATCAACAGAAATAAGGGAGTTTAGAGGAATAGCAGTTTGCAGGGTAAGAAAAGGTGAATAGTTCAGTTTGGTATACATCTAGTTTAACGTGTTTGACCAGCCTTTCAGTCAGAGATGGCAGTTGGAGATTCAGGACTCTATTAGACTATAATCTCCTTAATAATTGGGACTAGAATACCTAAAGGATTTGTCAATTTGCTGGTGTAAGTATTCTTTCCATTAATGCAGATTTCATTCCCATTTTGCCTGAGCAGATGTCTTTATGAGTTCTTGTGGCTAAAACATTCATAATCCAGTGGCCAAAGTTCTGCTGCTAAACTCCTGAAAACTATTACTTAGACTAGCTTAAAGTCATTCCACTGTGGTAAGATCTGCTAGAACTTGCACTCTTTAGCACTATATTCAAGAAATCAAGGCCACCTCTATGCTACACTAAGACATCAGAGTAGGAATTGAAGGGCAGGGACTTCCTCTGTTTCTCGTGCTGACCTCCATGCATCTGTACAGTTATGTCCCTTATGACCACAAAGTTTTGTTTACTGTAATGTCCTAAAAGGATAAAGCCTACCATCATACAATTGAAGGAATTTTTCATACTTGTGACATACCATAAATATTCATTTAAGATGTTTCTATTGTGGCACAGTGGATACAGCACTGGCCCTGAAGTCAGGAGAACCTGAGTTCAAATCTGGCCTCAGATCAAACACTTGACACTTACTAGCTGTGTGACCGTGGGCAAGTCACTTAACCCCATCTGCCTAAAAACAAAAACAAAAAAACCAAAAATAAAAGATGTTTCTATTGTCATCTTTTTTTTAATCATTTATATTTCAAAGGCATACTTTTCCCTCTCCCTCCAAGAAAGCTCTTCCCTACAGCAATAAATAAAACAGAAAAAGTCTAGAAAAACTAATCAATTTTTTAAAAAAGTCTATCAAAACTAATCACATTAAAAAGTCTGACTATACATACATACATATGTATATATATGTTTATATATATATGTATATGTGTGTGCATATATATGTGTCTATCTATATGTATATATATATATATAGCATTCCATCTGTGCAAAGGAGTAAAAGGAATTGTCTTCTTATCTCTTCTTCTTTTGTGGTGCTTGTTCTTCCCATTTATATGATGTAGTAATTAAGTATATTATTCCCTTGGCTCTGCTTACTTCGCTTTGTCTTTTTATGTTTCTCTAATAAGTCTTTCTATGATTCTCTAATACTCATATTCATTATTTCTTACAGCATAGTCTATTCTATTACATTCACGTACCACAACTTTTTAGCCATTCTGAAATTGATGGACAATTACTTTATTTCCAGTTCTTTGGTGTTATAAAGAGTACAGCTGTAAATGTTTTGGTGGATATGGGGTCTTTCTTTTTATGGCTCACCTCCTTGGGGTTGCATTATAGAAGTGGGATTTCTGATTCAAAGGACATTGGCACTGAAGTTACTTCCTTAGCACAATTCCAAATGACTTTTCTAGAATGGTTGGACCATTTCACAACTCCACCAATAATGCATCATCATTGCACCTGTCTTTCCACAATCCCTCCAACATTGACTATTCCTATTCTTGTTTATCTTTGCCAAATTGATAACAACATAAATATTCTAGAAAGTCTGTTTTACCAGAATGCCAAGAAATAACTTGTGAAACTCCCCACAGTTCCCTCCCAAAAATGATTTTTGTGATACCCTTCTCAAAAATTTTCTAGTCTAAGGAAATAGCAGAAGGTTCTTAGTCTTCTACTTACAGAAAAGAACACGTTTTATGTTTAAAATCAAGATAAAATACCCAAGCACACACAGAATAGCTTGCAGAGAGGGAGAAACTACCTTGGTAGCTTTGGTAACCTTTTATTAGTATTTCTGCTTAGAGAGAGTGGATCAGGAGGAAGAATATGAAAAATGTAGCTATTTCTAGACAATGGGCCAGTTTCTCACCCTATGTAACAATTTTCACAGAATTATATAGGTAAAAACTTAGTCCTGCATGAATTTCTCTCAGAATCCAACTGGGAAACACAGTCAAGCACCACTATTAATCAGACAGTAATTGGAGCAATATTTCAACCCCAAATTGCCCTAAATTAGATGGTCATATAGAGTTTTGCAAATAATTTATTAGACAAATCATCCCATTTGTCAATGTTTCTCTAAAAGCTTTAAACTCCCCTCAACTATGACAACTAAAAATAATGTTGCAGGAAAGGAGCAGGCCCCCCACACTCTTTAGCCTATTCTGACCAGTATTACTTACTTGCTGCTGAAGATATAGTTGAAAACATTATAGGAAATTTAAGCCATGTAATAAGCCAGATACTAAAAGCACTTTTAAATACCCAGGCGAGAGGGCTTGAGGAAAGATACTCTAGTAGGGCTTTGGAGAAGCCAAACTATTAAAAATGCAACAATAAAAAGAGTCCATTGAAATCCTTGGAGGCTATAAAAAGCTTTTGGTTGATAGGACCATTACTTTAAAAGATTGTGGGACTTTCTGCTGGATGTGGCTTTAAGTAGTCAAGGCCTTAATGGAGCAAATAAAGGAAACCAGAACAGAGCTTCTAAGAGAGCTATTGTGTCATGGACCCATTTGGTAGTGTTTGGTAAAGCCTATGGGCTCCTTCATAAAATGTTGTTAAAAGAATAAGATAAAATGCAATGCATGTATATACATATGCATGTGTATATATATATATATACATATATATACATATATATGTATATATATCTAGATAGATAGATAGATATACACACAGACACACACACAGACACACACACACACACACACACACACACATACACACTTTTTTTAAGGTTCTTGGATGCCAGGTTAAGAACTCCTACTATAAAGCAGATTAGTGGGAAATGGGCTGTATTTTGGGGTCGACAGACCTGGAGAGGAATACTTGCTCTGTTACTTATTTCTCATTTGAGTTAAGGATGTCATTTAACCTCTTGTGCCTTATTTTCTTTACCTGTAAAATGAGAGAATTGGACTATATGACTTCTTAGAGTTTTTTTCTTCCCCAGAACCATATCTATGACCTGTAAATCTCAGTCCTGAACCACACTGAAGGTAAAATTCCTATTGCCTTTTATATTTGAAGTCCAAGAAATTTTTGAAAATTACCATAGAGATCCCAGGTAGAGAAATAATATGTTGTTTCTTTCTATGGAATTACAGTCAATGTTGCATTTTAAGACCAGTAGTAGCATCATTTTATATGGATTGCAACAGCCAGTCATCACTAATTAGTCACTTTCCAAGTAGAGTGCATCCAGTAGAATATAAGTTCCTTGAGGGCAGAAATTGTCTTGCTTTTGTTTTTGTCTCCCCCAACTCCTGTTACAGTACCTGGCAGAGGGTAGAAGCTTAATGGATACTTATTGATTACTAGTTTGAGTGATTAATGATTAGCATTTTGGTATTCTTACTGGTCATTAGAAAGGAAATACATTCTGTTGACAAAACTATAATATTTGTCAAACTTCACATTTTGCTGACATAGCCTTCCAGAATTGGGAGTTTCTTTCACACACCAATGAAGCAAAGCAAAGTAGGACTTCTTCCTCTACTAAAGTCTTACTTGGGGTCAGTATTTTGACATAGAGGTAACCTGTGTTTTTGAATCCTATACAAGCAGATGTAAGACACAGAGATAACCTGTGTTTTTGAATCTTACACCAGCAGATGCAATAGTAAGTCTTACTAAGCTAGAAAGGATTTGAGTACAAGGGGCCTAATGACCAAGTGTGTGCCCATCTGTGGTAGGACCAATAGTTTCCTGATGCAGTTTCCCTAAGTCTGACATAGATCCCTTTCCCACAACTTGATTGGTCCCAGCTTCCCTGATCTGGGGTCATAAAAGGTCCCAATCTTATATAGTAGCCATCTCTCAGACTTAGCAGATACCCAAGACCATTGGAGTCACTGTACTCTGATGACTGACTGACCTGTTTCCAGAGGGAGTCAAAGGGGGCCACATACAAAGAATCTAAAAGCTACTGTATCCCAATTCACATCTTTGCTGTTAGAGCAAAAGAAACCTCTTCCTTTGTTAAATGTTCAATAACTTGTGAATGCCTCATTTCATCCCAACATGAACTTGAACTAAAAGAGTGCTGGCTTGAGAGCCTGGTCTACAATATCATCTTTGGAAAGACCCATCACTAAAAGACTAGAAAATAGAGAACGATATTCTGAGGGCCATTACATTTCATGAAATTCATAAAAAGACAAAATGCCACTCAGAGCTGGGCAACCCTACCCCTCTGTATGGGAGAAGAGTGGGGCAAGAAAAGAGGCCAAAGATACTAAGAATCACATACTTTTAATGTTATCTATTAATATTAATTTACTGTTTGTACACTCAATGAATGAGAGAATGAATGAACAAATGAATGAAAAAACGATTGAGTGCTTACCATATGCCTATATACTTACTATATGTGCTAAGTCTTAGCGACACAAATAGAGAAAGGAGACAGTCCTTGATCTCATGAAGCTCACACTAAAATGAAGGGAGACAACACAACCTCAGCTGTGAGGTCAATGGAAATGTCCTGCAGTTCTGAGGATTATGAGGCAGAGCAGATGACAAGGTCCAGGTATCCTTAGCATGCATGCATCAGGTAATCTACCCCATAGGAGTGTTCTACCACCATTGGAAAAGGAGGGAGTGAATCTAAGGGTGAGAGTAGAGGAAACTCTGGGTTTCTTCTGGCAGGGGTGAGGCTGGGCATCCAGTGTCCAGCTGGGAAAGGAAAAGAAGAAGGCAATACTGCAGAAAGAGAGAAAGAATGACAGTAACTTTGGAGCAGGGAGAAAAGTGAGTCTCAGCAGGCATTATTCTGGCTGGGACCTTCCAAGTGTGCCATTGAGGTCTGGGGTGATCTGTAGGTGGAGGAGGGAGACAGGTCAGACTACCAATAAATAGACACACTATGGGAGGTATTAAATCCTTTCCATTGTACTACAAGTGAAACCAGAAGATATAAACTTGAAGATACCTATCACTTTCTTTTCAAACTTCACTTCTCCAAACTAAACATCCTCAGTCCCTTCAGCTGATCCCCATATGGCATGTTCTCCCATCCTTTCACCATCCTGGTCACCTTCTTCAGGACACTCTCCAGGTTGTCATTCTTAAAAGCACAAAAGGAGCCTGTATTTTCTACATGTTTTTAGGAAATTGTGTGATGGAAAAGATCACACACGGTCTATGGAATATTACCAGGGAAACCTTGCCTGTTGTCTAGCTCATGAAATACCCTCAATAAAGATGCCTTCGACTCATGTGTAGATTATTCTCATAAAATATTATATAGATGGAAAAGCAAGCTATCTTCCCACGATACTTTGTGATTTCAGGCAATAATCTTCATCTTCTTTCCATTAGAAACTTAGACACCTGTTGTGCACAACTAGTTCACTCGGCTACAGAGCCTACCTAGGACCTAGGATTTCCCAATCACCTGAAGAATCAAGACCAGCTTGATCTTTCACTCCGAGCGCGCATTGATGAGGCGGGAGAAAAGATGGCAGCAGCTCCATTTATTTTTAGCAAAGCACTTACTTATATAGTAAAATAATAGGAACTCTTTCTCAAGTTACAATGACTTATAACCCATGCCGTGCTCAAGGACAGTGAATGCACCGTCCATGCACTTACCTACTACCAATTATAAATACACTGTTAATGACTAATGAGAACCTAGGGAAGTTAGAGATGCATAGAATGGAGCACCGAACCAGGCGACCTTTGCTCATAGATCAATCACCCGAGAGGGGCCTCTACCCTTCAGTGAGACCTTATGAACAGCCTGTGGCCCTCTACATCCTTACAGATCCCCAACAGATACCGGCCTTGTATCTCCTACCTCAAAAGGTGATTTTTTTCTTATCTTGCTGATACAGGCTTTCTCTCCATGCCATTCTATCTATCCATCTATTTATCTAGTGAGCTAGCTATCTAGATATTCCATCTATCTATCTATCCATCCATCCATCCATCTATCTATCTATCTATCTATCTATCTATCTATCTATCTATCTATCTATCTACCTATCTATCTATCTATCTATCTATCTATCTATCTATCTATCCATCTATCCATCCATTTATCTATCCATCTATCTATCTACCTACTTACTAATCTATACTTGATGTTTTCTCAATTTCCTTTTGTTCAATATCAAAACCTCAGTATTCAACACATCTGGTTTCTTCTGCTCCTTTAGGTACCTTGCCAAACCCTCAATACATTTCTAATTGTGTTGTTTCCAGCATTGATATTGTTAGTATATATTTGGCATAATCAACCTGCTTTTTGTGTCTTTGTTCTTAAAATGGCATTTATGCCTCCTCTAAAGGAAAATACAGGATTGTAATATTAAGAGTTTAAGAATGAAAGATCTCAGGGGGCAGCTAGGTGGCACAGTTGATAGAGCACCGGCCCTGGATTCAGGAGGACCTGAGTTCAAATCCGGCCTCAGACACATAACACTTACTAGCTGTGTGACCCTTGGCAAGTCACTTAACCCCATTGCCTAGCCCCCCCCCAAAAAAAAAGATCTCTCCTTGATAGTTAAAAAAGTTATAAAATTTTTTTGCAGATCTTTTTCTATTTCCCATCTATTTTTGTACTCTGCCCATTTTTATCTTAAATGCACTTCAGAATCATTATATATTTGGGTCTCCAGCAAAGCCCTCTTTAAACTAGTTTTACCAAAAAGGATGCCCATCAATTAGGGAATAGCTGAAAAAGTTGTGGCATATGATTATGATGGAATACTACTATGCTGTAAGAAATGATGAAAGGGAAGGCTTTAAAAAATCTGGCAAGATTATATTAGCTGATGCAAAGTGAAGTGAGCAGAACTAGGAGAACATTGTACACAATAACAGCAATATTGTAAAGACAATCAACTGTAAAAGACTTAGATACTCTGATCAGTATAATGATCCATGACAATTCCAGAGGATTTATGATGAAAAATGCTATATCTCCAGGGAGAGAACTGATGAACTCTGAGTACAAATTGAAGATTTTTTTTCACTTGATGTTACTTGCTTTTTTTCTCCATAAAATGGCTAATGTGAAAATGTGTTTTGTATGATTTCATATGTATAATGTGTATCATATTCCTTGCCTCTTCAATGGGTGTGGTAGAAGGTTGAGGAATGAACAGAATTTGGAAATGAAAATTCTTAAAAATTTTTTAAATAAACTAGTTTTATTCTCCACTATTTCTCTTTGATTTATGAAACACTACTGATTTCAATATTCCATTATCCTTCTTTACAAGCTCTTTATAAGAATTGCATTCTATTCAAACTGCTATTGTCCTTAGTTGTCATGTCTCTCTGTTTGGCATGTAACTCAACTGTCTGTTAAAAACACGTTTTAGTTTTTTTTTTTCCTGGTAACTGATTTACATCACTTAAATTTCTATACGAGATCATTGTAATCTGTGTGTATGTCTTCTTTGCTATTTACATCCCATCTTTAAAAATCATCAGCAACTTGTTTGAAAAGGTCAGGATATACTTGTTTCAAAATATGCCATAACTTTTTTCTCATTTTTATTCTTTTTTCAAACTTAGTTCTAATGTTGATCTTAGCTGTGACAATTCAGTGGCTGTATACAGATAGCTGATTCAAGATAGACTTCCACATCAATATCAAGCTTTTTTCGATCTCATATAATTGAATTGATTTCATTTTGTGAAGTTACTTGGTGTTCACCAAATCTAGTACCTATTGATCCTCTTCTCAAGATACTCATGCTATCAAGGCATAAGGCTCTACGTAGTCCTAGAGTCTTTGGTCTCTCTCATTTCTTATTCCTGATCCATATTTTCCAATACATTTCTCGGCATCTTCACCTATTCCTACTTTTGAATTGAGGTTACTAAGTATCAAAGCCTATGATGTTTTAATTTGCAAGGTCTTATCTAGTTCTCTGCAGAATTCCTCTACCTCTTCATTCTCTACAATGGATGTTGGTGTATCAGCTACAATTCTTTTCCTTATGGCCTTTTGCAAATCTTATGAGCATTACAATCTAGGATGCCTAAATGACCCATAAAAGCAAACTTTCTGGTTTTCTTTGGACACATAAAACCAGCTCCTCCATCTCCTTTATTCCTCTGTCCACAGAGAGCCCAGGAGGCAGCCTTCCAGGTACCTACAACTTCTTTCTCTCTTCTCATTCTACTTACAGCATGAAGGCCATGATGTACATGATGTACGACTCATTTCCCCTGGCAGTTATTGGTCATTTGATGAAGATCTTGGATCCAACAGCTAAATGAGCATTTATAAACAGTCTAAAAACTTAAAACCTATGTTTGTGTGATTCTTTAAATCATCTGCCCCTTTTATTTTGCCACTCTGCCACTATCACTATAAAAGTGGAAGGGAGCTTCATAGAACTAAGGGGCAATGAGGCAGCTAGGTGGCACAGTGGATAGAGCTTTGGGACTGGAATCAGGAAGACCTAAGTTCAAATCCTGAGTTCAAATTATATACTTAATAGCTATGTGACCCTGAGCAAGTCATTTAACCTCTGTCTGCTTTAGTTTCCTCAATTTTAAAATGAAGATACAATAATAGCACCTACCCCCCAGGGTTACTGTTATGATCCAATGAGATAATATTTGTAAAGTTCTTAGTGTGGTTACCTGGCACCATAGGTGATTAATAAGTGTTTATTTACTTCCTTCCATCTGCTGCTTTTCTTCATTGGTTGACCTGGCCAAAGAATCCATCACCAAATGACCATCCTAACTGATCTTGGTATTAAATTTGACTAGTTCTTGGAAATTGAATCATTCTTTTGGCTGAACTGCACTCAGCACCTTTCAAGCACAGGACAAACTGCCAGAGTTTGTCCTCTGCTGGCGTAGACTTCAAACACCAAGCTTACCTCCATGACATAAAAAGGCTTTGGAGTAAGACTTTGAAGAAGTCTCTAAATTGACTGTTTGGTTGTTTTTTTTTTTTAAAGATGGGCTTTTGAAACAATAAACAGCTTTGGATCATTAAAAATGCCAAAAAGTTTCCTCAATACAATCCACCAGCATCTCCCTCTTAATTCAATGCTGGGCTCAGTTTAAGTTGATATTTTTATATAATAGAGGGTCAAAAACCATCCATCTTTAAAAAGAATGGAAAAACTGCTTTGGACACACATCAAATAGTCCCAATACTTAATGAACAGAGTTTAAGAATACATGACTGCTTCCTCATGGTGAACCAGTTGCTCCACAATTGGCCCTCTCTCTCTGCACCATTCTTTCACATGATTTATCTATTAGCTCCTACCAAAGTTTCATCATTTGAAAGGGTATTAGGAAAATCCAATCCATAAGTACATTATTTTCTCCATGATCACAGAACTTGAAATTTCCCTGTAGGATAGAGGAGAATAACTTTTGCTTCCTCTTTATTTTCAGTTTCTCACTGATTAACATTTTCTCTTCAAGGAGATGTGACCAGCTCTCTTACTTAGCAGAGACAGCTGACCTTGGAGGAGGGGAATTCCAATGCCTCACCTATTGTTGTCTACAGAATTTTTCAAAGGTGTTTTCCTCTCCAGTTTCAAAACAAGACCGTTAGTCTGTGTGGAAGGTACTACCCCTCTCATATGCGAGCAATTTGGTTGTTGAAGGAGACTTTGGAGTCAGAATATAAACATTTGCATAAAGAAAAAGAATTAAATGTGAAGGATATAAAGTATTGTCTCTTTTGCAAGTAAACAATTTTGTTGAAAAAAGGAGATTTTTTTTATTAAAAATGGATGAGATTTAATTGTGAAGAAACATGGGTAATAGATGACAAAATAGAGTGTTTGAGGACAGAAAAATGACTGAAGCTGCAAGGCACTGTGGTCTCTCAGCTCATTTGTATGTTATTGTTTAGAGTTTCAGAGGTTAAAACCCAGAAAGTGGTCAATAAAATAGCAACTTTGTGTGAATGGTATGATTAAATAAAGACTATTGGTTTCCTAAAAGAAAATGGATTATTTTGAGTTTTATTTCATAAAGGAAAAAAAAAAACGAGTCACTGAGCACCTAGAAGAGGGTTCTGATTTGAACCATTAAGGTGAAGGAACCAGCAGAAGAGTAGAAATACCAACTAGAAGGAGATGAGTTGAGAAGACATTAGGCAGTAGTTGGGCACACATCAGGAGAATCAGTTGACAGGAAGGCTTTAGATCATGTGCTGGAAGTTGCTGACTGGTCACAGAAATGCTGGCATTTTTTGGAAGAGAATGAATTCTGCTAATCACCTTCTAGTGATATCTACAGCTTTAGAGAAATGAAACCTTTCAGAGGTTCTGGTTGCTTTCTACTGTCATTTCTGATTTGATAGTGAGAAAGAGAAGGAAAATATTGACTTTACACCTGCCTTGTTGTTAAAAGAGAAAAGAGAGCCAGTTGGATGCACAGGCATACTAGTTATAAAATTAAGCTGGCTAGGCTTGTTTGCATTGCCCAGAGAGCCAACCTGAGGAACATTGCAGTTCTCTGGTTTAATGGAACTGCTTATCATTACAACAGCATTACAATCCCTTTTAAGGGTGATTCTAAGTTAAAAAGAACTTGTCAGTGCTTCATTTGTCATTCAGCCAGAAGAGGACCAGATTTGCCCAGCAGGAGAATGGGAGAATGGTGATAAACTAAAGGAGAGCAGTTAGCTAAGAAGCAGCTTCATGCGGCACAGATTGTTCCTGAAGGGATCAAGGATATGAGGGCCTACAGTATGGAGTTATGTGTTGCCTTGAGCATATGTGTTGTCTTGATTTATATGTTTCCCAGCTAGTTTTCTCTAAGTAGGTGCGCACTTTCTCTCACAGACACTGTGTGCATTGGTGAGAGTGTGTGATATGGGTTTATTTGGACTATAAAGTATTGATTATTCCTATATTTGCTTATTTTGAGTAACTCTGAAGTTTTGATTATTCTGGCTTTTGTTTTATTTAATATTTAATATCCTTTTAATTATTAGGCCACCATATTGCCTAAGAAGAGATGATCTAGATCAGGTCAGAAACAGAGAAGGTCAAAACTTCTGCACTGATCAGAATGGGACCAGGCCCATGAGTAGCTCTATTCTTCCAACCTGGGTGAACAAAAGGATTTCCAGTCTCTAAAAGAAAATAAAAATCAATGGTATCATCATTATGACTGGCTGAATTGGTATAGATGGCAAACACATTGGTAGGAGTTCATAATCTTCATTGGCAAGTAAGAGGAGTACACCCCTCCCATAACAGGGTTACTCTAGGACTCTAGTCCTTCTTTGGGAACCCTTGACCTGCCAGTTAGAGGTGAGGCTGGAGTAAGTGAGCCAGCCCAGAGAGCAAGCAGGTTGACACACCTCATGTGAAGGATTACTTAGGGGAAAAATAGTCAAAAAATGTCTATCAAAAGCCAGCAATAACTAGAGAACATTAGATAACTTTTTTCTCTGCTGAGATTTTAATTATGGGTTATGATACCTAAATGATTCACATAGCCTTAGTGTAAACATGGGAGATGTGGTTATTTGATGATTCAAGTGGTCATTGTAGTGGTAACATCATTTACAGACTAAAATCAAGAATTATGATTTACTGTGAACCTAATTTGTTATGTGATACAAAAAGTTGACATTTGTACACAGGTGCATTCCTACCTAAATATATGTATGCTTTGTGTACTCCCTCTCCTTCTGTACAAAATAAAAATTGGTACCATGAACTTGAACATTATTTGACTAAAGGAAGCAAAAAGGAAGATTCACAAGTGCTTCTCAGAAAGTTTCCCCACGATGTTGTGGCTATGTGTTTTCAAAGCATTTACCATTCAAGATCTGATAGATTAAAAATATGTATTCAGAGGGTGCTTACAGGTCACCTAAAGGGACCTTGGAAAGGAAGCCTGTTTGTTACTCAAAGACTGCAGAACAAATACATAATGCATTAAAGAAAGTAATTTGCAAATCATATCAGATCTAACCTATAGAATTTTAGGAACAAGTCTTGAGAGTCTGCAAGCCTACAAAATTGCTTAGAATTCTCTTAGTAGCTGAAATCGCATCTATTAAGCATGTTGGTTAAAGCAAAGCCACTACCCACAGCCCATACTGGTTAAGCAGCAAAGGGATTTGAGAACCATGGAAGATCTTTAGCAGAATTTTTACACTGGCTGAGAAGCTGGACTATCCAAAGTTCCATTTCTTCTCTCACTCTTCTTCCCTTGCCCTAGTATCAGAACAAACAAGACAGTGATGTGCCTTAGGCAAGGTTGGAAAAGTATGACCTCCTGTTTTAGAGTTGGTCCCTTGCATGTCACTATCCACTTGGGACTTTAAGCTTTCACTTTGACCTATGATATGAGACTTGACTTATTACAAAAGAAATGCCTGCCATGAAGAGAAGAATTTTCTGTCATTAAAAATACTCACAGTTATAAAAATTAACATTAAAAAATGTCCCCTGTGGGTGAGTTGAAGATGAAGGGGTGATATCTGGAGAATAAAATTAAGGGGTGAGAGAGGATTATACTAGGAGAAGGAGAAAGGGAGAGATAAAATGGGGTACATTATCTCGCACAAAACAGACAAGAAAAGGTTCTTACAGTGGAGGGGAAACAGGGGAAGGTGAGAGGAAATGAGGGAATCTTATTCTCATAGGATATGGCTTAATGAAGGAATAACATACACACTCAACTGGGTATGGAAATCTGTCTTACCCTACAAGAAAATAGGGGAGGAAGGGGACAAGAGAGCAGGGGGATGATAGAGAGAAGGGCAGATTGGGAAAGGGGTAATCAGAAGGAAGTACTTCTAAAGGAGGGACAGGGTCAAAAGAATTAGAATAAATGGGGGGGCAGGATAGGATTAAGGGAAATAGAGTTAGTTTTTCACAACATGTCTACTATGGAAGTGTTTTGCATAACTGCACATGTATGGCCTGTATTGACTTGCTTGCCTTTTCAATGAGGGTGGGTGGGGTGGCAGGAAGGGAGAAAATTTGGAACCCAAAGTTTTAAAAACACATATTTTTTAAAAAATGTTTCTATGTGCAACTAGGAAATAAAAAATACAGGAAATGAGGTACAGAAATCTATCCTGCCCTACAGGAAAATAGAAGGGGAAGGTGATAAGAGAAGGGGGGGGAGATAGAAGGGAGGGCAGACTAGGGGAAGGGGTATTCAGAATGCATGCCATCTTGGGGTGGGGGGAGGGGCAAGATGGGGTGAAAATTTGGAATTCAAAATCTTGTGGAAGTAAATGTTGAAAACTAAAACTAAATAAATTTATATTAAAAAAAGTCCCCTGTGGCATTGTCTGACCCCCTTGATGCTATGCTCTAGGTGATCGGCCATCTTTGTCTACTCCTACTCTCAACTTCTTTTCATTTTGTAGGATGTCACCTATTCTTTGCCCCAAACTGCTTTTTATTGATTTTTATTTTTTTTTACCCCCCAGGGGAAAAAAAAAACCTGAGCAAGAAATCTGTTAAGTGGGTTTCAGTGGCTAGTGACAAACCAGTAGGGACTTTAAGGTCAGCAGCTTTAAAATCTGGAATTATCCAAAAACATAAGGATTTTTTGAGGGGGAAGGAGAGGAGTCAGGAAAATGGGAAGGAAGAAATGGACAGGAAGGTGACAAAATAAGCTGTTTTTTCTTCTTCTTGGAATTCAATAGGAAAGAACTAAAGACTCAACCAAAATATGATTAGTTTTAATACTTTTCCTACTTTGCCATATCTAAACCCTCATCTCTCAACTTTATCCCATTCTCCCCTTGCACAAGTTTGCCTCAAATCTCGTGGTCAGCGAATGCTATGAGACAAGACCATCAATAAGAACACTGTGGGATGGGGATTTAGAATGGTCTTTTTTATTATTGTTGAATTTATTAAGTACCTACTGCATGTACGTTGAGCTAGGTTCTTGGCATATAAAGAAAGAATATGATACAAACACTGCTCTCCAGAAGTTTATAATCTCATGGCAGGGAGCAGAGAGAAAGGTAAACAAATCATTATGTCCTACAACATAGTAAGGTAAGTATAAACACATCTCCCAAACAACCCTCCAGACACTTTCAGCTGGAGAGTAGAGGATGAGATGGAATATGTAAAGGCTTTATGGAGGAGATTGTACCTAAATTAATGTCATTTTCATTAAATTCAAACATACGTGTATATGTTCACATATGCATACATCAAATTACATATATATTTATTTCATATTATATTATATGATACATATGACAAATGATTATGACAGAGAAAGAAAGAGACAGACAAATAAAATGTTCTAGGAAAAATGGAGGAGGAAGATAACTCTTTGAGCTGGGGTAGAATAGGGAGGAGTACATGGAAGAGGAACAGGAGTACATGAGCTAAGTATTGTAGGAAGAGTAGTCTTCCTGCAGGCAGAAATAATAATGGAGTACATTCCTGACATGGAAGTCTATGTGGCTTCATGAGACATAAGAAAGGAATAAGAAATCCAAGTTAAAGGAAACTCCTTCTGCCAGTATAAGTTGGCATCTTATCTGTAACTTATAGTCTTGGAGAGTTGCCTAGAGCACTAAGAGATTAAGTGATTTGCCCAAAGTCACACAGTCATTGGTGCCAGAGGTGAGACTTGAACGCAAGTATCTTTGACTCTGTGGCCATTTTACTATCCACTGTGCTGTGCTGCCTCTGTCAAATTTGGGGAAGAAAAGTAGTCCAGTTTGGACTACTTCCCCTGAAAGCTTTATGTTATAACTGTAACATGGAGAAAGTTCAGTGTAGGACTTAATGGGGAATGGACTTGATAATAATTCATTAGGATAACAAGCAATGCTCTTGGATTCTTCTTTCCCCAGTAATGAAAATTTCTGTGCACATATTATGACTGTTTTTAGGTGTAGAATTGTCTACAATATATTGTACTATTCCATTAAAAACTCTCCTCAGGTTTCTGAAAAGGGACTGAGGCAAGGTGATTTAAGCTTGATATCAGGAAAACCTTCCAAAAAATTTAAGCTATACACAAATGGAATGGGTTTCTTTTTTTAATTTTTTTTAAAAATTATGATTTCCTTTTAACATTTCTTTTTCAAATTAAGTTCCAAATTCTCTCTTCTTCTGTCCACCCCTCCCCCACCCATTGAGAAGACAAGCAATATGATATCAATTATAAATGTAAAATCATGCAAAACATTTCCATACCATGTCACAAAAAGGCAAGAAAAATAAAGTGAAAAAATATACTTCAATTTGCACTCAAAATTCATCCATTCTCTCTATGGAGGTGGATAGTATTTTTCATTATGAGTCCTTCAGAATTGTCTTGATCATTATATTGATCAGAGTAACTAAGTCTTTCACCGTTGATCATCATTATAATATTGCTGTTGCTCTGTACAATGATCTCCTGGTTCTGCTCACTTCATTGTGCATCAATTCACATAGGTCTTCCTAGGTTCTTCTAAAAACATTCCCTTTGTCATTTCTTAGAGCACAACAGTATTCCATCACAATCATATACCACAACTTGTTCCCATTCTTCAATTTATAGGCATCCCTTCACTTTCTAATTCTTTGCTGCAACAAAAGAGTTGCTATAAATATTTTTGTACATATGTGTCCTTTTCCTTTTTCTTTGATCTCTTTGGGGCACAGACTTAGTAGTAGTAGTATTGCTGGGTTAAAGAATATGCACAGTTGTATAGTATAGCCTTTTGGCACAGTTCCAAATTGTCCTCCAGAATAGTTGGACCAATCACAACCCTACCAATTCATTACTATGACTAGTTTTCCACATCCTTTATAGCATTTGTCATTTCTGATAAGTGTGAGGTGGTACCTCAGAATTATTTTAATTTACATTTCTCTATTCAATAGTGATTTATGGCATTTTTTTCATATGACTATAGATGGCGTTTGTCTCTTCTTCTATAAACTGCCTGTTTATATCATTTGACCATTTATCAATTGGGGAATGGCTCTTATTTTTATAATACATTTTAGAAATTAGGCCTTTATCAGAGAAACTTGCTGTAAACATTTTTGGCATTACTTCATTATCTTCAGTGCCTTTTAGCAAAATGTAGTTTCCCTGATTATCTCTTATAATTAGGGTTTTTTTTATACCTATAATTAGGTATTTTTGCTTTTGCTTTGTCTGAGATCATGATTGTGATCCCTGCCTTTTTCACATCAACTGAAGCATAATAGATTCTGCTCCAGCTCCTTACTTTAACTTTGTGTATGTGTCTTTCTGTTTCAAGTGAGTGCCTTTCAAAAGACATATTGTTGGATTTTGGTTTCTTATCCATTCTGCTATCTACTTCCTTTTAATAGGTAAGTTTATTCCTGGAATGGGTCTTCTTGAGAGGTGGTGGGCTTCTCCTCCTTGGAGGTCTTCAAGCAGAGGTTAGATAATCACTTAACATTGAGGATTTCTTTAGTGTTGTGCTGGCCATTAAGGTTCCTTCCGACTCAAATTCTGTCATTCTGTGGTTTTGAAATGTGACATGCATGTGCCACCTATGTCAAATTTCTTACCGTCTTAGGGAGGAGACATTTGAGGGAGGGAGGGAGAGAAAGAGAAAATTTGGAAATCAAAAAAATTTTAAATGAATGTTAAAAATTGTCTTTACATGTAATTGAGAACAAATAAAATATGTAAAAATAAATAAATAAATAACTGAAAAACATCAGGAACAAGCAGAAGGAAAAAAAAAGAAATGTGACATGTCCCATTCTATCCCACAACACAAATTGATTTTGATCCTTCAGGAAGAAGCATCTCTGACACAAAGGGTTGCACTAATATTTTAGAAAAAATGTGAATGCACCATTTCACCAAGAAGCGAAGATAAATACCATGGGTTTTCTCCCTCCCTTTAATTTACAGTATTTTCCATTTGTACCATTAATCTGGCAATGGAGCTCCTAAATTAGCTTGATGAAATTTATGGAGATTAGTCTTTGTTTGGAACTTCAATTGCATTGGCCTATAAAGGGTATGACCACGCTCAATGACAACTTGTTTGAGAGAATTAGGAGTCATCTCCTGGGACTTACCCATTAACATTTCGTTGAGGATGAATTATTTATTCTCAGTGACTGGACACAATTTGGTTGGTTTGAGATGTTGGTCAGGACAACCCTTTTGTGCTGGCATACAGACGCCTAATTGTAGTATTGGCCCTTTTCCCATTTTTTCTCTGAAAGGGATACAGAGTAGAAACCAGAGACTTGAGAGGACAACTTTGTCCTTGGAGTGGAGGGAGTGTGCACAGGTCCACTTTCTAGGGACTAATTCACCCTCACCTCTTCCACCCAGAAATGGCAGCCCTACAGACTGAGAACCATCAGTAGCCAGGGTTCCTGGACCCTAAGCACCTGAACCCAGCCATGAAGAGGCACATCTTGCAGTCTTATGAGTAAGCAATAGCAGAGATTTCAGAGTTTTAAAGGATATAGCCGAGAAAATATAAATCATAGAACTGTTTGGGGACCACAGGAATGTTGTATGTTGTTTGTTTGGATTATACCCAAAGAACTGTGGATTTTGAGTTTTTAACCTAAGTTAGAAACGAATCAGTATTGGAAGCCCTGATTTTTTTGGATTATGAAAATAGGAGAAGAGAGGAAATGAGAAGAGATCAAATGAATGAGAAGCCTCAACAGACATCTGATGAGAGAAGCTAATGATGGAGACTGCTCCTGCCTCCATGAAAGAAACAGAGCAGAGAGAATCTGAAGATAAGAGCAGCTACTTTGGACTGAGTCATCTGAGAGAGATGATTAAAGCTCTGCTTGCTGTGCAGATGCTGGAAGCTCACTGGAGAAAGAAGAAGACTCCTGCTGTGTGAAGAGTTGCCTATGATTGTCACTCTTTAGCACCATGGAAAACTTGAAGGCTGACTGAGGACAGAAATGTATTTCAGATGCTTTGGGGCTGATAGGAGCGAAAAAGAATCCTGATGTTATGTGAAGAGTTGACTGGGCTTTTTGCTCTTTAGTGCCCTCTATTGCCTAAGAGTGCTTGACTTTGCCCCTCTACCGCTCTCTGGATTGAGAGGAAGAAATACTTAAAGTCCAGAGGCCAGATTTGAAGAACATTGCATTTAACCACCACGACGGAACTGTAACTGAAATAACTTAAGACTCTTTCACTACCTGGTCAAGGGGGCTCAATAAGAAAGCTATGAAATCCAGTTTTAGGGCTAATGTTTCACTGAAAGAATGTAATGCTGCTATTTTATGAAAAAGTAATTTAAATACTCCTTCAGCAGCCACAGAGTAGCAGAGAATCACTTTTATCTCATGGGATAGTAGGGAGGCTTAGAAGAGAAGTAGGTGACTCATAGTATAGACTGTTCCCTTAGAGATACCACCTACATCTAGGCTTGCAGTACAGAGTCATGAGTTGCCCTGGTCACATGGATTTCCCTATTTAAATACCTCACTACTAGGTTTTTTTATGTGTGTGCTCACTCTCCCCCATGGACACAGTGTGCATTGATGGAAGACTTATAGGTGCCTTCTCATTTAATAAATCTCAAGTTTAAAAATTAAATGTCTCAAGACTTCCAGGGAGGGAGGTAAGATGGCATAAAGAAGCACTCAGCCAAGCTTTCCCAACATTCCCCTCCAAATAACTTTTTTTAAATGCCTCAAATCAAATTCTGGTGTGGCAGAGCCAACAAAAGGTCGGAGTGAGACATCCTCCTAGCCTAAGACAACAGAGAAGGTCAGAAAGCGAGATCTGTGACACAGGGGGAGAGCCCACATGGACGAAACACCAGTGGTGGGACTAGATGGTGGTGACTAAAGCAGCAGTAGCTTTGGGAGCTCTCAAGCCAGAGACAGTAAGGGGACCTGGCAACTGGCCAGAAAGAGATTAAAAGGTAATCTTGTGCTACTACTGGGCATAGGAACAGATGCTGTTTGGTAAGCCCATTGACTGTACCTACTTCTAGGTCATACTTCAAGGGAAAAGGCGAGCACTTTCAATAAAAAGGGAATGAAAGCCCTGAGGGGCAACTGTTTGACAACTCTGATGTTTATACCCTCTTCTGAGTCATAGTTTAAGTGTAGAGAAGAACACTTTCAGTCAAGAGGCAGTAGAAACTCTGAGGGACAGTAATACTTTCAGACCCAAGCAATCAAGGTCTTTCCTGGGGAAGGACCAGAGGGCAGATCAAGAGAGCAGTGACTACATCTCTCCCCAGATTACAATCCCTTAGAAGGACTTCAAACTTCCAACCATCTCCCCCTCAACTAGCTCTGAAAACAGCAGTGTGAAAAAGCCTGAAGCTTGAGACAGTACCCCCCCCCCCGACACACACACACATACTGGGAACAGAGCCCAATATTAGCAAAAAGTTCCAAACCCAGAAATAGGGTAGAAAATGAACAAACAACAAAAAAGAACCTGACCATAAAAAGTTACTATACCGACAGGGAAGATCAAGACACAAACTCAGAAGAAGAAAATGAAGTCACAAAAACTATAAACAAAGCCTCAAAGAAATAAAATTGTGAATTGAACACAAGCCCAACAAGAATTCCTGGAAGGGCTAAAAAAAAGAAAAAAAAACCTTTTCCAAATCAAATAAGAGCAGTAGAGGAAAAAAATAGGTAAATAAATTAAATCTAAGAAAGAAAATTATGAGAAGACAATTAACAGCTTGGTAAAAGAGGAATAAAAAAAAATACTGCAGAAAAGCAGAATTGGCCAAATAGAAAAAGAGGCACAAAAGCTCACTGAAGAAAATAATTCCTTAAAAAGTAGAAGCTGATGACTCCATGACTCCAAGAAATAATAAAACCAATTTAAAAAAAAATTTAAATGGAAGAAAATTTTAACTATCTCATCAGAAAAACTGACCTAGAAAATAGATCATTACTTCACATTAAAAAAAAACATAATTTTTTTTTAAAAAAGAATTATTGGATTACCTGAAAGCCATGATCAAAGAATGAGCCTAGACATCATGTTTCAAGAAGTTATGAAGGAAAAATTCCCTGATATCCTGAAACTGGAGAGTAAAATAAACATTGAAAGAATCCACTGATCACTTCCAAAAAGAGATTCCAAAATGAAAATTCACAGGAATATTATTGTTGTTGTTTGTCTTTTGTTCTCCAAGAGGACCAATGACATCATGAGGGTAATGTCTTGACTTGCTCATGAATTGGATTGAAGAGCTGCTCAAAGTCATCTTTGAGCAAAGTCACTCTCTCCTCCAGAGCCATTAAAATCCTGTGGTAAGACAAAGGTTAAGACAACTGGTGATGGCAGCAGCAAGAAACCATTTAAATATTGTGGGGCCAGAGTCAGCGTCACACAAGATTTAGTAGCTACCACTTAAAGGAGTGGAGGGTTTGGAATATGATATGCTATAAGGCAAAAGATCTCAGATTACAACCAAGAATAATCTACCCAACAACACTGAGTATAATACTTCATGGAAAAAAATGGATATTTAATGAACTAGAGGATGTTTAAGGCTTCTGATAAAAAAAAAAATAAAAAAGACCACAGCCAAATAAAAAATTTGATTTCCAAATATAAGACTCAAGAGAAACATAAAAAGGTAAACATGAAAGAGAAATCATAGGGACTCAATAAGGTTAAACTGTTTACCTATCTATATGGGAAGATAATACATGTATCTTCTAAGAACTTTATTATTATTATGGTGGTTAGAAGGATTCTACATAGAAAGAGGGTACAAGAGTAAGTCAATCATGTTGAGGTGATGTTAAAAATGGATAGATGAGAAATAGGGATGTACTAGGAAAAGGAAGGAGAGGAAGAATGGGGGAAATTATCTCACTTAAAAGAGGAATGCAAGGAAGAGTGGTTACAGTGGAGGGCAGGCAATGCTTGAAACTTACATCTAAATTGGTTCAAGAAGGAAAAAAATATATATATGTATTATATATGTGTGTGTGTGTGTGTGTGTGTGTGTATGTACATATGTCTATATATGTATATACCCATCTATATATAGTGTGTATATATGTGCATTTATATGTATATTTATATGTATGTATATGTATATGTGTGCACACACTCACACACATGCACACACACACATACTCAATTGGTAATAGAAATCTATCTTACTTGACAGGGAACCAGGAGGGGAAGGGGACAAGAGAAAGAGGAAGTGATAAAAGGGAGGGCAGATAAAATAAGGGAGTGATAAGAAGCAAGGAGGGACAGGATAAAAAAGAAGGATAAACAGAAGAAAATAGGATGGAGGAAAATGCACAATTAGTAATCATAACTGTGAATATGAATGGGGTGAACTAGAAAGAAGAATTGAACCATATGTTACTTACAAGAAACACACTTTAATGGGAGAGACACAGAGAGCTAAAATAAGGAGCTGGAGCAAAATTTATTATGCTTCAGATGAAGTAAAAAAGGCAGGGGTAGCAATCATGATCTCAGACAAAGCAAAAGCAAAAATAGAACTAATTAAAAGGGATACGCAGGGAAACTACATGTTGCTAAAGGAACCATAAAAAATGAAGTAAGATCAATATTAAACTTATGTACCAAAAGGCATAGCATCCAAATTCTTAAAGGAAAAGTTAAATTAATTACAGAGGAAATAGATAGTAAAATTATACTAGTAGGTAACCTTAATTTTCTGCTGTCAGAGCTAGATAAGTCTAACCATAAAATAAATAAGAAAGTGAAGGAGATGAATAGAATCTTAGAAAAGTTAATATGATAGACCTCTGGAGAAAATTGAATGAGAATAGAAAGAAATATAACTTTTTCTCAACTGTACATGGCATTTTCATAAAAATTGACTACGGATTTGGGAATAAAAACCTCACAACCAAATGTAGAAAAGCAGAAAAGTTAAATGCACTCTTTCAGCCCATAGTACAACAAAAATTACATTTAATAAAGAGCAGTGGAAGCCCTTTATTTTAGATTAAAATAATTTAATTCTAAAGAATGAGTGAGTCAAAGAACGAATCACAGAAACAATTTCATTAAATAGAATGACAACAATGAGACAACATTCCAAAATTTGTGGGATGCAGCCAAAGCAGTACTTATTGGAAATTTTATAACTCTAAATGTGCACATCAATCCCAATGATATAAACTATTAGAAAAAAAGGTAAAGGAGATCTAAGTTTCTTTTATGACACAAAATGTTTTTGATATATAAACTAGGGAAATCAAAAACAGAGAAAGAAAAGTATAAACCAATTTTCCTAATGAATATCGATATAAAAATTTTAAATGAAAACACTGGCAAGGAGATTATAATAATATATCACAATGATCATCCAATATGACCAAGTAAGATTTATACCAGGAATGCAGAGCTAGTTCAATATTAAGAAAACTATCAGAATAACTAACCATATTAGTAACAAAACAACAAAAATCCCATGATTATATCAATAAATGCAGAAAAAGCCTTTGACAAAATATAGCACTCATTCCTATTAAAAACACTAGAAAGCATATCAATCAATGGAGCCTTCTTCAAAATGATAAGTAGTATCTATCTAAAACTAAAAGTAAGCATTCATATCTGTAATGAGAAAATGAAGAGCAATTTGGCAAAAATCTCACATAATATATCAAGACAATGTCAAAATAGATAAATGATTTAGACATAAAGGGTGATATCATAAGTAAATTAAGGGAACATGGGAAATGTACCTGTCAGATCTATAGATAAGGGAAGAATTTATGTCCAAACAAAAAACAGAAGAGATTACAGAAAGCAAAGTACATGATTACATGAAATTTAAAAGCTTCTGCACAAATAAAACCAATGCAGCAAAAATTGGAAGGAAAACACGAAAAGAGGAAATTTTTGCAGCCAGTTTCTCTGAAAAAGGCCTCAGTTCTCAAATATATAGGTAACTGAGCCAAATTTATTTTTTAAGTGCCATTCAGAGGCATCTAAGTGATGCAGTGGATAGGCCACCTGCCCTGGAGACAGGAGGATCTGAATTCAAATCCAGTCTCACACACTTACTAGCTATGTGACCTCGGGCAAGTCACTTAATCCCAATTGCCTACAAAAAGGGAGAGGGAACATTCACCAGCTAACAAAGGGTCAAAAGATATAAACAGGCAGTTTTCAGAAGAAGAAATCAAAGCTATCAATAATCACATGAAAAATGCTTTGAATCACTACTGATTAGAGAAATGCAAACTAAAACAACTCTGAGGTAATACCTCACACCTATCAGATTGGCTAACATGACAGAAAAGGAAAATAATGAATGCTGGAGGGGATGTGGAAAAATTGGGACACTAATGAACTACTGGTGGAGTTGTGAGCTAGTCCAACCATTCTGGAGACTAAAGGGCTATAAAATTGTGCGTACCCCTTGACCCAGCAATATCACTACTTTGTCTGTATCCCAAAGAGATTAAATAAAAAGGAAAAGGATCTATATATATACCAAAACATTTATAGAAACTCTTTCTGTGGTAGCAAAGAATTGGAAATTGAAGGGATTCCCAACAATTGGGGAATGACTGAATGAGTTATGGCATGTGATTTTTGTTGGAATACAATTATGCTATAAGAAATAAATGAGCAGGGCGGTTTCATAATAAAAAAAAAAATGGCTTCCCAGTTTATAAGAACTGATGCAAAGTGAAGTGAGCAGAACCAGAAGATCATCTTACCCCATAAACAAAAATATTGTAATGATGATCAACTTTGAAAGACTTAGCTAATCTGATCAAGACAATGATCCAAGACAATTCCAAAGGACCATTGATGAAAAATGCTATCCACCTCCAGAGAGAGAACTGATGAACTCTGAATGCAAATTGAAGGATACTTTTATTTAATAAAATTATTTTTATTATTTTATTTTGTTTATGTTTTATAACATGACTAATGTGGAAATAAGTTTCCATGGCCTCACATGTATAATCAAAATCAAATTGCTTACCTTCTGAAGGAGGAGGGAGACATGGGAAAAAGGAGGAGAATTTTGAAATTAAAGTTTAAAAAAATAATTGTTAGTTTTTACATGTAATTAGGAAATATTTAATGAAATAAATAAAAATAATTTTTAAAAGAGTTAATGGTGTTGTTATTACTGCTTCACGTAAATGGGAAGCACAATGATAGGGATGAAAGACTATCATATCATGAATCAAGAGCATAGATTTGTATTTTCCCCATATCAGGGTTATCACTAGGACTCTGAGAGTGGTGGCTATGGCTAGTACCCATATCTGGGGAAAATTAACATACCTGCTAGCATGAGTAAAGTTAAGATGTGTGAGCCTATCCTGAGGGAGACTGTGGTTGCCAAATTGTATATCATGCCTACTGTACTGTCATCACGAATATATTGGTAGCCCATCCCTTTATATCACTTACACTTGAAATATTAGGGTTTTTTTTTCAAATTCTTCACGTTTCTGACATAATTTTTAATTTATCTCTCCTCATTCTATTTCTCATGTTAGTTGTTTTGTATAATAGATATCTCAAAGGTTTTCTAAGTTTTTGGTCATTTGACTTTGTTCTAATATTTCTTGTTGCATCATTGAATTTTTGAGTTTTGTTTACTTTATTCTATTTTTTGTTAGTATGGAACTATGATTTTTGTCAATGTGGAGATCTTAACACATATTGCAACCTATCTGTAACTTAATGGGTATGGCCTAGGATGTTGACTGGAACAGCGACTTACAGATATATCTAGTTAATGTCATAGATAGGACTTAAACCTAAGTGTTCCTGATTCCACATCCAAAGCAGTATGTATCTACTATGTCAAGTTGTCTCTATGACAGATAGATAGATAGATAGATAGATAGATAGATAGATAGATAGATAGATAGATAGATAGATAGATAGATAGATATGATAAAATGAAACAAATTGTGAAAACAAGGTCATAGGAATGAGGAAGTATTTGCCCTGAAACTGTTAATAATGCCCAATAAGTAAAGGACCATTCTTTGACATTTCTATCATATTAAACCACAAGGTTTGCTGTCTTCACACAAAAAATAATTAGAGACAAAATAGAAAGCTGAAGTCACTTAAATATCTTAAAGAAAGATTTAGGATCAAGAAGTTAGTAATCTTACTCCTGAATCTCAGACATTACACCTAAGAAGTATGAAGTTCATTTGAAGTAAAAACCCCTATCTCTTCATTGCTTTATCAAATTTCATCCCAAGACAGCTCTAAAAATGTTCAATGCAAATGTGTGTGGGTTGTGGGGGTTAATTCAAAGACAGAAGAACACCTTTTTTAGTTAACAGCCTGGATGAATGCAAGCTTGCAGTTTTTTGTCAGAACCCTGAGAGGCAAAGTACAAATTCATTTACCAACCTGCTTATGGGTGGATTTTTTCCTCCTTTTCATTATTATAGCATCATTTTGAAAGGAGAATTAGCACTACTGGAATTTATTGCATAAAGAATTTAATTCTTTCTTTAAGGAAACATTTCTTTAAAATAGTTTTTTTCATTGTTTTCAATAGAAAAGTAATTTTTTATAACCCTGTAACTGCTTAGCCCACATCTGCTTTCACTGACAAACATTCTCATCTTGTGGACTTTTAAGTTGTTGCTTCTAAAGATAATTTTCACTATGTTTTGTTTTCATAACTATAGGCATGAATTTTAAATTGGGGAGATACCTTGTAAATGTAGGTTAAATGTCATAATTTAGAGTAGCTGCCCCAGTTAAATGATCTTAGAGACCAACCCATTGCATTAGTGAAATATGTACATTATACTATAACATGCATGTCACACTGTTTTGGTAGAACTTGGTTCAAATCCTTCCTGTATCACTTCTGTAACCGTGGATAAGTTACTTAATTTCTTTGGGCCTTGATAGCCTCACCTGTAAAATGAAAAGAGTGAATTAGAAAGGCTTTTAAAGGCTCTACTGGCTCTAAAGTCTCCTCTGGCTCTAAGCCATTCATCCTACTTGGAACCAAGCTTAAGAAAATCTCAGCTAATATGATTAACGAAATTACTGTCTAGCAGTACTTTCATTTATATGTTGTCTCCAACAACACATTTTTTTCTGCCCAGTGTCTTAATTTTACCTGTAGAAAAGTGAATAGACTACAAAAGCCAAAATGGCCAAAGGATTAATATTCTAAACAGTTTCTGGGGTTCCAATTTTAACAGTACTTTTATATTTCAAGGAGCTCTCTGATTATCTTTAACTTGAATTAAAGAAAAGTCATCATTATTATGTGATTTTCCTTTTAGGATTAGTCATGAGAAAGAAAACATCTAAACATTTTACAAAATGTTTATTTTTTAAAAGTTAAATAAAGTATATACAATGGCTAATTTTATGTATCAAATTAAAAAAAACAGGCTCTTGGGAATGTAAAGGGCAAGTGTAGACTTATGGCATTGGTGCTTCATTATTTATACATATTCCATGGATTCCAACATATTGATATTGTTTCCTTGCATTTTAATTAGTGCAAGTTCATTAATGTCAGGGACAGCTGCATTTTTGTCTTTATTATTGCCCAGTGTCTAACACAGTGCCTGGCACATAGTATATTAATAATGAAAAGGATGATGATGATGAGATGATGATGATGATGATGATGATGATGATGATGATAATGATGATATCATCATTGATCTTTCTCTGCCAAGCCTCAGTCTTGGAATATTGCTACTATCTGTTGTATTTGCTCCTATTCATTCATATTCCAATGACCAGGCCCATTACATATTTATTACATAATCTCAAATGGAACTTCACTGTGGCTAGGCAGACCTTTCACAACTCCCTAACTGACTTACTATTCCATTTATCCTGGTGTCTCTTCTAAATCTTTTCATCCTTCCTCAGACCTCTCATTGCTCTCTCTCACCCTCTCAGCTGACAACCTTATCTCTTATTTTACAGAAAAAAATGAGGCCAGTTGCATGAGCTCCTTCTCCCCTCATTCCATCTTATGTCATTCTGATGCCTTCTTCCACTATCTTCTCCTTTATCCCTCTCTCTTTTCTTTGCCAAGGCAAACTCTTCTATATGTAACAGACATCCCATCCCATTTTCCCCATTCTTTGTCTTATCTTCAATCCTTTCCTGTCTACTGGCTGCTTCTCTACTACTGCCTACAACATACACATATCTCTCCCATCAAACAACCCTCTCATAATCTGCCCATCCTCACTAGCTGTATTTCCATATATCTCCCCATTTGTGGCTAACATCTTGAAAAGGCTATCTACAATAGATGCTTCTACTTTCTTTTCTCTCATTTTCTTACCTTTCCATTTGGCTTCCAACCTCATCATTCAACCAAAACTGTTCCCTCTACAATTATCAATATTCTCTTAATCACCAAATCTTTTTCTCAGTCCTTTACTCAGTACTTATCCTGATTGACCTGTCTGGAGTTTTTGACACTGCTGATCATCCTTTCCTCCGCTGATACTCTAGGTTTCCCAAATACTACTCTACCTTTGTTCTCCTCATATCTGTCTGATTGGTCCTTCTTAGTCTCTTGTGTTAGATCTTCATCCAGTCATGTTCATTAATTGTGAGTGTCCCCCAGGGCTCTATCCTGCACCCTCTTTTTCTCTCTCATTATACTATTTTATTGGGTGATCTCATCAGCAACTACAGATTCAATTATCATCTCTGCGCCAATAGTTCTCAAATCTACTTATATAGCCCTAACTCTTCTCGTGACCTCCATAATCACATCTCCAAACTGTCTGCTGGGTATCGTAACCTGGATGTCCCATAGACATCTTAAACTCAGCATACCCCAAACTGAACTCATTATCTTTGTTTCACCAAAACCCTCCCATCTTACTAATTTCCCAAGTGTTGTTGGTACAACCAGCCTTCCAGTCACCTAGCTTCATAACGTAGGTATCATCTTCAACTCTTCACTTTCTCTTACCCTACTGCTTATCTCACAAGGTTGTGAAGTAAGTAAACCTTAAGAATTGATATAAATGTGAGCTATTATTAGTCATTGTCTCCTTGACCTTAGGAGAGTAATATTTCTTGCCAGCCAAATATCAAATAAACCCAGTTTTATGAAATTAACAAGTACTTATTAAGCGCTTACCATGTGCCAGACATTGTATTTGTTTTCTAATGGGGATATAGAGAAAGGCATAAACAGCCCCTGCTTTCAAAGAGAGAACGTTCTAATTAGAAAGAGAAATACATGATTTTACTCTCTCTATGCCTCCTGGGAGAAGGAAGACAATAATTAATGTCTTTGTGATTTTAATATTATTAACTTCAATCAGATGACTTATTTATTGAATTGAAATAAAGACCTGTTATAACATTAATAACAATATCACAAGTAGCCCACATCCTTCTTTCTTTGAAACAACCCTGAAATATTACCCACCTTTGAAGGCAGAGCTCATATCAAACCTCTTCCAAGAAGTTCTCCCAGATATATAATAGCAACAGTAATAACTAACATTTGTATAGTGCTTTCTGTATATCATCTTATTTGATCCTCACAATACTAGTACTTAGAGATTATTATCCCCATTTTATAGAGTAGGGACCCTGGTACAATGAAGATAAGTTACTTGTCCAGGGTCACATAGCTAGTAAGTATCTGAAGCAAGATTTGAAATCAAGTGTACCTGATCACAAGTCCAGCATTCCACCCACTGCACCATCTAGTCACATAATCTGCACCATTAGCCCATTCATTTGTCTCTCACATGCTGCTTTGTACTGTCATGACCTAACTAGATGACAAGCTCATTCATAGCAGACGTTACACAATATTTTCTTGTGTTTCCCACAATACCCTTCACAATCCCTCAATAAATATGATGAAGAGGAAAACAACAACTTCAGCTAGAAAACAGACCAGGGGAGAGCTACCTCATTAATTTCTAATCCTCTCAAAAACACCAGTTTCAAAGAGAGACATCCTTGGTAAGGAGCAAAAGCAAGCCTTTTGCTTTGTCAGACGAGCAAGCCTGATTACAGGAGGGCACATTTGCATATTTTATAGGAATAAGTATCATATCAATTAAAATTTATCTGCAAACCTATTATGGAGGTAAAATTAAAAAGACTATGAAATGCCACAACTCAAATTTGAATAATGTACCATTACCACATTCTGTTTTCCTGATGCTCCTCTGTACTGTGCTATGATATTTTCATTTCTGACTTCGGAATCACAGAACTGTCATATTTGAGAACAAAAAGGACTCTAGAGTTCATCTAGTCCAACCCTCCTTGTTTTAATCCAAAAAGAATGTGATTTTTCAATTTAAATGTAATTTATACTACAAACTCCATTTTTAGGCTTTCATCCAGACTTCTGCTTGCAGATGTAATGGTCTGCCCCATTCAGATTTAGCAAAGCTGAAGAAAGGGGACAAAATAGGCACTGAAATGTAAAGAGGAAGAAACATTGCACATCCTAAAAAGGGTCAAAGGTTTTAAATAACTCCATTGTATATGAGAAGATAATGAACTTGTCTCAAAGCACAGCTTTGCCCCCCTCAGCTTTTCTGTGTAATACTCAACCAGCATGTCTAACTGGACTAAGCACCATAAATCCATTGAGTGGTACCTCCTCTCATTCAGGAAAGATTGTTGGAAAGAAAAGGTTAGACCTCTTACCCAAATGGAAGTGAAAAACCTCAGAGTTAAGGCCCTGAGGGACTCAAAGAACGGCAACTTCTGCCAGTTATAGACTAAGGGTCATTGCCCTTGCTGAAAAGAACACTGTGACATGCATCCAGTTGATCTAAAGGCTGAAGGTCATGAAGACTATGGCTGCCAAGTGCAATCCCAAATCATCCAGGGGATGGACCACACCCTGATTTAGCCCAGTCCACCAGCAAAATAGTTGCTGAGCAACCTATCTCGCTCAGCCCAATGGCAGCTGAGCTCAGTAAGGAGCCAGTCCCTCATCTGAGTGGCTTTTTTTGACTCAGCATAGCAGCAGAATGATCCATGTAGCTGGGATGCTATACCCTCTGAAGAGCCATCTAAGCCACAACAAATGTCATGAGGACCCTCCAGCAAAAGAAAAGTCCTTCAGGCCCTGCAATTCCAGAATTGTGAGTCGCCTTGGTAATGTATGGGCCTCACTACTTTTGAAGTGCCTTCTCTTCCCTTCCAGGGGCTCTGCAAATACTTGAGGGAGAAAGAACCTCAGGAATGCTTTGTAAATATTGTCCTTACTGTACCATTTGAAGTATTGCCTTTGCTAAAGAAGCCATTGAGGCTAATTGTTAAGAGTAAGCACACCAATAGGGGCTCATGATCTACTATGTTAAGAAGACAGCCACCCACAGGGTTATCCCAGGTTACCTCTGAGGACCCCAACTTGCCAACGCTAGTACAGTTGGGTGAGTGAGCCACACAGATAATTTGTTATACACAGATGAATATACTACCTCTTAATTTAAACAAGAATTTATTCTTATAATAATTATGTATGTATAATAAAATAAGTATTTATTCTTATCATAATAATGGACATTTATATAGTATGTTAAGGTTTTCAAGGAACTTTTACATACATTCCCTCATTTGATTCTCATGACAATGCCATGAAGCGTGTTCTACAGGTGTTTATGTCCATTTTCATGTAATTACATTGAGAATTAGAGAAGTTCAGTATCTTGTCCATGGGCACACAGCTAGCAAGTAAGTGTCTAAAGTGGGATTCAAACCCAAGTTTGTTTGGATTCAGATTCTAAATCTAGCAGTCTTTTCATTAGCACCCTGCCTCTCGAAAAACATAAGTATATCATTTTTTGCAAAGAAATACAAAATGCTAATATTACCCACACTTGCAAAAACAAGTTTCCCATATACTTTGTATTATTAATGAAAAGAGACACAGAAAGGAGGTGAATATAACTTCACATGAGCTCATCTACTATACAATGTGGAAAGGTAGACTGCTTCAGGGACAAACGACAGGTTAAAATATAAAAGAAAACTTCTGACCAGTTAAAGTTGTCTGAAAGTGGAACAGGTAGCCTTGTTAGGTAGAAAGTTCCCTGTCACCAGGGTTGCACAAGTAAAGACTGGCTGCCCATCTGTTATGATATTGCAAAGAACTTTCTTCTTCCAGTAAGTCTTGGACTAGATGACTTCCATGCCTTCCAACTCTAAAATTCTATAATATTTTGTGATATCTACGTGTGAGGCTCAGAGATCTTCATCACTTATTTCTTCTCAGCCATGTTCCCAGATAAGTAAGGTTACTAGACCAATGGCTTCTAGATAAGAGAAGGATTCTTTGTACTATTATTAACCTACCTGTTTTGGTGTAGTAGCCAGTGTAGAACGTGGGAATTGCAGCTGGGGAACAGAAGTTGAATTTGACAATTTACCTTTTCTCTCTGCTCTTTCAGAAGGGAGGGAAGGGAGGTATTCTGTCTTGCCCCTAGGAATATTCCGTGAAAGGAAACTGGTTTCTCAAGATGTTACGCTAAATACCACCATAGCTTAGTTCTGAACTAAGTTGCATTGCAGTTTGAGCCTTAAGTAATGGCTTTCACCTACAGACAAATATACTAACCATTTTGAAATGTCCCAAAATGTTAGGAAATGTCCATCAATCAGAGTCCTAAATTTTTTTTATGGTTTTCATCCTTTGGAAACCTTTTACTATAATTTTGTGGTACTATTTTAAATGGAGCAGTTTAAACAGTCATCTTGCTATTGCCTTTTTTCCCACCAAGGAAGCAGCTACACTTTTATGCTTCCCCATAAAACTTTATCATATAATCAGCATAAGGTCATGAGAAGTTGAATCAAGCAACGAAACAATTTTCAAGAGATAACATATTTGAAAAGATATACCCCTAACACCTTTCATATGTATCTGTGTAAACATGTACACATTCATGTGTCCATATCTGTGTACATATACATATATGTATATAGTACTTTGCACAGGAGTATTTATAGATATTTGTGTATGCATACATGTATGTAGATTATACATATGCATTTGTGTATATGCACATGTGTGTGTGCCTATGTACATATGTAATACACGCTTATATATCACAATAGGATTAAGCATATTACCAACAAAGACTTGTTCAGGAGAAGAGAAATAAAGGACAGCAGCCTGGATAACAGGATAATAGATTCTTTAAAGCTGGAAGTGACCTTAGTAATCACCTGGTCCAGCTCCCTCATTTTACAGATAAGGAACATGAGTCCCATATGGGGTTAAGTGACTTGTTTGGGGCCTATAACTAAATAGTGTTATTATCATAAAATAATGAGGGTGAGTCATATAGCAAGCGCAAGAGATAACAGAGAAATAGCTGTGTGCTTCTTTGCTATCCCAAATGTTAATTCAGCAGAGCTAGAAAAGTAACCTTAGCATGCTGGATAGACCCCCCTTTGGAGGATTTATAAGATAATTACATAGGATAAGAGGGTTTACACGCACTGGCTGTGATTTGTATTTTTGGAGGGAGTAACTGCATTCATGATGTCTTAAGATAGGTTGAAATAATCAAAATAATGTATGTGTAATGACCTCAAACTTCTACCTGAAACAAAGGTCCATCTTTTAAAAAACCAATCCTACTATGCCTGTGAGGCTCTGCAGCACATTAGAATCTTTGTTGAGGAATAGGACTTAACAATGCAACCTGCACTACCTCTTTTTCAGAAAAAAGGGTAAGGATGCATACATTGCCTCACCCCAAGGAATATTCACATGAAAGGGAGCTGGTTTCTCAGGAAACTACATGCTAAATATACCATGATAACCTTGGAACCCCAAGGACTCTAAGGAATTAAAAATAGGTGTCAGATAGAAGGCAAAGAAGAGGTGCATGGTAGATGTGAGTAGGCTACAACATATGGAAAATAAGGAAACATAAAGAACCAGAGTAAAAGATGACATTAAAGCAATGCATGATCAAAAAAGATGGGCAAACAAAGTGAGGAATAGCCAATGGATAGCCCATGTGCTCCACTGGTATGCTAGTAGTGAGCTCAGGAGAAAGGCAGAAAAGCCCCAGTACCATTTTGGGTGGACAGACACTCTAGAAAATTTATACAAGGCTATAGAAAGAGTTGCACAGGATGAGCAGGCATGTGCAAGTTGTGCCATACATCACTGGAAGGAAGACCCACATCAATAAAGTCATCAAATCATTTAGGTCTTAATTCTAGTACCTTCCCTCTGTAGATTATCTCCACTTTATCTTCTCTATCTTATTTATAGATAGCTCTTTGCATGTTATTTCCTCTATTAGACTGCGAGTTCCTTGAGAGTAGAGACTATTGGTTGTCTTTCTTTGTATCTCCAGCACAATCTTTGCATCCACTTAGTACAGTGCGTGGCACATAGTAGAGACTTAAAAAATATTTATTGACTGAGTTTATATATTAATATAAATATATATGTTGTTGTTGTTCAGTCATTTCAGTCATGTCCAACTCTTTGTGACCCCAGGGTGGGGGGTTTTTGGCAAAGATGCTGGCATGGTTTGCCATTTCCTTCTCCACTTCATTTTACAAATAAGAAAGTGAAGGCAAAGAAGGTTAAGTGACTTGCCCAGGGTCACATAGCTAGGAAGTGTCTGAGGACAAATCTGAACTCAGGAAAATGAGTCTTCCTGACTTCAGGCCCAAAACTATGCAGTTCACCACCTAGCTTCTATATGTGTATGTGTGTGTATGCACATATTATACACACACACATAGACATACATATATGTCTACATATATACATGTACATATATATATATATATATATATATATTACATACAGACCTTTTTTTCTCCATCATTTGATGAGGTTTTCTATTCAACAAAACATAAACCAATGTTACCTCAGGAAGATCAATTTGTTACCACCTATGATCTTTACATGGTCACATAGTGCCCTTCTACCCTGGTAGATACTCCCTAGTAAGTGCTTTAGGTATGAAATTTACATACAGGACATTTAAAAAAACTAGATGTATAATTTCATTGGTGTAGAAAGCTCTGAATGAAGACATTTCCATCAATGCAATTAGCATCTGTTAGATGCAAAAAATTTAAATAAAATATTAGCAGAGATTGTGACAGCTTATCTTGAGGGTAACATATTATGATCAGGTAGGATTTACACCAGGAATGCAGGGGTGATTCAATATAAGGAAAACTATCAGCATAATTGAATTTATCAACAACAAAACTAAAGGAAATCATATGATTACCTCAATATATGCAGAAAAAGCATTTGACAAAATAAAACACCCATTCCTATGAAAAACATGAGGAAGCACAGGAATCAATAGAGTCTTCCTTAAAATGATAGATAGCACCTATCAAAAACTATCAGCAAGCACTATATGTAATGGGGATAAGCTAGAAGCATTTCCAATAAGATCGGGGGTGAAACAAGGATGTCCATTATCACCACTGTTATTCAAAATTGTGCTAGAACTGTTAGCTGTAGCAATTAGAGAAGAAAAAGAAATTGAAGGAATTAAGACAGGCAAAAAAGAAACAAACTATCACTCTTGGCAGATGATATGATTGTATATTTAAAGAATCCTAGAGAATGAAGTAAAAAATTACTTGAAATAATAAATTTAACAAAGTTGCAGGCTATAAAATAAATCCACACAAATCATCTGCATTTCTATATATTACTAACAAAGCCCAGCAGCAAGAGATAGAAAGAGAAATTCCACTTGAAATTACTATAAACATTATAAAATATTTGGGAGTCTACCTGCCAAAACAAAACCAGGAACTATATTAACACAATTACAAAATACCTTTCACACAAGTAAATTCAGATCTAAACAATTGGCAAAATATCGGTTGCTCATGGGTAGGCCGAGCTAATATAATAAAAATGACAATTCTACCTAAATTAATTTACTTATTCAGCACCATACCAATAAACTGCTAAAATTATTTTATAGAGATAGAAAAAACAATAACAGAATTCATCTGGAAGAACAAAAAGTCCAGAATATCAAGGGAACTAATGAAAAGAAATGTGAAGGAAGGTGGCCTAGCTGTATCAGATCTTAAATCGTATTATAAAGCAACACACATATCAGATTGGCTAACATGACAAAACAGGACAATGATAAATACTGGAGAACATGTGGGAAAATTGGAGCACTAGTGCATTGTTGGTGGAGTTGTGAAATGATCCAATCATTTTGGAGAGCACTTTGGAACTATGCTCAAAGGTCTATAAAATGTGCATATCCTTTGACCCAGCAATACCACTTCTAGTTCTGTATCCCAAAGAGATCATAAAAATGGGGAAAGGACTCACTTGTACAAAAATATTTATAGCAGCTGTTTTTGCGGCAAAGAACTGGAGATTGAGGGGACACCCATCAAATGCGGAACGACTGAACAAGTTGTGGTATATGAACGTAATGTAATACTATTGTGCTATAAGAAATAAATGATGAGCAGGCAGACTTCAAAAAAACCAGAAAGATTTACATGAACTGATGCAGAGTGAATTGAGCAGAACCAGGAGAACATTGTACATAGTAACAGCCACTTTGTGGGATATGAATAACTTTGATAGACTTGGTTCTTCACAGTAATGCAAGAATCTAAGACAACTCCAGAAGACTCAAGATGGAAATTGTTATCCATATCCAGAGAAAGAACTATGGAGTCTGAATACAGATGGAAACATACTATTTGCTCTCCTTTTCCTTTGTTGTTTTCTTTTATTGCTTCATTCTTGTGGTTCCTTCTATTAGTTCTAATTGTTCTTTACATCATGACTGATATGCATAACATGAATGTATGAGTACAGCCTATATCAGATTGCATGCCATCTCGGGAGGAAGGGAAGAAGAATGAAAGGGGGGAAATTTAAAACTCAAAGTCTTATGGAAGTGGATGTTCAAAACTAAAAATAAATAAATTATCAGAAAAAAAAAGAAAAAACAAATGAGCATCCGTTTTGCAACATATAGTCTTACAGAGATGTCTGGGACACTGCTGGGTTAAGTGATCTGCCTATCTTTTTATAATCCAACAAATGGCAGGAAAGAGCTTTGAGCCCAACTCTTTCCAAATCCACACCCATTTTTTCCATCCATAACACAGCTTCTCATTATAGTATTAGTACTTTGAAAATTCAGTTTATTTCATCCCCTTCAGGTATCTTCAAAATCTTTCTCCTCCTCTTTCTCCTTCTTCAACACCAGACAGAGAGAAAGTACCTAAGTGTATTCATTTTACAATATTCTGGAAATCTATTTGGAAATAAATAAAAGACATCAAGATAAAAAGCAGATTGATTTCAACAGAATAATAAAGAATATAATCAGAACAAGATTTCATTCTTTGAACTCTGAATCCTTGAATATAGTCTTATTACATGTGTCTCTCTGAGTAACACATTGCTATTCCTTTGCCCAAACAGTTTATTATTAATATATAAGCAGTTGCATTCATTCATAGGCTTAAATTCCTTAGCACATTTCATATCAAATAGTGATTGGGTTGAATTGAAGTTACTGTTTCAGGATTTTATAGTGACTATTTTCCATGAGTCTTCAGTACATTTGGTAGAAAAAGTAAAGAACTGGTGGTTCCAAAATTTCTGCCACATTAAAGGAAAACAAGGAAACAACACACTCATACTTGTACATCACTTAAAAAAGAATATGAAAAGTAGGGATTTGTACACTGCCAGTGAGAAGCAGATTCATGAATGGTGGCATCTACAGGTAAAAGGTATTGACCAGAGAAATGCCCTGGAAAAATGGAACAAGAAGAGTCTAAGTAGCAAAGTAGCAAATGAAACAAGAAAGAGTAAAACCATAAGAGTGAGTGTAACTGAAGAAAACCCAAGAAGAGCTATTGGTGAATTAAGTAAGAGAACAGAATCACCAAAATACGTCAGATATAGTAGAATACATACCAGGATTTGCAGAAATGAGAAACAGCTAAAAAACAACAACAACTCAAGTACTTAAAGGTTAGAAGATAAAGAAAATTGTGGGGGTGACACTACTGAAAGCAGTAGAGAGATATAATTTAATCTCACTTTCAATATAGCATATGTATTCTAACATATGGTATATCTAATAAAATTATTATTGGAGCTCTTCCTATTTACATATAGCCTTTAATGACAAAGGTTAAAAAGCTTCCTATTGCTTCCAGGATAAAATACAAAATCCTCCCTCTGGTATTTAAAGACCTCTCCAATCTGGCTTCCACCTGCCTTTCCAGACTTATTTCACATTACTTACTTTCACACTTTCTCCATTCCAGTCAAACTGGTCTACTTGCTATTCTTCAGTATTTCGGCACTCCATCTTTGGGCTCCAGGCTTTTTCCCAGGTAATACCCAACGTCTGGAATGTACTGCCTTTCTCATCTCTACCTTTTAGACTTCCTAACTTCCTTTAAATCCCAGTTTTTATATCAGCTCTGACATATCACCTCTTCTGAATCACCTTATTTTACTTCTTGAGTCACCTCTCTCTATCTTGAAATTATTTTGTAAATGCTTTGGACTGGGTGCTCCAATAGCTTTAGTGCTTAAAGCTTAAAACTGCCTTAAGACTTTTGGAAGAGTATGTATTAATTTATATGTGTGAATGTTGTAAAATGTAAGCTCATGAAGGGCAGGATATGTTTTGTTATATTTATATCCCAACACCTAGCACAGAGCCTTGCATATAGAAGGTGCTCAATTAATGTTTGTTCAATTGAAATTAAAGATTAGGGTTGCCTTCCTAGAAGCTACTGATTAGACCTGAACCCAGCATTGAACCTAAAAGAGGAGGACACAGAAATGTTGACATATAAGAAATGAAATAAGTTGATAAGGAATGCTCAGGAGAAATAATGGCATGGTTCTGATAACCCACACAACAAAGATTTATCTTCAAAACCAAGAAAAGGAATATTTGGAACTAAAAATAAAAAGCTAACATCTTCAAAATATTCCTTTTGTTTTAATATGCCAAATATAACTATATCATGTGCAAGAACAGAATATTGTCTCCATAAAAAATATTTCACATCCATTAAAAAGGATCATTTCTGCATAGGACAAAAGATTTCCATCCGTGACACATTTTATGGACCAATATGTATGTGTGTGTGCATGCATGCACATGTGCATGTACATGCATATGTGTGTTACTCTCTCAGCTGTGTCTGGTCTGTGTGCTTTCATGGCTTCAATCTTTGCCTAAACAAGCAAGAATCTAGACTTGTAATTGCTTTCTACCAAAAACTGTGGAGTATAATCTTTGCCTGCTCAAAAGCAGCCCCCAAGCAACTCCCATATAACAAAAAAGGAGTCCCCAAGTCTTCTGAGTGTGCTCAGAAGATGCTGAGGATCAGCATAAGAGATTCTGATTTGCACATGACAATGTGCTCTTTTATTCCCTACAAAAACAAAAATTTACCATCATTTAGACATATCCTCAGTAAAGTATAGATATATTTTATTAGGATCCAGGTATTCTGTCTATTTAAGCCTAATAGCCTTGGGTAAGGTTAAAGAAGCAAAGGAGAGAATTGTTTCACTTTGGATATAGCAAAATCCAGTTGCCATGTGGTTGTAGGCCCTCTGCCAAAAAGACTTTCTTTTACTTAGCTTTGACCTTCAGATTTGCTTTCTAGAAGATAGCAGGTTAGTGTTCCATTGGGCCATTAAGTCATGTTCTTTTCTCTATTTGTACAAAATCTAAGTTACATGAGTTGAATGAGCACCATTAGCAAGTTAGAGATTTGTGAAAACTAATTAGAACCATATAATGGTCATTTCCTTAAGGAACTCCAAAAAGCTCATGACTTACATGGGACAAAGCACATTCAGTAGTATAAGTGGCTTTGATGTTTTTTATAAATTACCCAATTAATTATTACTCTTTTAAAATTCTGAGTTTGTGACATTGAAACATTTCTGGTCACCCAAACATTTTTTTAAATACTTAATGTGAAAACTCTGAAAATCTATTGAAAAATAAATAAATAAATTGTAACATTAACAATAGTCTTTACCATATCCATATAACTTTATGGTTTTAAATCATTTTGACTAATAATAACTAATAACAGCTTATATTTAGATATCATTTTAAAAGTTTACAAAGTATTTTCCTTACAGCTCTGAGAAGCAGGTAATGCCAGTATTATCCTCCCCATTTTCAAATAAGAAAAGTGAAATTTAGAGAGTTTAAATAATTCATGCAGTATCATATACCAAGTAAGAGTCAGAGTTGGAATTTAAACTTGAAGCCAATCTTCTGACTGCAAGTCAGATAATTAAGTAAGCAAGTATTTACTGAGCACCTACTTACATGTTAGAAATTGTGTTAAGCACTAGTGATACAAAGACCAAAGTGAAATAGTTCTTATAATCTATCAGGGAAAATGTGCTCCTATATAGGGATATACAAAATAAATACTGACTAGACACCCAGTAATCTGGATTGGGAAGGCACTAATAGGGGATCAGGAAAAGCCTCATGTAGAAAGTAGTGTTTGAGTCATATCTTGAAGAGAATTAGAGATTCTGAGATGTAGAGGTGAGACAGTACATTCCAGGTTCGGAGAATACACTATAGAAAGGCATGGAGAGAGTAGAAAGAATGTCACGTTTGAATAATAATAAGAAGGCCAATTTCTGTAGAATGACAAGTACGTAAAGGGCAGTCATTTGAAGTAAGGATGGTAGAACGCAACCAGGTTATAAAAGTCTTTAAATTCTAATGTTTTAAAGTGCAGTGCTCTTTGTGTTGTACTGTGCTGATTTTTCTGGGGTGAAATTCATAGAAAGAAAGTGCCTACTCAGAATATGTTTTATTAACATGTTCCACTGGGTAGGTAGGTGGCACAGTGGATAAAGTGCCAGGCCTGGAGTCAATAAGACCTGATTTCAAATCTGGCCTCTACTGTAAGTAAGTATATATTCTACTAGATGGATAGCACATGCAGACAGGTAAATATACACATGGTCACTTGAAGAATAAGACAGAATCAATAAGTAGGAAGATCAAGAACAAAATGGAAAGCTGAAACATGATTCACTTACTGAAATATAAGGGAAATAATAATGATGATGGTTATATATTGGTTTTCAGGTTTCAAATGCCCAAAGTTACTAACATCTAGGAAAAGTGTAACATTAAAATCCTGTCAAGTTCAATTGACCCATGGCCCTTAAATTTGAAGAACTAAATAGCTATAAATTGGAAAGAGCTGTATACATCATCCAATCTGAGTCCCATCGGAGTTGGAGCACTGGTGAAACCTCATAGAAAATGAGTGATGTGAAGAGACAGAAATAAGGAGGGAGTGAATTCTAGACATGAGAATTGTTCTATGGAAAGGCATGGAATGGAGAATCAGAAGGCTGAGTTTGGGGAATACTAGTTCCAATAGGACAGTGTTGAATATATGAAGAGGAGTAAAATGAAATGGAAACTTGGTGTTGGGAGCCAGGTTGTATAGGGATTTAAATGCCACTACCATCTGGAGCACCTAAGTTGCCTACTTTCCTGTTCCTTGGTTTTCCCATCCATAAAATACGGATAAGAACCTGACAACCTGTTTAAATCTTAGACATATTTGAGGTGTTTTAAGATTACATTTGTAAATCATTTGAAGTTACTTGAGAAAAAGGCACTTTGGATTGGCTCTTCTGGTAACTTAGTGGAAAGTAAAAGGCTCTTTTGGCAGCACAAAGTTTCTACTCTTTTGAGAAAATAAAAAATGTCTTATTTCCTTAAGGCCTTGCCCCTTCTACCATCTTTTCTTACCAATTTCTTCTTAAATGAACACAGTAGATTGTAAAATAACAACAAACTGAGGATCATACATTCATGATGTTAGAGAAACATTAAGTTCCAGAGAAACTTTGATACGTAGAGAATTGTTCTCTCTGACAAACCCAGAGAGGACAGAAAGAGGGAGCAAAGAAATACATAGAACAGTAACTAGAAATATTTGTACATTGGCAGCAAAAACTGCTCCAGGGGAAAGTGGCATGAAGTGTACTTTTCAATATACTTTTAAAGCTGGGTTCCCATTGGGGAGAAGGCTGCACTGGGTAGGAGTGGAGGTGAAAAAAAGAAAACAGACCATCTGGTATATTTGTAAATTAATTATATCTTCTTATTAACTAGGCTCTAAGCTTTCTTACTTCTACAGTAATGAAGTCTGAAAGTCTCTCAGTGCCTTCTAAAGTGGGTGCCCCAGAACAAAGTCCCATACACCTTATACTAGTTATGACTCTAGAAGTCCATTTCTCTTGCTGGTTAAAATAATGGCTTTTGTCTAATCCAGAGGTTCTTAACCTGGGATCTGTAAACTTTTAAAATATCATTTTGATAGCTGTATTTCAATATATTTGGTTTCCTCTGTAATCCCATGTATTTTATTTTATGCATTGAAAAACATTAATCAGAGGAGTCCATAGGCTTCACCAGACTGGCAAAGAGGTCAGTAACTGAAAGGTTAAGCACTCCTGCTTTAGAAATGAAATGTACCACTACCCAGAAGAGCTGTGTTTTTGAGTCTATAACACCAAAAAGAAAAAAGGTAAGAACCCTCATCCGAATCCTTCAAATCTGATTTGCTGCACTGAAGATATCTCTTGTAGAAAATACCCAATACTCAGAGAAAATGAGGTATTTATTCAGAAAATCTAGTGCATTTCTTTTGGCGAGATTGGGATAACTGTTTAAAACATATGTATGTGAATTTTTAATATAATAGGTGGTTATAATGATGATAAAAATAAACAAACTCAATAATACAATTATTTTACAATCCAGGAGTCCTTATTGCATCAAATAGATTAACTTCCATTCCTGTGGAGGCTTATCAAAATACATCCCATAGTTTGGTTTTGAAAAATGCATTCAGGCCCATAAAGTCATAAAGTTGTTGGAGAAGCCATCTTGGGAACTCAAAGACCAAGCAGCAAAGTCAAGGTGTGGTACTGTTTAAACAAAGCTCAGCAGCAACTAAAGGGAATTTTCCACCTTATCAAGCCTAAATGAGAGGACAAAAGGGTGGATTGTCCAGAGTACAAGCAGTGACCTATAAGATTAAAAAGAAGTCCCTTTGTCGCAATTTTATCATCACTTATAAGTGACAAAGTACCAAAAGACAGGTTTGTGGCAGCAGCAATACATTTTCTCTGGAGCAGTAAAATCATCAACAAGGTGTCTGTGTATCTGTAGCACTGCTTGAATATGAAAGCAATTTTCTGAAGCCCTCTGCCTTAATTCTATTGTTTTCATCAAGAACGAATATTCTGGATTACATTTTTCAGTGACTGATTGTAATAGACATGGCTTGAAAAATGGATGAGTGGGCTCCCCCAATGATTGCTGGACAAGACTCCAATACTACCAACAGCAATATTTGCATTTATCTAAAAAGAGATTAAATGATAACGGGACTTCAGTACATTTGTCTGCCTAGCACCATTGCATGCTTTTCCCATTGAATTAAAGGGGGAAGGGGGCAAGATTGGAAGGGAATAAAGAAGAGACAGAGAGAGAGAAAAGGAAGAAAAGGCTGCATGGATGGATAGAGGGTGAAAGTTTCTGGCAAGCAATGCAGGTTACAGATGCTGTACTCTAATATAAACATACAAACATGTTTAGTTATCCGTGTTATAAACACTGAAGCTTAAAAAAACAATCTGTTATTTGCAAATCAAGTATGAGGTCCAAAATACAATTAGACATCCTATTTAATTATGTGCTATCTGCAACAAGTTCTCCCTAGGATCTAAGGACAGGTTTTTCAAGTACAAGACAATCTCAGAGCTAGAAAATATTAACATCCCTCCTTCAGGTATTTAATCTGTAGATCACTGTAGGCGGTTTTAATTATTCAAATTCCTTCACAGCTTTTTATGGGTAATTTTATGACCAATAATTACATGTGTAGTTATGCTGCTCAGAAAAGAGTAATAAATTTCATGTGTCAGGAAACAAGCAGGGTTGTTGGGGGTCAAGAAGTAATTTTCCTCCCCTTCTTTTGTGATCCATGGATTGATTGGCCAAGTTTATACTTAAGAGGAATTTTCAGAGCCCCTTGAAGAGCCTTTGTAATGACTAGTGTCAAAGGTAGATAAAAACCATAGAGGGGCTTACTCTCAGATGTAGCTAGATAGTCTGCATTTTACTATAGGTATGGAGATACTATGCATAGATACAGTGGATAGAGTACTGGACTTGGAATCTGGAAGACCTGGGTTCAAGTCACCCCTCTGGCACTTATCGGCTATGTCACCAAAAAGACACTTAACCTCTACTTATGCCAAGCAGATCTCTAGTGCTAATCTCCTAAATCATATTTGGATGGTAATCTGTATCGGTGAAAGGAGTTCCCCAACACAACTGCCCCACGCTATGGAGATCATAGATCAATTCATATCTTAATATATGACTCTAGATACATAAAGAATTGGAAAATGAGTTTAAATTATTAAATTCAAGAACACATGGAGAATAGGAGACTATAAAAGATAGGACCACGGTAACTATAGCATAGTTGCTGTTGTTGTTTGTTCATTCATTTACTCTTTGGAATTTTAAGGAGATTCACCCTGAAGCTCTACAGGGGAATGTATTATAATATCAAAGGAATACAGTAGCAGATGAAGAGGTTAATAGTTTATGTAAGTTCTTATGGTTTAATTTTGATCCTCCATGCCAGCTATGGGATATTTGATCTATATCCCTTATCTTCTTCCCACTTAAAGCCCTTCTACACAGTCGTGGCCTTAATATTAACTTAGTTCTACTTGGATTTTCATGGATTTGGCTGGCCTGTTCCTGCCTCTCCCAGGACTCAGGAATCTGCTTTCTCATCTCCTAAGACTGTGTATGGATAGTACTAGAAGTAATATAGTACTGGAACCTAGGAAGGAATTTTATTCAGATATACACACAGCTTAGTTAGCTCTTGACTTTCATCCAACTAGAAGAAAGAATTAAAAATTCTTGCCATTGTATTAAAACTTTTGTGAACTATCACAAAGATTCAGTGTTGTTAATGGATCTAGAGATGGTCTTAGAACTGGTTCCCATATCTGACACATATTGGTTGTGGGACTCAGAGCAAGGCACTTAACATCTTAGTGAGGTAGGGTAGGCAGCTCTCTAAACTTCTAACTTGCATGTAATGGAATACTATTGTGCTATAAGAAATGATGAACAGGCTGACTTCACAAAAACCTGGAAAGATTTGTACGGTCTGATGCTGAGTGAAGTGAGCAGAACCAGGAGAACATTGTACACAATAACAGCCACGTTGTGCGATGACTAATATTGATAAATTTAACCTTTCCCAGCAATACAAGGATCCAAGACATTTCCAAAGGCCTCATGATGGAAAATGCTCCAAAGAAAGAACTATGGAGTTTGAATACAAATCGAAACATACTATTTGCTATTTTTTTTCCTTCTGTCGTGTTTTGTTTCCTTTTTCTGGTGGTTCCTCCTATTGGTTCTAATTCTTACTTACAACATCACTAATGTGAAAATATATTTAATAGGAATATACTTGTATCAGATTGCGTGACATCTTGGGGAGGGAGGTGGTAAGGGAAGGGGAGAGAAATTTAAAACTCAAAAGCTTATGGAAGTGATTGTTGATAAATCAAAATAAATTAATTTTTAAAAAAAGAATCCCTGTCCTAGAAGAAATGAGTCCATTGTAGCTTTTTGAGTAGAGGAATGATCAGACCTATGCTTTAGGAATATCAGTTTAGCAGCTATGTGCAAGGTAGATTGGAGTGGGGAGAAGACGTAGGCAAGGAGGCCATGAGGGCCTGACCTGGGATGATGACCATGTAAGTGGAGAAAAGTAGGAGATAAGAGATGATGAAGAGCACATTATAATAATGGTTATATTGTCTCTTCCATTCAAAGAGCTGGCTGCTATTAGCCCCATGTGAGTGGAAATCTTCCCTGACACTCCAGGTGGCCCCACCTGCTCCTTTACTGCTTTTATAGCTCCTGCTGTGTCGCCTTTCCTGGTGTGCTGAGAAATTATTGTTATTAGAGTCCAGCCATCGAAGGTTTCACGGTAAAACAAAGTACAGAGAAGCAAACAACATGGCTTTACATGAGAAAAGCTGTCCAGACCCCTGTAATTTACTATAGAGCTGGTGACAGGTCATGTAGATGAGGCTAAAGCCATAACCATGATCTACTGGGAAACTAGAAGGGGAAGCTGTGAATTATCCAACTCAAGAAATTTTTACAAAGAGGATAGATAACAATCCACCCTAGATGTTCTAGCCTGGACCTATATAGCACGCTGGACCAAAAGGTCTTTTAAGCACCACCCCTACCCTATGTTTCTTTCATGCACACAACCTTACTTAGGACTTAAAATTCCCAGAATTTCTAAACAGTTTTCCTTTATCACTTCCTTATCCTGCTCCTAATTCTAATCATAACTGGCATCATTCATACACATTATGTCATCTGATCCTCAGGACAACTTTATGAAATAGGTGCTATTTTATCTCTATTTTATTGATGTAGAGACATGGGATTTGAACCCAGGTCTTTTCTGGGTTCTATATTTCCTGCCTTTGCACTAATGATCATTCCACTATACTATATTCTGTCTCTTACCAATCTCTATCCAGGGGTGGGGAACCTGTGGCCTTGAGGCCACATGTGGTCCTCTAGGTCCTCAAATGCTGTGCTTTGACTGAATCCAAACTAAGGTCCGCACTCGAGGACCTAAAGGACCACATGTGGCCTCAAGGCCACAGGTTCCCCACCCCAGGATACAAATCCAGTTCAAAAAATGTCTGATTCTCTATACCAGTATAGCTGGACAAGGCCTCAGTGTTTATCTAGTCCAACTCTTTTTTTTAATATATAAATGAGGAAAAATTTTGGCCAATCTATGAAAGAGTAACTTCTAAACAATATGTTATAAGTAGATTTGAATTATGATATATTCTAGAAAAAAGGCACTCTTCTTAGACCAAATTATCAGGATACCAGTGGATTTAATTGTTTTCTTCAGTATTTATATGCCTGTAAATTATTAAAGCTATAAAGTACTTCAGAGATCATTTAGTCCAACTTCATTATTTTATAGATAGGAAAACTGAAGCAAAGAGGAGTTAAATGACTTCTCCCATGTCATAATTATATGGCGGCAGAGTCATAATTAGAACCTAGTTCTTCTCATTCCCAATTTAGTGCCTTATCCATGTGTTAATATTTCTGATCCAGTCTCTGACCATGCTTAAAGGGAAAAAATATCTTATGCCAATTTAGTCAAAATCTTTTTTTTTCAAGTGAGGCAACTGGGATTAAGTGACTTGCCCAGAGTCACACAGCTAGGAAGTATTATGTGTCTGAGGCCACATTTGAACTCAGGTCCTCCTGACTCCAGGGCTGGTGCTCTATCCACTGTGCCACCCAGCTGCCCCCCAAAATCTATTTTTAGAAAATAGTGTCCCCTAGGGGGCAGCTAGGTGGCACAGTGGATAGAGCACTGGCCCTGGAGTCAGGAGGACCTGAGTTCAAATCCAGCCTCAGACACATAGCACTTACTAGCTGTGTGACCCTGGGCAAGTCACTTAACCCCATTGCCCAACCAAAAAAAAAAAAAAGAAAAAAAAAGAAAATAGTGTCCCTGTATTTTTGTGGCATGAACACGTGCTTACATGTATGTCTTTTTTTACACAAAAGGTCATAAATTATACTCTAGCCCCTGGTATTTAGAACTTTCTCATGACATTCCCCCAGAATTTTTGTAATGGCTGTGTAGTGCTATCATAAGACTGAAGTTTGTGAAGCGCAAAGGCAGGAAAAATAGTAGATGAAATTAGAGGCAATCTTTCTGCTTCCCTTCAACAAGCTCCTGTGTATTTTTACCAAAGAATTCATAGCACTACAGTTGCATATCACACAACTAGGAGGCTTACTTCTATAGAAAATCCTTTGTCTCAAGCAACTATATCAAAGGTTCCCCAGGGATATGGATGTAATTGTGTTTGACTTGAGGTTAAAGAAAGCTTTTCCTTGGCAGCCAATTCTAGCTAATCCCTTGGGTAGTTACTTTCATTGTATACGGCTGATATACAAGGTCTATGAACAATATGTGTACGATGGATATTATGTACCAGAGGAAAGAGCAATAAAGAAGCTCGCCTCAGGTGTCAGCCCAACAGGGGCCTTTCATTCAGAATGCAGCCACAGAGAGTAACACTGACCAATGGGCTAAAATGATTAAGGGAGACTGCAGGGGTTTGCAATGGCATTTTCCTTCTTTGTCTATACTTTGGGAGCCTTCTTGCTTCTGGGGCTTTTCCCCCCAACCAGATAATCTGGGAAGCTCAATATGTGAACCATCCCTAGCCCAAAGAATGCATGGTTTATTGACAAGGGGAATAGAGAGGATATGTATCAGAGCCTTTAGATGTTAATAATACTGACAAGTGAGCAATAGCCACCCTGAGACTTGTGTAGTTTTAGGTATTCCTAGAATGCCAGGCTTCAACTGGAAACACTAAAAGGTGCGTTCCTTTGGCTTTTCTTTTCTGGTAGCACTGACATGCTGATGGTACTGGTAGGGCTCCCTGATGCTATCATCTCTATTCTCTTTACTATTTTGAAAATCAGGACATTTGTTTTCACTCATTCTCCATAGTCCTTCAAACTATATTAACGTTGGTTTGGTGTTCACATATACCATTTATTTCAATTTTCTAGGATGTAGTTCAACTTGGTCTGATAACCTTATGAAGGACAGCTAAGGTGGTCTTACAGAAAAAGAGGAAAGGAGAGAGGGAAGGAGGGAGAGAGAGGGAGGGAGGGAGGGAGGGAGGGAGAGAGAGAGAGAGAGAGAGAGAGAGAGAGAGAGAGAGAGAGAGAGAGAGAGAATACATAGGAATAGATAAAGATATATATAGATATATCTCTGCTACTGATCTTCGTAATTAATTTTCTATTTTTGTTCTGCCCATTGCAGTCCAAAGATCTTTTACCTTAGTAAAGAAAAAAAAAAGGAAAAGGAAATAGTTGGTGGTGTTTTTTCTTCTCTTTGTCCCATTCCATCAAAACCAAGCAGAAGTTCTTTTCCTTCTTTGATTGTCTACTTTTACCAAACACTCAAACAGGGCTGTGATCTCATCAATTTGGATGTTCTCTCCAACAATGCTGATTACAACCCATATGATACAATCCTTGTCCATGTCTTCCCATAAGCTACCTAAAGGAGATCCACCCATTCTGCTGGAGGCCTTTTTCACCTTCGGCTGACATGGCAAGATACCAGCACTTGGCCTGCCTACTCATCATTCCTCACCCTCACCACATAATCAGCCCATAATTTCTTCCTACCCTGTATTTCCCTGATGACATCCATTTTGAAGTTCTCAATCTTCTAAGGCATTTATAAGAAAAAGGATGTGGAAGGACTGCTTACAGATTCTCTTTGTAGATAATAACAAGTAGGAGGAATTGGTTTCATTTTGAATTTATGGGTAAAAGAAAATATTATTTTATGGGAATATTTGGTTACCTTGCAGTACTAACAATAATCATTTACAAGATTACATAATGATAATTAGAACTTATGTATCAACATCTCTTGCTAAGAATGAAGAGATAGAAAATTTCTACAAAAAAATTAAATAAGACCCTCCAAATTAAATCAATATATCCTTTAATACTCAGAGACTTCACTGCAAAGGTAGACATGGAGAAAGATGATGAAAATTTTCATTAGAACACATTGTTCGTGAGCAAGAAAAAAGCCAAAGTTTTGTAAACTATATATAGATATATATGTAATATATATGAGTACTTTCCTCAAGAGTCAAAAGACATTGGACATGTTGAGCACTGAATAAAATTAAATTAATTTTATTTTTATAGGTAACATAAGAGTTAGTTGTGAATCAGTTACAGAATTTGTGTACAGTCAGACCATCAACTTATTAGCACAAAGATAAAAAGCAATACCAAATTAGAAGAAAGAATAAAAATGAAAAGATATTGTGAGAATTTGAGGCAACTCTAATCTGACCTGTTTAAGCAAGCCATTGATTCTAGAAAACGGGAAAAGAATAAGAAAACATGCATTGATTTGAAATGCTATTTTGTAAGAAAGTATAATTGATGTAAGTCAATTGTTAAAAGGAAAAGACGAAAAGAGCCAAGAAATTATTTCAACCAGCAAATACTTGATCTCCTTGCCAAGCTTACAGATATGATAGGCATGGCAACACTAGTGTAGAATATAAACTCACCTACAAGATCTTATGGAGAAGAATGTTGGAAGGCTGTCAGCCACATTGATTGACTGATCTTGTATATGGAGCTGAAAAGGACCTCAGGGATCATCTGGTCAAAGTCTCTTATTTTACAAATGAAGAAACAATTCATAGAAGTGAAGCTACTCGCTCAGAGTCATGTAATATGTGTACAGAGACAAGATATAATCCTGCCCTTGTGGATCAAAATCCAACAATGTTCTACTGTGCCAACAGTGATCAACAAGAGGAAAAAAAAGCAGGTTACAGAAAGCTTAGGAGATCCAACTAAGCCACATTATCCCAAGGGAATTTAGAAATGAAACTGGAAGGAAGGCAGCAAAGAGGTGAAAAGTAGAAAATATCTTTACATAATCCTAAAAATAAATGATTTCCATCACTAAGGATGGTAAAGCTACCAAATCTCTCTCTGCTGTTGTTACAGTCAGTCAATCAATAAATGTTTATTAGATGTCTGCTATGTGACAGAGACTGTGCTAAGTTCTGGGAATACAAGGCAAAAGACAGTCCCTGCTCTCAAGGAGCTCCTAGTCTAATGGAAGAGACATTATGCAAACTATGTACAAACAAGATATATACAGGACAAATGGTAGATAATCTTAGAATAATGGTACCAACATTAAGGAGAAATCTCTAAGAAAGATTTCTTGCAGAAGGCAAGATTTTAGCAAGACTCAAAGGAAACTAGGGAATGTAGAAGGCATAGATGAGGATCGAGAGCATGCCAACCATGGGGGAGAGGTGGTGAAAATGCCAAGTCGAGAGATGGAGTATCTTATGCAAAGAATGACAAGGTCACTGAATCACAGAGTTTGTGTGTGTAGCAGGGGAAAGACTAGAAAGGTCAAATCAGACAAGGATTTTCGTGGTCACTTGAATACACACACACACAGACACACACACACACACACACACACACATACATGCACCCATATATACATTTAGATAGACAGATAGAGAGAGAGAGAGAGAGAGACAGAGAGACAGAGAGAGACAGAGAGAGACAGAGAGAGAGAGAGAGAGAGACAGAGAGACAGAGAGAGACAGAGAGAGACAGAGAGAGAGAGAGAGAGAGAGAGAGAGACAGAGAGAGACAGAGAGAGAGAGAGAGAGAGAGAAAGAGAGAAAGAGAGAGAGAGAGAGAGAGAGAGAGAGAGAGAGAGAGATGTATACATACATAAGCAGTAAAAGCAATTGAGGGATTCATTGTACATAGTAAAGCAACAGGCTGCTTGCAGCAAAATTGGCTCCTTCCCCCTTATCTTCTCTCTCCATGTGAGAGGAAAACAGGAATTGGATAGTTCAGAATATTAACAGATGATTAATACTCTGGCCAGGGATGAAGGAGGGGAAAAGAAAGGTATCAGGGAATTGGAGTGTGTGAGTTTCATCAACCCCTTCTACAATCAGCTACCAGGTGCTACTTGCAGCTCCTGCTCTCCAGTGTCTGAAGGAGCAATTTGTAAGAGTCCTGGTATGCTAGGCCTGCAGGATTGAGGCAAGGGAAGTCCTTTGTTGTTGCTGTTGTTCAGTCATTTCAGTAACACCTGACTCTCCATGACCCATTTGGGGTTTTCTTGGCAAAGATACTGGAGTGGTTTGCCATTTCCTTCTCTAGCCCATTTTATACATGAAGAAATTGAGTCAAATAGGGTTAAATAACACAAAGGGTATTCCTATGTTATACAACCTAGTCATATACTTCCTCTTGGAGGTCAAGATGGAAGTTCTTCTTCTCTTTTCCAGAAGGTTCTCTTACAAGTTCCACACCATCAAACTGATAAATTTTGGGAAATAATTTATTCCATTTGCCATAGCTATTTCCAGAATGTGATGTCTCTATGGAAGCATTCTCTGTGTGAGTGCTACAAAGGAATGAAATTATCACTAAGCTAAGTCAAGAAATTAATTTTTCTGCTTGGGCCAAAAACTGAACTTTAGGAGATGTCTTAATAACTGAACCCAATTATATCATGCCTCTGTGACAGGCTTTGTGATCTGTTTCTCAAACTACTAATGCATCTCTAGTAAAAATATTGTTTTAGCTTCTTCTTCCAATGATCTTAACCCAGATGCTATTCACCATGTTTTTCTACTCTAGTTCCTGGATTTCTTGAAATATCCAATAATTCAATTCGAAAAGCATTTTTTACTTACATATAAGTGGCTGACTTCACAACTGTACTATAGCACTTTTTTGGAATATCACCCAAACTGAATATCTTCCTACGCTCATTTTACACACTAAGGTATCTAAAGCCATCCATTCTCTTAGCCAGAAACATTTCCTAAAGAAATATTTTGTGTAATAAAGTCATAATTTTTGGTGAAAAGAAGATATAAGGCTAAGTAGGGAGAAAAAGGGAACCATGAATATTTAGCAGGTCAGAACAAAAAAATAAGAGGAGTTAGATTTTTTTACCTTCTTTTTCTTTTTAAGTTTTATTGATGTTTTGATCTTGGATTAAAAACAATTTAGGTTGCCCCCATTCCATAAGTTCTCTTCTAAGTAAAACAATTAAACAAAATTAATAATACACTAACCTCATCTGAAAGAGCCTGCAGCATTCCACATCCGTGGCACCTCCCTCCCCCCAGCTTTCTGTACTTAAAGTTGTTTTTTAATTAAAAGAAATTTATTTTCTTTCCCTCTAACCTCCTCCCTATTGAAAAAAAATGGAAAAGAAAAACAAATACCTTATTAAAAAGCAAAATAAATTCCTTAATTGACTATATACAAAAATCTACATGTCTCATTCTATACTCATAAATCTATAATCTCTCTGTCAGGAAATGGATAGTATATTTATTTTATCATTGGTCACCTGGAATTATGGATGGTCATTGTATTGATTGTAGTTCTTAAAGCTTTAAAAATTGTTTGTCTTTACAGTATTGTTTTTATTTTAAAATTATTCTGCTAGCTTTGCTCATTTCATTCTTCATGAGTTTATAAAAGTGTTCAAAATTGTTCATTTTTGTAATATTGACATCAAGAGTATAAAATGTTCTCTGGTTCTGTTTACTTCACTCTGCATCAGTTCATATGTCTTCCAGATCACTCTGAAGTAATCTATCTCTTCGATTCTTAGAGCATGATGGTATTCCACCACATTCATATGCCACAATTCATTCAGCAATTCTTCAATGATAAATATCCCTTTAATTTTCAATTCCTTTGGCTACCACAAAGGAGCTGCTACAAATGTTTTTGTATATAGAGAAGCTCTTCCTTTTTCTTTGACCTCTTTTGACAATAGGCCTAGCAGTTAGTTCCACAGTTGGGTTAAAGGGCACACACTGTTTATTAACTTTTTGTGTAATTACAAACTTCTTTACTGAATGGTTATCCCCATTCACAATGCATAAGTATGTCAGCTGCCCTCCAGCATTTATCATTTGTCTTTCTTATCTTTGCCATTCTGATGGATGTGAGGTAGAATCTCAGAATTAATTTAACTTCCATTTTTCTAATTCATTTTGATTTAATCTTCTTTTTCTATTGAAATCCTGTTCTTTGTCAGGGCACTCAAATGGCACCTCTTCCATAAAGCTTCCTCCGATTTCCCAGTTGAAAGTGACCCCTCCTTCCTCAAATGTTCTTCGAGCACTTCATGGAATTTTCCTTTTCTCTTTATTTTTGTTACTTATTTCTATTTACATACTCTCCCTCCCCCTTTAAGATTACAATATACTTAAAGGCACCAGCAAGGCTGTTTTTTTATCTTTATTTCCCCAGTGTCTTTCACATAGTAGATGTTTTAAAATTTTTCACTGAATTTGTTGCTGAATTAATTGGGGTCCATTTTAAGAAAACATCAGACTACAAATAACTTTGCTCCAAGAATCAATCCTTCCTAAATGCTCTGACATCCTGCTGTCTTTGGAATCTCTCCTGTACATTTTATACTGTAGTTCTTTTTCTCTCTCCCCAAATGATAAGATATTTTAAATAGGAGAAAAAAGAAAACTCCAGATTCCATTGTAATGCTAAAGAATCAAAGTTGAATCTTTAAGCTCTCAATCTGCTTATTAATACCCCTGTCATGGCTCTTGTTGGAAAAGAGGTTTAGTGTCACTGTCCTCAATCAGTGTCCTTTCATTCACTTTCATTAAGAGCCATGTTTTCCTGACAAAGGATAACAAATGGACACTGTTGGTCCCTAATGTGCTTTTTGACTACCGAGCCCGGGGCCATTGCAATTGCAATTATTTGTCATTTTAATATGACTTGGCAAGGAGGCCCAAAAAACATATGACTATGATTCATCAATATGTATATTTTATACTTAAATTAATATTAGCATATAATTATTATTGCTCTAACACTGTATGAGGTAGAAAAAAAATTGCAGCATGTAAAAAATGCATTAAACTCTGTTCTGTTCCTTTCCCATTTCAGGAATACACATAATTTAAATGCTCACACCATTTTTAGGCTAACAACTGTGATTTAGTAGTAGTAGTAGTAGTAGTAGTAGTAGAAGTAGAAGTAATAGGATACTTTTATCTCTTTACTAATAGGAAATACATAAAAATGTTTCCATTATTAACTGAAATAATAGAACTATGTATTAAAACTATCAATAAATCTATTGCAAAACACCTATTGTCCTTTTATATCTTAGAAAATTTTAGTACCTAAATTTTCTGCCTTTTAAGTATTCCCACGGGTTGCCCTCATATACTGAAAGCAACACATTAAACAACAAGGCATTCCAAAGGAAAAGGGAAATGAAAGATGGCATCCAAGAAATGTATAGGTGAAAAAAAAATAGAGGGGTTAATTACATGGCAAGATAGAAGACAGCTGGTGTTCTTCACTGAAATCCTCATAATATCAAGATAAAGTAAGGAAGGCCCCAAGCATGTTGGTGGCAAATTTATAGAAGAACATGAATGAGTCTTGCACAGGACAGGCAAGCATGAATGAGTTGTGATCTACAACATGGGAAAGAATACTTACATTGATGAGATCACAGATTCATTTGTGTATTTGAGTACTTCAGTGGCAACCCATTTATGCTTTCCCTTCTGATGGGACTCTGATCTATGTTTTCCTATAAATCTACCATGAAGAGGCTTGCCCAGTGCTCTCTAGGTCTCTACCCATTACATGAGTGCTAATGCAACAAACAATCTGTCCATTTAATTATCCCTTACTCTCACTTGGATTGATCCACATCCTTTTTTACTAAGATCTTTGAGAGTAGTAACTATTCAATTTCTCTTCTTGTCTCTCCAATGGCAAGCTTATAGTAGCTGTTTAATAAATGTTTGTTAAATTGAATTGTAAAATACATCTCTCTGGTGATATCTTTTAGGATACTTCTTGTGTCAGCTTCTTGTTGGCTGGAGCCTCTTTACTCACACCATATTGTTTTGTCAGTTGTTTCAGTCACATCCAACTCTTCATGATCCCATTTGGAGTTTCATTGGCAAAGATATTGGAGTGGTTTGCCATTTCCTTTTCCAGCTCATTTTACAGATGAGGAAACTAATGCATATAGGGTTAAATGCCCAGTGTCACAAAGCTAGTAAGTGTCTGAGGCCAGATTTGAATTCAGTACGAGGAGTCTTCCTGATTCCAGATTCAGCACTCTTAACCAGGATCAAATTCATTCACACCATGCATCTCTCCATTTGCCTTTATTTAGAATGTCTTCTTTTATAGAGTTAAGTGGCAAGTAATCATCCTGAAGGGACTAGAGAATTTCAATCCGATCAAATGGAATTTTACTACTCCTAAAAGGGCAAGATACATGACCCTCTGGATCAAAAGGTCAAAGAGAAAGCTAGGGAGCCAGACTGAATACACCTGACTAGGGAAAGCCAGACAAAATAAACAGAAAGCCCTGGGGTGATAGGACTCAGGAACAGTTAGAAAAGCATAACTTTCCAGTTCATATAAGCAACAAGATGGCAGACTAGACATTTTATATTATCCCTACAACACAAAAATTATGCACCAAAGATAAAGCAACTTTAGCTATTTCCATGATCTAGAACATCCAGAATCCAAAAGAAGAGGAAAAACCCCAAAACCAGGAACTGAAACACATTGATTCTAACTTCATTCAGCACTCTTCACCCACCTCCCAGACTACTAGTAGCAAGGCTGCACTAGCAGACCCAAGGATAGGACACAAGTTACATCAAAACCTACCCCTGTACCCCAGGTCCCCCTCCCTCTTTCCAGTGCTGTAGAGATCCTGGCCCTAGACTACAGAGATTTGCTCAGGCCTCAACAGACAGCATAACCATAGCCCTTCAGGAACAAAATCCTGCTGGGTGCTACAAACCTGAAGCACCAATGCTACAAAGATCTGAACTGTCAGTTCTGGGGAAAACAAGCTCTGATTCCACACCAGAGAACTGATAAACAGAGGGAGTGGGACAGGTCACCAGGATACAACATCATGCTTATGTGTGACTGCGCATCATTCCATCAAGCCCAAGGGAAAGAACACAGCACTAAGCTGGGGCCAGTTTTGACCACCCAAAAATCAGTTGGGGCAGAGAACTAGGCTGGTAAACCATGAATTGCCCAGTGTGGGAGAAGGCTTTGAGATTCAGCCTTCAGGGAAACCATAATCAGAGGGGAGGGAGTCAGGAAATAAATGACAAGGAAAATAAGGGGTGAGGGGAGACCAAAAGTGCCAAATATTTCAGGAAGAAAGGTCCAAGATCTTGAACATAAACAGATCAATAGTAAAAATAATAACAGCAAATGGAAATATGGCCTCTAGATCTAGTTAATAAAAAGTTCATGCATCTATAAACAAACACTGCAAAATAAAGAAAATGATCCAACATTTGATGAGACAGAGGACCCTGTGGAATTTGAGTAGAACACAGAATCACAGCATGTTCCTGAGTTCTTGAGTTGTCTTTTAAAAACATGAAAATTATGAAAGCAGAATTTATGTCCTACATAGCAAAATAATAAGCAGAATAGAAAAACTTGAATCTGCAATGGTAAGCCTCAGCAAAGAAACTAAAGAGAGAAAATAGATAGTGAATACAAATACACAGAAATGAAGGACCAAAAAAAACTCCAATAATTAAATATTGCCCTCTATGCAAGCAAAACGTACCAATCTCAGAGACAGGATATGTAGAGACAACCTAAGGATCTCAAAAGAACATGACAGTGCAAAAAAAAAATCTTAACTTCATAATGAAGGAAAAATAGAAAAGAATTGCCAAAACTTCTGAACATGGGAAATGAAATTCCAACTGAAAAAATTCACAAAGGACCTCTAGAAAAAACATGATACTGCAAATTCCAAGACACAGAATAGTTAAATTTAATAGTTTAGTTAAAAAATAAGTTCTGCTAGCCATCAGTAGAAAGGCCTTTAAATACAAGGGAAAGAACATTCAAGTAACACAAGACTATTCCATACCCACTAGAAAAAGGAGGAGGGAATATAATAATGTGTTCTGGAGATCATCGGAACTCAGGATGCAGTCCAGGGTGACATATTCTTCGAATTTCAGCTTAATCATAAAATAATTGGCATTGTTCTAAGAGTGAGGCACAACTGAAAAAGGTGGAATCCATGGAACAAGCCCTATAAGGCAGTGGCAGAAAGTGTCTAGAGGGGAGAACCTAGAATGGATACCTTGAAAGCTTTGATGGCATGAAGAATACAAGGAAAGAGAGAGACTAGGTAATTATAGGGTTCATGAATCAGAGAATGAGGGCTAGAGAAAACAGAATGAGAAGACGGATAATGGAGAAAGTAAGAAAAATCATATTTGGAAAGGGGTACAAAAACGATACTTTAAAAAATTGTGAACAAAAAGAGAGGAGTAGGGAATCTATTTGACTAAGATAAAAAATAGAGAGAACTAATAAATAACTAGATATAGACAGGAGAGAGGAACTAATAAACAGGACTCTCAAAAGAAAAGGGGAAGAAACAAGAAGAGGGCATCAAGTGTGAGAGGAAGATAATCAGGGAGAACAAGATCACCTTAAAATATTAAAATAAAGCAATTGATGGAATATAATATTGTGTTTATAGCAGAAGAGAAGGAAAATCATTACTTAAAAATAATTTTGGTGACAGATGAAGGAAAATATAAGCATAACTCATAACTTTAGATGTAAATGGATTAAATAATCCAATAAAATATAAAAGAGTAACAGATTAGCTAAGAAAACAAAACCCAACAATCTGTTATTTACAATAAACACATTTAAAAAACCAAAACATAAACAAAATAAAACTGAGGGGATGGAAATTTACTATGCATCAAGTGAATCCAAAAGCATTATGCTATCTGACAAAACAAAAACAAACATTTAAAAAATAAAAAGGGACAAACAACAAAAGCATTTCTCTGAGAAGCCACAAAGTAGAGCTAAAAAGTAAGGTACAGAGTAGCAAGGAAAGAAAGTCATTCTCGAAAACTGTAAACCTTATATAGCCAAGTGCCTAAGGAGTGGAAAGATAATGATCACTTAAGAATCAGTCAACAAGGAGAACACTTAAGAAAGGTGTTCTTAATCTGGAGTTCATGAACTTTTTTTTATATTTTGATAACTATATTTTAACATAATTAGTTCCATTTGCAATTCTATATATTTTATTTTTATGCATTAAAAAAAATCATTCTGAGAAGGGGCCCATGAGCTTCATCAGACTGCTAAAGGGACTCAACGCACGCACGCACGCGCACACACACACACACACACACACACACACACAGATACACACATAGTTTAAGAACCTTTGATTAGGAGCAACTTTTCAAGATAAAGATGTATATGTTTTAGATTTATGTTTGTTTTGCCTTCTTAATTATTTATTATAATTTATGCCAAAAATCAATACTGTATAACCAAATTCATTTTGCAACCATTTATGTTTAAAGAAATGAAATTCTACTCATAAATTATAACAAAATTTTGGCCATTTCTTCTAAGCCCCTATTAGAGTTCTTTTGTCCATTCTTTTTCATTCATTTTTCCTCTTTTATGTTTCTAGTTAGTGTGTATGTCATTCTTCAGGTTCTTTTCTCTCCACTCTGCATTTCTTATTTTTATATCCCTTATACTTGTCCATCTTGCTTGAATTGTAGTATCATATTATGTCACTAGACTACCATTTATTAAATCCATATGTCATTGGTGGACTTGTAAGTTGCTTTCAGTTTTTGTACAATTACAAATATTGCTGCATGAAAACCTTTGAACAGATGGTTTCTTTGTTTTGTTGTTTCTGATAATACTTTTAGGGAATATTCCCAAAAGTGGAATTTAAGTTCAGCTCTGTGCTAAACAGGTTGCTCTCCAAAAAGATAACACAAGCTTTCCATTCAACCAAGCAATGAATGAGTGAATGTGCCTATTTTCCTACAACCCTAGCAACACTGAGTTTTGTGGTTTTTAATTACTTTTGCCAATTTTATAGGCATGAGGTGGTACATAATGCCTGATCCATAGTAGATGCTTAATAAATATCTATTGACTTGACCAACTGGCATTTCAAAGTGGTTTTAATTTTCATGTCTTTAACTTTTGGAATATTTTTCAAGTTACTGCCAATTTTTACTTCTTTTGATAACCGTCCATATGCTTTGACCATTTATCTAATGTGAACTGGAAATTACCTCTGTAAATTATTAACAGTTCCCTATATATCTTAGATGTTATTTTATCTATCATGCTTACAATTTGTATTTCCCAGTTAATTTTATTTTTATTATATTATTTTATTGTATAGAATTTATTTCAACATAGTCAAGCATATCTTGACACAGCTTCATTCCTGGATTCTTGGGGTCCCATTTGCTGTGGAAGCTTCCTCTGCCCATGCTTCATTTCTCTTATTTACATATGTCTTCTTGGAGCCCCCTTATCCTAAGCTCCAAACCTACACATCTCATTTGGGGCTTGGTTCCTCCTTGAGAATAGTTCCTCCCTAGACTCAAACTGATCTGTGGCAGGGACTTGTTCATACTTGATGAAAGCATTATGAGGCAGGGTCACATTTTTATAGTTAGTTTAGCATTTTGTTATGGGCTTCCTGGAGAAGGAAATAGCAAACTACTCCAGTAAGTGGTTGTGGTGAATTGTCTTTACTGGGCCCCTGTCATTCTCTTGTGTGATTCTGCAAATATGCAAGTTGCCTAAACCCTCCTCAACTAAATAAGAAAAGCTTGCCATAGATCTATTCAATTGTGTACCCCATGAGCACGAAGACAAAAATAGAAAGTTGCAACTAAATGGAAGGATGACTCATAGGTTCTCCTTAAAGATAGAGATAAAAAAGCAAGAAGAAACATAATTTTATAGAACATTTAGTTACTTAATAACTGATTACTTATAATAAATATTGCCAAAAAGATTGTTATAAAAATAAAATTTTAATTTAATTATTTTTATTTATTTTATTTTATGTTTTTATTTATTAATTTTACTAAGTTAATAATTAATTATTTAATTAATGTAATTTAATTAAACCTCTGTGGCAGTGGACAAAGAAGGGAAATTCAATGGATAACTCAATAACATTCTAATTTAAATCAACTTATACTTTGATACTTGGTGAAGTCAAAGCAAATGTAGATAATATGTTGAAAAATATTTTGGTATATATGGTTCAAGAGAAGTACATGAGAGGCCAAAGGCTTGAAGAATGAACAGATTCCTCATATCCATTCATCATGAATACATTCCTCAAAAAAGAATCAGGTGGCACTAGATATATGGCAAGTACAATATAATCTTTCTCTGTCTCTGTCTCCATCTCTCTCTCTCTCTCTCTCTCTCTCTCTCTCTCTCTCTCTCTCTCTCTCTCTCTCTCTCTGTGTGTGTTTCTCTCCCTCTCTTCCTCCCTCTCTCTCTCACACACACAGACACACACTCTTGGCAGTGATGACATTTTAATAGGTATGAGAAAAACTTGCTGCTGATGTTGTAGTCTTTCCTGTATACTGTCAGGCCACCAACTTTCTACATCCAAGATCAAACTTAACACAATGTTAAAAGAAAGAATGGCAACTCGATGGTGCAGTGGATAGAATGCTGGCCCTGGAATCAGGAAAACCTGAATTCAAATCCAGCTTCAGACACTTACTATCTGTGTGATCTTGGGCAAGTCACTTAATCCTGTTTGCCTCAATTTTCTCATCTGTTAAAATGAGCTAGAGAAGAAAATGGCAAACCACTCCAGTATCTTTGCCAAAAAAAGCCCCAAATGGGGCCATGACTGAAGTGACAAGAACAGCAACAAAAAGAAAGAACAGAAATGAAATATATGGCATGATATTGAAACAATTCCATCCAGATATATATTTAAAAGTTATTGATACTGGAAAATGGAAAACAGACATAGGAAAGTACACCAATACTTATTATAAAAATTTCATTCCAAAGTTTAACCAACCTATGTAAATCAATTGTCATAACAAGGAGACAAACTAAAAGGACCTTAGCCAAGGACAAGACAAAAGTAGACTAGATTAGTCTATAAATTCACTATCATCTCAAAAAAACAGTGAGAATCAGTGGATAGTAGAAAAAAACTTTATTTTTTAAAATATACTTTATTTAAACATTCTTTTTTTTCATTTTGAGTTCCAAATTCTTTCCCTCCCTCCAGCTCCTTCTCCACAGGTTGAGAAAGCAAACAATATATCAATTACACATGTGAAAATATCATATTTTATAGACATTGTATATCTATATTAGCCATGTTGCAAAAAAAAAAAAGCAGGAAAACGATGTAAGTGGAAAAGTATGCTTCAGTCTACACTCAGAGTTCATTTAAAAAATTAAAGAAAATTTGAGAGAGCAAACTAAAGAAAGTCATTAAAAGGTCAGCTGAGGATGAAATTGGCAAGCAGAAAAGAGAAAAAAGATGGAAAAGATCTACAAAGATTTTTACAACAAAATCTTATTTGCCATTAGGGGAGGAAGATCCAGCACACTTAGATTCTACCATCACAGTCCCAAATGTGCTTCCACAGGAATTTGAAATGTAATCAAAGGAAATAAATATCAGAAAAGCAAGATTTACTAACCCAAAAATACACAGAGAAAGTCTCTGCTGGACATATCATGCATGATTCTGAGAAAGAAGAGGTATCTAGAGTATCTGAAGGAGGGGAGATTCCTTGAAAGGCATGATGACACTGCTTGATGTCCCTCATTAAACAGGGAAGAAGACCCAATACATAGTTTACATTCAAGAGAGATTGCTTATCCTCCCAGTGCTTCATTTTGAAGGTGATATTCTGGAGATTGCATCAAGTCCTGTAATAGTGCAGAGGCTACTTAATGAGACGCATGATGACTCTACAAAGTTTGTCCTAACTAATCACACAGAAAAAGATAAGTAGATGAAGAAGGCATGTTGTTCAGACTAGGGTACAGTTGGATAGACAATCTATGACTATAATTTATTGGCATGGACAATGGAAATGGAAATGATCTGGGCCCAGAATTAAACAGGAGTGGAAAGGGTGTTAGATTGCCTTTGGAAAACTACAAAGTTCTTTTAATAACTCTGAATTTCCCCATCATTAAAGGGCCCATTTTTTCAAAAGTGAAATTGTTCCAATGATATTGTATAGTAACAAGACGTGGAATAGTATAGCTGCTGAAGAATTAAATGAGTAAGCCAAATTTATTCACTCAAAGAATAGAGAAAAGCATTTTGAGTGTGAACAAGATGCCATATATTAAAAACAAAGGATTTTGTACCAATACTTTGTAAGCTCCTTCTTTATTTCTTCTCGTGCATTTTTTCTAATTCTGATTTCATATCTATTTTCCACATTTTTCTTAAGAAAATGCTAACTTTGTTATCGATACTACTGCTGATGTTTTCCAAGTTTTTCTTAAGAAAACTTTTTTTGGACTTTTCTTCCTCATCTTTAATACAAAATATTTATTTCATTTTTTCATTATGTTTAGTAGTTTTTAATTTTTTAAGATTTCTGTTAGTTTTGTTTCTTCTCTTCCTCCTCCTCTTCTTTCTTTCCTCCTGCTTTTCTTTCTTTTCCCTCCTCCTCCTTCTACTCCTCATTCTTCTTCTTTTACGTTTCCATTGTTTTGTGGCTGATGTTAAAGAGGTAGGCTGCCTACTTCTCACTCTACCATATTCAGAGACATTCTCTAATGTTTTTTTTCCTCTAAAACAAAACAAAACAACTCTTGTATTTATTCAATTCTCTGTCCATAAAGAAGTTTTGCATGGCCAATTCTGAGGAATTCAAGAAGATTCAATAGATGATACATACTAACAGAATGATACCCAAGATGAATCTGGGCGCTTATTCACAATTTATAAAGCTTCTAAAATAGTATCTGCAAGAACCAGAACCCACAATCTTTTGAAAAGTTGTGTTTTAATTAGGGCCTCTTCATTTCAATTCCTGCTGTAATTGACCCAAATAAAGAGCATATAATTCTACTATTGAAGGACATGGAAAATATTCACAAACTGGAGGGGACTTAGAGAAGAATGACAGCTAAAGGTGAAGAATCTAGGGGTACTGACTTATGAGGGAAAATGGAAAGAACTAAATATATACAAATAATCGTTGAATGATGAATAGAAGGAACTCCAATAATTACTCATGAGAATTTGGAAAGTATGGAAAGCAAAAGGGGAGAAGAAATGATCTAAGGACATAATGGATTGAACCAAAAGAATGGAAAGTTTAAAATGGATAGATCCCAAAAGCCAAAAATGTAGCAAGAAAATTTCCACAAAGCATATTATTACTCTTAGGGAAACTAAGGAAGGCTCATCTTTTTCATTTAAAACATGCTTCAAGTAGAAAATCAAAATATAACTAAAATTATACCACATTGTCAGGGTTAAAGATGGTGGGAAAAATCAAATTTTGTCTAACCTTTAATTTGATATCTTCTCTTCATTGAACTTTGTATTGCCAGAAGAGCATACAAATATTTTTCATAGATAATATCTCTGTGAAAGTGTTGTTGGGGAAAAAACAGATTTTTGAGAATTCTTCCTTAAATGCTCACACAGTATTTCTACTGTTTTTCAATGCTGGGGGCAGGGATTTGTTGTTGTTGTCATTGTTGTTTATCACAATAGAGTTAATTAAATTTTGGGTTGTATCTCTGGTTATTTTTTCTTATCAAAGATGAACATTTACATTAATATCTGTGAAGGTCAAGGGAGCAGCAACATAGAAACAGAAGCTGCCACACGCAGAATCCAAAGTAGAGTCTGATACAGTGACAACTTCTCTTCCCTGACTTGCCAAAGAAGTCAGTCCTTGACCTTGACAGTCCCTTGTGAAATATAGAAAATTCAATTTTTAGCCTTTCATAAGCAAGGGCAAGAGCTAATTGAACTCAATTGTGACAGGAAGATTTTCTTACTCACAGTCCTATTTGATCACAACACAGAGCCCATCTCTTACCATATTTCAGGCCAAAAGAATCTTTTCTCTTTCTAGTTCACTCCTAAATCATAAGATAGTATCCTTTCTCTTGGGAGGTTTCCACATTGTAGTGGTTTAGAAAACCATTTGTCCATTTAATACCCTTATCTTTCTAGTTCCTTTATTGAAATGCTATCTCTAGCCAACTCAACTTTCTCCCATCTCACTATCCTGTTACACCAGCCATTATTGTTTCATTATCATACATGAGTGGCCATGGCTACAGAAATGCTTCTGTCCACAAAGATGGTAAGAAGGACCAGATTTGGTTTAGGGCCAAGGCATATTTAGGAAATTTTGCAGTGTTTTTAATAATACTAAGCTGTTTGCTGCAATCAAAGCTCACGATTTTAGTACTAATGTTGATATGTGTCTGTAAATCATTGACAGGGGACTATGAAGGATATAAACAAATAATGGCTTGAACTTTAAAAGCAGTATCAAGATATCAATGGGGAAATGTATACTTAAAAGGAGATCAATTGGTCATGTAGCAAAAGAGATGAATGATGGACAAAGGCTGTTGCCCTGATATACCCAATGGACAGTGAAGTGACCAGAACCAAGAGAACACTTTCTACAATAACAACAACATTGTAAATACAACTTTGAAAGGCTTAAGAACTCTGATGCATTGATCAACCATGATTCTAGAAAACCAAAGATAAAGCATGCTACTCACCTTGTAATGGTAGGCAGATGGGATCAAAATGCAGAATGAAACGTGTATTTTTTGGAGATGGCCAATGTGAATTTTTTTTTTACTTGACTATGTACACTTGTTACATGGTGTTTTCTTTGTTTTCCCCACTTCTCCAATGGAGTAGGAAATGCAAGAAAGAGAAAATAGATTTTTGTTCATTGAAAAAAAAAATTAAGGCACCAGAGGACGGCTTCCAGCACAAGGAATTCCTCTATGGAGAATTGACAGGATTACATGGATATGAATCTCACATGTGGAGAAGTATGATTGGACTTGTTCCAATTTAGTGAGTATCCAGATTTTTTTTTTTAATTAGTCCCAGGGACATTTTAAACTACATCTCTGGGTGTATAAAATTCTGGTCCTCTCTCATGCTAAAGAAATAATGACCTAGACTTTTATGTTAAAGGGACAGGTGCTAGACTAATGTGAACTCCTGAATGAAGCAATTCCCCCTACCAAATTCAGTCAACAACCTTCTCTGCTATTTATAGTCTTAGACACTTAGGGATTCTTAACGATTTTTGTTTGTGTCATAGATCCCTTTGCAAGTCTATTGAAGTTAATGAACCCTTCTCAGAATCATATTTGTTTTTAATTCATAATTTAGAGCAGTGCTAAATATCCATTAGAAGTTAGTAAAAATAAATTTGTAATTTTTTCCCACTCAAGTTCATTAACCCCTTAAAATCTGCCCGAGAATTCCCCTTCAGGGTCCATGGACTCAAAAGTTAAGAACCCCAACAATACAGAGTTGTCCAGACAGTAAGAGTTTAAGAGACTTTTCCAGTCACACAGTTAGTGGCTGACTTTAAAACTCAGGCTAGTTCCCTGGTGGTTTAGGTTTAATATTAGAACAAATGAGACACTTGTGGGTCATTCATGCCTAGAGGCAGGTAGGTGGCATAGTGGATAGAGCACTGAGCCTGGAGCCAGTAAGATCTGAGTTCTATCCAGCCTCCACATAGGCAACTCTCTTGCTCCACCTACAAATCAGGTTTACCCTTGCACTAGATTAGAAATCTTGGTTCTGTCATGAAATCGCTAGTAATTGATAGAGCCAGGATTTGGATCCAGGCCTCCTAACTTCAAGCCTGGTACTCTTTCTTTTAAATCATATTGCAAAGTATAATCACTTCTGGTATCCAAGAACTTTTACTCACTTGATCACAACAACTCATACTAGAAACTTGGCCTACATTTGGTCAGCATTTTAAAAAATATGTCAATACACATGCTACCTTTCAGAAGAAATTTACTGATCATAATTTAACAAACTACTCTAGATTCACATTGGTTACCAGCACATTTAAATCTGGCCTTTTTCATTCCTCACGTTTGTATCTCTTACAGGTTTTCTATGTAATTAAACACTAGGCCTGAAGTCAAGACTTCAGTTCAAATCCAGCCTCAGGCACTTGCTAACTATGTGACTCTGGGCAAGACATTTAACCTTTGTCTATCTTAGTTTCTTCAACTGTAAAATGGGAATAATAATAGTGGGTTGTTATAAGGATTATCAAGTGAGATACTATTTGTAAAATGCTTAGCACAGTGCCTGGCACAAAATAAATGCTCAATAAAGAAATGTTTATTCCCTTATTTCCTTCCCCATTCAACAATTTTTTTTAAAAAAAGAATTTACTTGGGAGCAGGAGAAAGAAGTTCAACAATGCATTGATAGGCACTGAGGAACACCTCAAGTTAATCCAGCTGACTGAAGCTCCCTTGCTTGAGTTGCCCATCTTGGTCAACACTGACCAAGCAACAGGAGCTCCTCCTGGCCACTTTGTACTCCAACATCCAGGAAGTGATGTCAATACCCTGAATCTTTAGCACCCTGAGACAACCAAGTTGACTCAAGGAAAATCTAAATCATTTTAAAAGGAAAATTAGCCTAACTTCCATATAGGGATGGATTAGGGCATTGTTCTGACCACACAGAGGCAGGACTTAGACTTAGGTCTTCATGAGTCTGAAACCAACTCTTCTTCTACTATGCAATACTACCTTGTCTCCATAATAACTTTTTTTCTTAATCAAACAATTAACAAGCATTAATTATTTATCCTCTTTGTGCAAGATACTATGCTAGGCACTGGGATTGCAAAAGGGAAAAAAATACTTAACCTTGCCAACAAAGATCTATATAGTCAAAGCTATTTTTTCCAGTAGCAACGTATGGCTGTGAGAATTTGACTATAAGAAAATTTGACTGCCACAGAAATGACTCTTTCAAATTGTGGTGCTGGATAAGATTTCTGAGAGTCCTTTGTACAGGAAGGAGATCAAATAAGTAAATACTTAAAGAAATTAATTCAGACTATTCACTGGAAGGCCAAATACTGAAGCTGAAGCAGAAATACTCTGGCCTCATAATGAGAAAATAGGACTCACTGGAAAACACCCTGATGTTGGGACAGATTGAAAGCAAAAGGAAAAGGGGATGTGAGAGGATGAGATGCATAGATAGTATAATGGAAACAATAAGCATAAACTTGGACAGACTTTGAGAGATAGTGAAGGACAGAAGGACCTGAACACACTATGGTCCACAGACACGACTGAACAACAACAAATTTTATATCCTGAAACTTTATTGAAGTTGTTAATTCTTCCAACTTCTTTTTTAAACTGATTCTCTAGGATGATCTAAGTATACCCATTATATCATCTGCAAAGAGTGATAGTTTTGTTTCTTCACTGCCCATTCTAATACCTTCTTATTGCTATAATTGCTATAGCTAGTATTTCTGGTATAATATTGAATAATAGTGGTGATAATGGACATCCTTATAACATTCCTGATCTTACTGGAAAGCTTCTAGCTTATCCCCATTATAGTAATGTTTGCTGATGGCTTTAGATAAATATTACTTAACATTTTAAGGAAAGCTCCATTTATTCCTATGCTTTCTAAAGTTTTTAATATGCATATTATATTTTATTAAAAGCTTTTTCTGCATTGATTGAGATAATCACAGGATTTTTGTTGTTTTTGTTATTGATGTGGTCAATTATGCTTATAATTTTCCTTATACTGAACCAACCCTGAATTCCTGCTATAAATCCCACTTTGTCATAGTATATGATTTTTTTTAATCTGTATTCTTGATGCAATCAAACCTCCCAAAGCTCCCATTATAGTTTCACCTCTATAGACATTTTCTGCCTCTGATTTTTAGGACTTACCCCATGGATTCCCCATTTCCATTGTGCCTTACCTCCAAAACTACATCAGTTATTGGAAGTGTCAGAGGAGATACTACCACATGGTGAGACCCCTTCCACACTACTAATCTATACCTTCTCATTAACTTTTTCCCTGTTTTCTTGGAAATTGTCTCACTACTTTCAGGCTTTCCTACCCCTCTAGGTTCCAGTTGCTCCCAGAAGTTCCTACTTCCCCCCTTCCAGGACAAGTAGACTTTTCAGGTACTAAATCCCCCAGGCCTGATCCAGTGTAAGATCCTTATCTCCTTTCACCAGTGGCATCCTCTCCCACCTCCAAAGTAAGGTCTTTTTTATCCATTCGCTTTTTCAATATTTCACCCTTCCTCCTCATTCGCTCCCCTGAAAGCTGTTCTCTTTCTGAGACCCCAGGGGTCACCTTCCCCTCATTGCTAGCCCTTGATTTGACTCCTCATCCCAGAAGTCAGTGGGAGAATACCCTGATTACAATAAAAGTTACAATAAAAAGTTAAGAAACAGAACTAAACCAGAGTTTTGATCCTATGTGATGGAAAGGCATAATCTCTGTGATGTCTACTCTAACACAGTATCAACTTCAATGTATTCTGAATTGATTATGAATATTTTCAGGGCGGATTTTACCTTGATTAAGAAATATAAGAAATGGAATTTTTAACTCAGTGAAGACATTTGGGTAAATCAGTTGGTAGGAACTACTATGGAATTCTTAATAAATTTCATTTAGTTACCAAGGCTATTCATCTCATTAGCAAAGACATTTGCTGAAATGTAAGTGTGCAACCCATAAAATAGATATTTTGTGGTCTTTCAAATGAATTGTGAGCTTTAGAGTTTCACTCTTCCTTAAGTTTTTTATTACCAAGGATCTTTGCCAGAAGACTAAATATTAGTTTTTTTCAAGTCCCTATGTCCCTATCAAAGCTGTATTATTCTGGTTGTGGCTACATAAACTTTTAACCACAAATAATTATAGAATTCAACCAGTTGCAAGAATTCATTCAAAGAAGTTTTCATGGTAATAACAATATCTAGATGTAAAAAGCATAAAGGTCTATTATTATATTAGACAAGTCAAGCAAGGACAGAAATCAAAAATTTAAGAGATCCTGGTGACTGAACTTAAAGGCAAACCTAAGCCTATCATTTGAAAAGGGTTGGGGTTTTTTTTAAGTTTTTTTTTAAAAAGAAAAATAAATCATATCTATGTCTAACATAAAATACTAAAAATGAATTTTGTTTTATAACAAAAGGAGTTTAAATATTTTTAGACATAGACATGGGTCTAGTTCCATCTGTGCCACTAATTAAACTGTATAATCTCAGGCAAATGACCTTAACATTTCTCTTTCCTCATCAATAAAATGTGAGGATTGAACTAAAAGATCTTTAAGACACCTCACAGCTCAAAAACTCCATGTGTTCTAAATACTAATGACCTAATGCTAAACCCAGACTCCAAAATGTATTTCAAAATATTCCAATTTTTCTAGGAATATTTCATGTAGAAGATAAAGTTTACTTTAAAAAAAGAATTGTCAATACTTTCTAAAATGGACCATAAAAATAACAGAGGCATCCATTTGATCCTCATGAGTATACTTTATTTGTCCTTGAAAAAAAAATCCAATGTACCTTTCAGAATGATTTATTATGTCTTATTGTTATAGTGTTCAATTGTTCAATAGTGAACTCCTGTACTGATTACCACTCTCCACTCGGCTTTCGTTCTATCATGTGCTTTTATTTACCTCCTGAGGCAAAAACATTTTAATTGGTTTAGAGAACCTTGAACTCTCTTTTATCAATGACAGATTTCATCAAAATGGAACTAAGCCAGGAGCTGGAGTCCCAGGGATGAAGAACTATGATTTGGTTTGAGTTTCCAAAGCTTAAAAGACTAAACTTTTTGCAGCATATGACAAGCAGCAAGTTTTTTTTAAAGGAAATATCTTTACATTTCACTGCATTTTTTCTTTGAACCTTCTATGTGTCTACACCTTCTAGCTGAATTTCTGCAAAAATAAAATTTAGTATGGCAAAGCAAAATGGCTACCAGTTCAGTAACTGATAGGAATGGTAAATCCACTAATTATCATATAAGATATGGAGCTGAAAGGGAACTATGAGGTCATCCAATTAGGTCACCTCATCTTACAGATGAATTGAAGCAGAGAGAGGTTAAGGATTTGTCCAAGGTTACACAGTAAGTAGTAGTGTTAATATTTGAATCCAGATCCTCCAACTGGAGACTCCTCCTCTATACCACAGTACTGGCTTCCTACTCTTTTCCTATTTTGTTTTCTTAACAGGCTGCTTGCCAAATTATTCACCCATTAAGTTTATGGAGCACTGCAGTCAATTCTGAAATAATTTACAGTTACAGTAAAGCCTGCTAAATGCATAAACTCTTACACAAATGGTGTATTACTTTAATAGGTCTGTTCTTCAAGTATTCGTTTCACAGTGTTCCATTATTTATGAACAATAGCAGTAGGAATAATTGGTTTGTTGCACAGCAAATGTACTTATTTAATAGATTTAAACCCCATCTAGATTATACAGTACTTAAAAAAAACCTGAAATGTACTTTGCATCAGGCTAAATTTTAATCATAATATGATAATAAATTCACACTAATAGCAATAATAGACAGCTACTTGGTTGTCACTTGTGTTGAGCAAGGTTACAAAAATATCTGTAGAAGAGAAACAAAAGCCATTGGTGATAAAATCTGGTAGAGGGGAAAAGAGAAGAGAGAACCTTCTCACCCGTCAAAGAGGCAGAACTTCTGACAGAATGCTAATTGAAGTCAATAATAGGAAGGAAAGGGAAAAAAGAAGGAAAAAGTATTTATTAAGTACCTACTATGTGCCAGGCACTGTGCTAAGCACTTTAAAAATATTTCATTTGATCCTCACAGCAACCCTGGAAGGTAGGTGCTATTATTATCCCCTATTTTAGCTGAGGAAACTAAGGCAAAGATTAAGTGACTTGCCCAGGGTCACACAGTAGTAAGTGTCTGAGTGTGCATTTGAACTTAGATCTTCATGACTCCGGGCCCAGTACTCATTTACACAGAAAACCCGTTTGAGATGCATATGTGAGGAATGAATAAGGATTGAGTTTAAAGCAATAATAGCTAATATGAATCTACAATAGTTTCTTAAATTTTGATCAGTAAATTTCTTCTGAAAGGTAGTGTGTATTTTTTTTTAGTTTTATTAATTTATTTTGATTTATCAACAATCACTTCCATATGCTTTCGGGTTGAAAATTTTTCTCCCCCTTCCTCCCCACCACCCTCCCCAAGATGGTGCACAATCTGACATAGGCTTTACATTTACATTCCTATTAAACATATTTTCATATTAGTGAAGTTGTAAGTAAAAATTAAAACCAATACGAGGAACCATCAGAAAGATGAAACAAAACTCAACAGAAGGTAAAAATAAGTGATACCGATTTGACTTCCATAGTTCTTTCTTTGGATGTGGACAGCATTTTCCATCCCCAGGCCTCTGGAGATGTCTTAGATCCTTGTAATGCTGAGAAGGGTTAAGTTTAACATTCTTAGTCATTGCATAATGTGGCTGTTATTGTGTACAAGTCCTCTTGGCTCTGCTACTTACTCAGCGTCAGATCATATATGTCTTTCCAGGTTTTTCTGAAGTCAGCCTGTTCATCATTTCTTATAGCACAATAGTATTCCATTACATTCATATACCACAACTTGCTCAGCCATTCCCCAATTCATGGGCATCCTCTCAATTTCCAATTCTTTGCCATCACAAAAAGAGCTGCTATGAATATTTTTGTACATGTGGGTCCTTTTCCCATTTGTTGATCTCTTTGGGATATAGCCCTAGAAGTGCTATTGCTGGATCAAAGGGTATGCACATTTTTGTAGCCCTTTGGGCATAGTTTCAAATTGTTCTCAAAATGGTTGGATTTCACAACTCCACCAACAATGTGTTAGTGTTCCAATTTTCCTGCATCTTCTCCAACATTTATCATTTTCCTGTTTTGTCATGTTGGCTCTGATAGGTGTGATATGGTACCTCAGAGTTATTTTGATTTGCATTTCTCTAATCAATAACATTTAGAGCATTTTTTCATAAGACTATAGATGGCTTTAATTTCTTCATCTGAGAACTGTCTGTTCATATCCTTTGACCATTTATCAATTGGGGAATGGCTTGTGTTCTTATAAATTTGTCTTAATTGTCTATATATTTTAGAAATGAGGCCTTTATCAGAGAGACTGGTTGTAAAAATTCTTTCCCAATGTTCTACCTTCCTTCTAATCTTAGTTGCATTGGCTTTGTTTGTGCAAAAACTTTTCAATTTAATGTAATCAAAATTATCCATTTTGCTTTTCATAATGTTCTCTATCTCCTGTTTGGTCATGAATTCTTCTGTTCTCCATAGATCTGATAGGTAAACTATTCCTTGTTCTCCCAGTTTACTTATGGTAATAGCCTTTATATCTAAGTCCTGAACCCATTTTGACTTTATTTTGGTATATGGTGTGAGATTTGGGTCTATGCCTAGTTTCTGCCATACTCTTTTCCAGTTTTCCCAGAAGTTTTTTTTAAAGAGTAGGTTCTTATCCCAGAAGCTGGGGTCTTTGGGTTTATCAAATAATAAATTACTATAGTCATTGACTACTGTGTCTTGTATATTTAACCTATTCCACTGATCTACCTCCCTATTTCTTAGCCAGTACCAAGCAGTTTTGATGATTGCTGTTTTATAATACAATTTAAGATCTCGAATTGCTTGTATTTTTTAAATAACAAAAAAATACCAACCAAATATAGACAGTGCTAGAAACAATTATATTCTGCAATGTGGTCTAGTAGAAGGAGCACTAGACTTGAAGTCAGAAGGCTTGAATCCAAATTCTGGCTATGGCAATTACTAGTTAGCTCACAGAGAATCAGGATTAGAACCTAGATTTTCTAAATTTCTGGTCTGCAACCTTCCAGAGCTGAAACCTTTCTGATTTAGTGCAAAGGTCATGCTTGACTTGTATGCAAGAAAGCTGAACAAGAGAGCTAAAAATGCTCCTGACTCCTTAAACTTTCCCATCCAGCCTGTCATACTTTCAGAAATTCCACAGGAAGAAATTTAGCGCTTTGGATTAGCAAACATCACTTTTAAACATGAAAACTTACTGGGAAATTAAGCTAGCTATTAGTCAACAATACCCACTCTGGCACCTAACTCCACTCTATCAGCTGAGATCCTCATCTTATACTTCACTGGAAAACTAGACACCATTCACCAAAGGCTCCCTTTTCTTCCTTCCTCCTCATCTCATATCATGCAATTATTGTCCACTACTATCCACTCCTTCACCCTTGTGTCTCATGGAGAAGCAGTCCTTCTACTTGCCAAGGCAACCCCATATACTTAGATCCTGGATCTTATCCACCCCATGTTCTCCAGTAGATTGCCTCCTCTATAGTAGCCACTCTGTCTATAATTTTCAGTCTCTTCCTATCTACTACTTCCCTACTGCTTATAAAAACATCTACGTCTTTGCCATCCTTAAAAACCTTTACTCGGGGGCAGCTAGGTGGCGCAGTGGATAGAGCACCAGCCCTGGATTCAGGAGGACCTAAGTTCAAATCTGGCCTTAGAGACATAACATTTACTAGCTGTGTGACCCTGGGCAAGTCACTTAACCCCATTGCCTAGCCAAAACAAAACAAAACAAAACAAAAAAAGCCACCTTCACTTGACTGCTCAACTGGTCTTATCTGAGTCCAATTTTGTTCAAGCTGCGGGAAGAACTCTATTCCTGATTCTTTGTTTCTGTCTTTTTTTTTTTCTGTTTCTTTGGGCAAGACTGACTCTTGGCTCAAAGTTATGAGGGTCTCCATGTGTGAATTGACCCCCCCTTTATCTCAGGATGAAAAAACAAAATTCACATATGTACCACAAATAGGCAATATATACTCTTTCTATAGTCATCAAAAAATCATAGGACAGTTCCTGGGACATTGTAGCAACTTAATCAGTGCTTGTTAATTGACTGAATAAATCAACAAGAGATTAATGAAATTATTACTGAGCTATGATAAGGGCATATTAAACTCAGAGGGCATGAATCTGTAGTCTGCTTCATCTGCATAGTTTTATAAAACTTTCTTCTACATATGGGAGAAGATAAAGTAGATGATGGAAGTGTGCTGGGGTTGGTGATTTGTAGGGTGAAAATCAACTGGACATTAGGTCCTAGGATAGTCATAAGCTCAGCAAATAAGTAAATGCGCATGGAGCCCAGACATGTTAGGGATTGTAGTGCAGCTGGAAGGGACCAAACTTGTACGGTATACCTCATGATCTATTATTCCCAGTGTCTTCTAAATTAATCCAAAATTATAAGACTTGGAAAAGAGCATTAATTATTCTAAGTCACCAGAGTTCAATCATCATTATAGTATACTTAGGAAGATAGCACTAGGGAGAATATAATTCAATAATTTCAGCTGCTTTCCTCTCTAATAACTAATTCTCTAGATAAATAAAGATAGCCCAAGTGTTATTTTAATATAGGATTTGGCTCTTATCTTGTGAGACCTCCAACTTTTTCCTTTGTTGATACAATTTTTTAAATCACACTTACATAGCAATTTAAGGTTTTCAAAGTATTTTCCATACAGTGACCATGTGAAATAGTGAACTATTAATGAATTTGTGAGGAATTCAATTGAAAATATCGTAACCCGCATTTTACAAGCAAAGAAACTAAGACTCTAGGAGGTTAAATAACTTGCCTATCACACAACTGCATGATTCAACTTCAGAAACATTTATTAAGCTCCTATGATTTTCAAGGCATGTAGTATGCCTCAGTGCAAACACAGCCCCTACCATCAAGGAAACAGTGTTCTAGTTGAATTGGGGAAGGGGAAACCAAAATGCCTATGATTAAGTAAAGGTATATTAGATATAAAATAATTTCAAGAGGTCAATGGGGAAAGACAACAAATAACTGGGGAAATCAGGAGAAGCTCCATATAGTGGGGCTTCAGTGTGGGCACAAAACTAGGTATTCTATAACAAAGGGGAAGAGAGAGTACATTTGAGATATTGGGAACCATATCATATGAGAAAATACATGGAGGTAGGAGATAGAATGTCATGTATGGTCAGGATCTAGTAGGCTAATTTGTTTGGAATAGATAGACTTCATGTCCTATCAATTATTTCATTTCTTAGGATTTTTTTTTCCTTTTACCAATTTGCTTATGATATTAAATGTGGTACAAAGAGAATGTTAGAGTCAGATACTTGGGTTGAAATCTTCTATCTGATTTTTACAACCTGTGTGACCTTGGTCAAATCTCTTAAATCCCTTAGGTCATAGTTTCCTTATCTATAAAAATAAAGGAGTCACACTAGATGGCCTTTGAGGTCCTTTTCTTTTTTTTAGATCTTTCATTTCTGAAACTTAAATACACAATAAGAAAAGGGGGAAAACATATTTTTAATTTAAATATTGAAACTTAAATACTCTTTCAGCTAGTAATTGGTAGATTTTTTCCTATTTCTACTTTCCCCTCTTGTTCTAATGCTTCAGGACAATTTTCTTTAATTATTTTTTGAATTATTATATCAAGATTCTTTTTTTTTATCATAGCTTTCAGGGAGTCCGATTATTCTTATTTTTCTCTTCTTGATCTGTTTTCCAGATCAGTTGTTTTTCTTATGAGATGTTTCACATTCTCTTTTTTCATTCTTTATATTTTATTGTTTCTTGATCTCTTATAACTTCGCTGGCTTCCCCTTGCCCAATTCTGATTTTCAAGGAATCATTTTCTTCCTTAAGATTCTGGATCTCCTTTTCTAAATAGTTGACTTTCTTTTCATAATCTTGTTTTTCTTGGATTGTTCTTATTTTTTTTTTAGTTTTTCTTCAATCTCTCTCATTTGGTTTTTAAAGTCTTTTATAAGTTCTTCTATGAGTTATATTTGAGCAGGTGACCATTTGATGTTACTCTTTGGGGCAGAAGAGGGTTTCTTTGTTTCAGTATCCTCCTCTGAAGACAAGACCCAGTCTTCTCTATTCTCATAGTAACTCTCTATGGTTGGATTCTTTCTCCTTTGCCTGTGCATTTCTTTATTTGTAGTAGCTTAGTTTTTATAGTTGCCTCTAATGCTGGGGCAGAAGGGATGCTGCCTCTTTCTCCAGATTCTCTTTCAGTTCTCCCCTCTGGCCTGGAACTGGAACCAAGACCTCCAGCCTCCTGTAAATGCCCATAGCCAGTGAGGTCCCTTGCCTCTGCACTCACCAGGCACTGCTGGTTTCTTCTCACCCCCGCTGCATCTCTGCAGCATGTCTGGGTCTGGCATTCCTTGTCAGCAGAGGTTCCTTCTATCTTCCCCAGGCTCAGATACCTCATACCCCTCACTGTCCTGGGGATAAAAGTTCCTGCAGCTGGGGCAGAGGCAGCCTCCCAACTCAGCTAATTCCAGGGCTAGCCACTTGTTTAAGCAACCTAGGACCTAGTCTGGAGGTATTTACTATTCACAGGGACCAAACCTCATCCTGGGACTTTTCTTCAGATCTTCTCTGATTGTCCCAGGAGGACACCTGTTCTGCCTCTACTCTTATTTATTTTTACTGCTCTATGTTCACCCTGAGGCACTATTTCATCTCTTTTGTGAGGGAAAACCTTGAAAGCTTGGAATTTACTGACCTACTCCGTCATCTTCTCAGAATCATCTCCTTGAAGTCCTTTTCAACTCTAGATCTATTTTTAAAATTCTCCAAAGATAAAAAAGATGATATTGTTAAATATGTGAACAGAATCCAGGCTGCTTTATGATAACTTATAAATATCCGAAGAAAGGATATTAAGGACTTCCACGTAATATGACCAAGATAGAGGACTAGATACTTTCCTTAATCCCCATAACATCTCAAACTTCTACAAAATAGGAATTATGCACAAAAAAAGAAGCAATTTCAGCTATCTCCATGGTCTAGGTAAAAGTGATGAACATTAGAGAAAGCTAATCCCTGACTTCCAATTCAGCATCACAAACCCCACCACCTACCATCCTCAGGTAGGCCTGTGCAAGTCAACCTTACAACAAAACTAAACTTTTCCCTGTTTTCTGTCCCCCTCTCCCCATTCCCAGTGCTATGGAAAATTAAAACACAGAAGCTTACTCTGGCTGGGACAGTAGGATCACAGCCCTCTGTGCTGCAACAGAGCTCAACCAGAGAACTGAGGACCAGAAGGGGCTTAAGAAGGATGTCAGCAAGTATTACTGTGTGATCTGGGAAGAGGGACTGGCATCTACCTGGGGCTAGTTCTGTCTCCAGAACAGTCACTTGAGGGCAGAGACTGAGGCTAGTGAAACATGAAATACCTAATATGGGAGGAGGACAAGACAGTTTTGAGGTCCAGACCCTCAGGAAAACACTATCGAAGAAGAAAAATCCCCCCAAAAAAAAGGGCAATAGAGGAATACAAAATCAAAAGGTCAAAATTACTAAAGATCTCAGAAGAAAAACCTCATTTAAAAACCTTGAACATAAGTAAATAAGCCAATAGTGGAAATATTAATAACAGCTGAGAATATGGTCTCCAGATCAGCTAAACAAATCCAGATATCTATGAATAAATATTGCAAAAACAGAAGAAAATGGATCAACACCTGAGGAGGCAGTGGACCTTGTAGACTCCCAAGAAAGCATGGAACTACAGCAAGATGTTTCTGAATGGTTTAAAAGAGAAATGGGAACTATGAGGCAGAATTTATGGCCTACAAAGCAGAAATAATTGTCAGAACAGAAAAATATGACTCCACAGTGGCCCATCTCCCAAAGAAACAAAGAAAGAATAACTGATTGGCAATGCAAATATCCAGAAGTAAAGAATAATCTGGAAGAATGAAAGCAAGAAACAATAATTATAAAAAAAACATGATCTTCATCCACACAAAACCTACTGATATCAGGAGATAACCTGAGGACTATAGGTCCCCCAAAAGAACACAAGTCAGAAAACCTGAACATGCCAATACAATAATAACGATAATAATAAACTGGCCAAATCTTCTGAACACAGAAAGCAAAGCATTAACTGAAAGAACCTTCAGACTGCTTCTGGAAAAAAATCTTGTGCTGCAAACTCCAAGATTCACAGTAGTTATATTTAACAATTGCAATAACAAACAACAAATTCTGAAAGCAACCTGGAAGAAGACCTTTAAACATAAAAGGAAGGAAATCCAAATGACACAAGACTAGACATAAGACCCACTGGAAACCACAGCAGAGAATGTGATAACATGTTCTAAAGAGCAAAGGAACTCAAGATACAACCCAAGGTAACATATCCTGCAGACTTAAGCCTAACCACTAATTTTTTTAAAAGATAGATGTCCCATTTAAAATAAGCATTCTTAAAAAGAAACCAGACTTGGACAAATTATTGCTTTTCAAATGCCCCAGACAATAGAAATACAAGAAAGATAAACACAGCAACCAAGCACAACAATAACAACAAATAATAGGGAAATCATTAAGAGATTTAATATAGATATATATATATATAGATGTATATATAGATATAGATATAGGTATATAGATATAGATAGATAGATAGATAGATAGATAGATAGATAGATAGATAGATAGATAGATAGATATAGATATATAAAAGGAGATAAGGGTGGAAGCAGAAGGCAAATAGAAATGATGGTTGGAGCAACAGGCCTAAAAATATTGGGGACTAAACTTCCCAGCAGCCCATCCAAAGGTTGATAAATGTTTCTGTGGGATTACATTACAGAATAGAAGGGCACATTAAAGGAAAAGGAAAAGAAGAAGAGGGAAACATGTGATATACCTATATCAAGTCAAAGGTTAACAATGAATAATAGCTAGCAGTTATGTAGTGCTTTAAGTTTTGCAAATGTTTTGTATCCATTATCTCATCTGATCCTCACAACAATCCTATTGAGGTAGGTGCTATTATTATTTGCCCATTTTACAGATGAGGAAATTGAGACTAAGAGAGGTTAAATGACTTGCCAATGGTCACACATGCCACAACTACCACTCTAAGATATTTTAAAATATAATTTAGTTGGTACCATATGTTTTATAGACGACCTTACGTTGTCAACTTTTACGTAGATCAAGGTACACTTGTCCTAAATCATAGTCAATATCCATGAAAAACAGAATTTCCATTTGTAGAAGTTCATGGAAAACTAGTTGGTTAATTTCCTTTACTCATATTTTTATGACATGTAGCTTAAGATAAGAAAATGTTCCTCAGATGGAAAGTTGATACTATTTTATATGAGAATGGAACCCATGTTGCCTGATGATAATTAAGAAACATGAGAAAACAAGCAGCAAAAACATAATTGAACATTATATGTAAATACATGTGGCTAGTCTGCTGTGCATGGCTAGTAGGCTTCCATATGTAGTTCAAAGAGCTGGGTGTGCTAGCACCTGTTTCTAAGAAATAACCTATTTAGACTTTTCATAATCAAATGAAGCTACGTGTGTACAGGAACCCAACGCATAAGAGTGATAAGCAAATCAAGTTGGAATTAGATCCTTGGCCCCAAAAAGAAGGCTTATAAAAGTTAAGTGTAAGAAAATTAAAATATATTATTTAGGAAAATGTAATTCTGAGAAACATAATCCAAAAATAATGGCACCAGTGTGAATAGGAACATCTTCCCTATCTCCAGGAAGTGTATATTTTATCCAAGATTTTACTTTCAATTGCAGAATAAAAAGAACCTTTGGCTCATTGCAGAATAAAAAGAACCTTTGGCTCAATAAACACTAGAAACAGATTTCACTCACAAACAAGGGCACTCAGAAGCCAGAAATAGCTAAGAATAAGACCATATGGTTATTATTTAATGGCTAGACATATTAAAAGTTAGCATAGATGATGCATGTGGCACAAAGATTGTGATTTGGTGACATCTAGCTGAGCATGACCCTTATTGGCTTAACCTATAGATTCCTTTATCACAGGGCACTATCAGTAAGAGTGGCCAAAGGGGAAATTGGAACAACAGGCTCCACTATTACTACAAACTTTGTACTTTGCTCTTGGAAAGAAAAGACAATGTAGAAGGCTTTTTATTAGCGGTCTCTCCTCGTAAATACATATATATTCCAGGCCTAGATCTAGACAAAGAGATGATACCGATTCATTGTATTCCTCTCATCCACCCACTCTAATCTATAGGTCCAAAAAACTAAGCCTCTCAGCTTCTCCCCTAAACAGTACTTTATGACCATGAGCAGAAGTTTAATGTACTCCTAGCAACAGACAATATCTGTTCTCCAGGAACCAGTCTAACCAAGGATGGATAGGCTTATCAACACTCCAGGATGTCTATTTGGTGATGAGCTCTTCACCACAGCAACTCGTAAAACCAAGAAAAATACAAAGTGGCCCTTAGTACTCTAAAGCCCCTTTTTGCTTCACTAGAGTGGCTGGAAAGGGGAAAGCAGGCAATAAGAATTATGCAATTTCTTAACATTGTTGTGGGCTGGTCCTAGCTCAGGTCAACTCTCTGATAGTTTAGGTCCAAAAAAAGGAAATTATATACTTGTATGTCACTTACCACGTGACCTAGCCATAGCAAGGGAAGAATATTCAACAAGGATATGAAAAAAGGATGCAGAATATTGGTTCAATTGAGCACAGCTCCCCCTACTCTGAATTGCCCATGTTTGTACACCAGCCACATATCAGAATGGGACTGGAGCTCCTTGTGGCATTTTGTGCTCAGAACAGAAAGTGACATCAATGGTCTGAGCCTGACAAAATTAAATCTCCAGGACAGTTTCAATACCTTTTAAGAAGAACTAGGGGAGACAGGGTAGATATTCCTCCTACCACAAGCATCTATAAACTATAACTTAGCTATTGGTGCTTTAAATATGAGATCTTTGTCCAACGACCGACAAGAAGATGGATATATCACTGGAGGAAATGGATCATATCACTCTTGATATTCTCACTATAAATGAAACTAGAGCTGATGACAAAAGGGATGGAGAGTCCCAGTACTCTACTGACATCCTTCAAATATTAAAGAACTCAGAGGAAGTTCTATCACATGTTGAGTAGAGAACCTGTGAAGGATTTAAAGCAGAATATAGGCAAGATGAGTAGGAAGGTATGGGTTATAATATGCACCAGTGGAGGGAGTATTCACATTGATGAGATCAAAGATTTGTCCAAGTACTGAAGTCCTATTACATGGTAAAACCCCACCATAAATCCTTTCATAAAAAATTCTTTCTGTGTATAAATTATCACCCACTAAGCTTGCTCACTTTATGCAGTCAAACTTTTGTCTTAAAATGAGGCATGCTAATAGTTATAGGTTCATGGGTAGTGGTACAGGACTGGGTTTCATCAGGCTTGCCAGTATTTTGTGAGTGAGATATGAATAAGGAGAAAGAAGTTGCTCAGGGAGTGGGTAAGGAAAAAGACAAGACTTCTTGACACCTTTGTCGGTAGAGAGTCTCAAATTTTCTCAGTTCACAGAGCACTTAGTGTCTAAGCAATTTTTTCATGGTACCCTTAGTCCAAAAGAAATGCCCAATAGTTCAGTTTATTAAGTAGTGAGGTCAAAAATTCCCAATATCCATGGTACTACTGTGAGTTCAGTACAGCACACAGTTTGGGAACTGTAGTTCTATGGCCATCAGGGCAGCCCCAGAACCCCAAAAGATCTAGGCCTCCTATGGTGCTTCCTACAATTTACTTTCCAGGATGTCCAATTTCCTATAACCAAAGACATATAGGTATCATATCCTGTTTATGAAGGGTCATTAGGAAACATCTGACCTTCTGTAGGGTTCAGGCATCTTCTTTAGCATTTATCCCTCTGAGTCTCATTATTATCAATGGTCCCCAAGCTTTGTTGCAATATCCTGGCAGCTGCACCTCCCACTTTGACAGAGGCTGGATTTTTGTCCCATACTTGGAGCTCTCTACATCCCCAAAATCATATACCCTGGGCTGCCAGTTACATAATTTATTCATATGGCTGAGCTCTTTTCCTTCATTCCCCTTTGGTTGCAAACTGAACTCCAAAGGTGCCAAATATTCATTTCAAATATGGTGCCATTTTGCCTAAGGCCACTCTTGTCCAATATGATAGAGGTGCTTTTATGAGATAAAGGAGAATTGACACTAATGCCTTACAAAGATGATACTGTGAGAAATGGATGATGAAATAGTTGAGGATATACCTTTGATCTTGTGCCTTATAACCACACTGAACTGAGCACCAGCCTCATATTGGGGTTCAGGATCCACGTACATGGTATTTTATTCTTGGTCCACTTGGGGGAGCTAACACTACCAGACAAATTCTCAGACTAACAGTTAATTCCAAACAGGTGGGAATGCTTGGCATTCCATCCGTCTCTGAGGAGCTCTATGACTAGGGAAAAAGAGTTTGGTTTCCAGGAAAAGGGAATTGATAGAGGTCCTATGGCTGCTAGAAACTTCAGGGGATTCTAAAGGGAGAACAACCAGAATTCCTCTGAAATTCCATGACCTGCATTGGGATTCAGGCAGCTTTTGGATTCATTTCTTCTAGTTAGTAGAGGCTGCTAGTTGTGTATGCCAATGGCATCAAACTCAAATAGAAATGGAGCCACTAATTTGTACTTAACAATATATGTGGGCCACATTGACTAAGAAAACTACATATTAATGTTATCTATATTTTATTGTATTTTTAAATTTTATTTTGTTAAGTATGCCCCAATTTCATTTTCATCTGGAGCGAGACTCACTGAGGGAGTGTTGCAGAGAGTGTTTGGCAGTTCAGGTATATACCATATTGCCCCTTGTCATGTATCAACAAAAGGATGAACTAGATTTTGTGCATTATTTTCAAAAAACATTAATTATATTTACACCACCCTTTTGGAGAATTCATTACTTCCATTAGATAGGAAATAAAGGTATTACAAAGTTGTCGTTTTTAAGTCTTCTACCTCTTAATAATATATGATTTGATCCATGAGGTTTCTTCTCTATCAGTGCAGATGGCCACTTCCTCCACAGAAAATAGACGTGAAGACTGTCTGAGGTTTCTTCCACAGATATTAGGGCCTCAAAGCCTCTCACCTAGGAATGTGGATACTTACACTCTGGGATAGCTCGCTTTCTCCAACCTGTTCTTGATCCTTGTAGGTCTATATTTTCATAGAAGAAAAACTGCCAGACAGTTATAGTCAAATTTTCTCAGGCTCCTGGGGTTAACCCTGTTTTGAGGTAGAGAAGGGAAGGGGTACACTCTCCCCTGCTCACTGTCTCAGCTCTTGAGCACCCACTGATGTATTTCTATTTATATGTCAGCCACTCATAATAATAACACTTTTAAATCTTAAATGTAACAATTTTATAAGTAATAGGGTAAAAAAAAATAATAACATCACTTGTAATCATATATTAAGCAAATTCAAGAATAAAAAAAAATGACAATCTATACATAAAACTGGTCACATTTTCCTGCCAATACACTCAGTTTCTGTGAGGGGATGTGGGCAAACTCTTATTGTGCTTCAGTATAACTGGTTTCTTTTGTCATTCTATCATTTTATTTTATGCATTTTAAAAACATTATTCTGAGAAAGGGTCCACCTACTTCACCTGACTACCAAAGGGGTACTGGGACAAAAAAAAAGTCAAGAACCCTTATATGCTCTTCATTGTTTGTTTTTTCTTAACAATTTTTCAGGAACAAAAATATGTTGAAGCAAAGCATATGATCACTTAAACATATCTGCCTATGTTTATTGCTTTTTAGTAAATTTTTAGTAAAAGATAAGAACACCATCTTATACATCTGTATAAGAAAAAATATAAAGAAAGGATGTGCAGCATATTTTTTTGCTTAAAAAAGCTTAGCCCAGAAGTCAGCAAATCCAGCCTGGTGCCTATTTTTTATATCCCATGAGTTAAGAATGGTTTTTACATTTTTAAATATAGTTTTATTTTATTAAAAAGCCATTCTTAGCTCACGAGTCACACAAAAACAAGTGGTGAGCTGGCTTTGGCTCAGAGGCTGTAGATTGCAACCCATGGTTTAACCTAAAGCTCATTAAGCACCTTAACAAATATGTCACGATCAATACATTCACAAATGAGTGCAGTTTGGGGATAAAATATAATGTCTGACCCACTTAACGAGTCTTACTCTACATTGCCACATGCTATCTTATCTTCTGCATCTTTTACACATTGCCCAATATTTTCTTATAGATTGATTTAAAGATCAGTATCTTCTATTATGTGTAGCTGCTTCTCCTGTTTGAAGGCTACATGGCTAGTTAGTCAGGATATAGAACTGAGTTTACCTCTCAATGCAAATGGCATTTTAAAAAACATTCATTTGCTATGTCAAGGTGTCAATTTCAGGTAAACTTCAAACATATGCTTGATTTATGTGCCATGATAAAAATCAATGGGTATAAAATCTCCCACTTTAGAATTTATTCAGACATCAATATTCTTTTTAGCTGGTTATGTGAAAACTGTTATCTATTTAAACTCAATGAAGAGCTCAAAGGGAACACATATATACAGGAGTAAAGCAACATTTGCTCACAATGAAACTGTAGAGGAGGATAGGAACACAATATGTCAAGGGAAGAGACTGCATGTTCTAGGTATTACATCATAAACTTGGTAGAGGAATCTAATAACATATTTCAGATTGGTGCAATGTGGAAGCATTTTGGTGCTTGAGAAATAGTTTTCCTTTATTTTTCACAAAAAATGACTTTTCATCAGATCAATTGTTTTCCAGCATGAAATATCCCATTAGTACAAACATGGTACTGAACACTATAAAAAAAATGCACCTCCAGTGAGAAGACAATGCAGTCTGTGATACACTTTGCTGTCATTCAACCTAATAGAGTAACACTGAAGGTCTCACAGGCTCATCCATTTCTTGTCACCCAATGAAGGCCAGGATTCCTTTCAATTGGATTTTATAGGATGAATGTGAGGCATTTTTTATTGTACTTAAATTCAATTCAATTCAACAAACATTTGTAAGTGCTTACTATGTGCCAGGTACTATGTTAGGCACTATAAATAGAAAAGCAAAAATATAACAGTCCTACCCTTGAGAAGTTTATATTCTCCCTTACTTTGGTTATTCATTAATTTGCATTATTTTAGAATTATATATGCTCTGCACAAGATGAAAGCTCTTTCTAGTCCTATATCATGTGTGACCCTCTAAAACATCCTCATTATATATAAATACATATATGTGTATAAAATGCTTTAGTGAGGTGATAGCAAACTCAAATAGAAATGGGGGCCACTAATCTGTCTGACTTAATTTTAAAATGTAATATGTTCTATGTTTTATTGCATTATTATTTTGTTAAATATTTCCCAAATACAGTTTAATCTTGTCCATGCTGCTTTAGGAAGTGTTGTGGGCCATATATAGCCTTCAGGCTATATGCATGAGACCTCTGTTTTAGAAGATCATAGTATGTGGTATGTATGCACATATGTACAAATACACATATATGTAACCTATGTGTATTTATATACATATGTGTGTATATAATACATGTACAAGATGTCCCAAAAGGCTTAATACAGTTTTAAGCCCTAACCTGACATAGCTTAAAATCACCTTTTTAAAGAAGCCTTAAATAGTTTTAAATACTTCAGTTTTAACAGCTTAAAATTTAACTAAGCCTTTTAGAACACCTTGTATATATTTGTTATCAAAAACGTATGAAAATAACACCTTACTTTTTTGTTACATTTCCTCTAAGACAACCTGTGAGGCAGCATGTTTGTTATTAGCAAATACTAGAGCACTAGACCTGGATTCAGAAAAGGCCCAGGTCAAAAACAGAAGTAAATAACTCTGATAATTGAGGTTGTTGTGAGAAAAGCATTTTGAAAACTGTATGTGTCTTTCCTTCAGTGGGACAGGTCTTCCCTCCTTTAGGGCATCTCTCTGGATCTATGACCATGTCATCCACACTTCCTTATCCCATGCAGTTCTCATCCTCGTTCTCTCATACACCCTCCACAGAAAATATACTCAGAGTAACAGTTGGTTTTATTATCATTAATACCCTTTTGGGCTGCGAGAGAATAGAAATAATAAACATTTTTAAATTTCTAAAAAAACTAAAACAATCCACTTAAATCCTTTGTTAGACTATACTCTGGGTGCAGCTTCAGAGAAAAATATAGAGACTAACATTTGTTTGTAACTAAAATTTCTGACTATACTTGTTAGAGCTGTATGGAACCTTAGAAACATTATATAGTCCAACCCCTTCACTTACAGGCAGGGAAACTGAGGACCAAAGAGGTTAAATCATCCAGTCAAATCTAAGATCCTTAGAGCAGAGGCTATTTCATTTTTCCTTTCTCTCCCCACTGCCCAACACAATGCCTTGAATGTAACTGGTTCTTTAAAATGTTCATTGAATTTTATTGCCAAAGTCACCCTGGTAGCAGCTTACAGGGTCAGGATCTAAACTGAGGCAATCTCATTTCATACAAGAATAGCTAGAATTGATAGCACTTTGGGGTCTGCAAAGAGCCTTACAAACATTATCTCATTTTATCTTTACAACAACCCCTGTGCTATTATTATCCTCATTTTCCTGATGATGAAACTTAGGTCAAGAGGGTGAAATGGCTTGCCTAGGGTCACACAGCTAGGAAGTATCTAAGGCCAGATTTGGACTCAAGTCTTCCTGATTCCAGGTAAAATTGTCTATATAGTGCATCACCACGCTGCCTCCACATCCAGTACTCCTTCCACCATGAAAATAGAGGACATGTTTAGAAAAGAACTTTACTACAGGAAAATCATAATAACACATTTGTATAACACTTTAATATTTATCAAAACAATCCTAAGTATTTGGGATTATACGTTATTATTAGCTGCCTTTGCTGTTGAGGAAACTGAGGCTCCAAGAAGTAGAGTGACTTGCCCATGGCCACACAGACAGTCAGTATCAATGGTGAGATAAGACAGGTGTGTCCTGGCTTCGAGTTCAGTCCATATTAGGCTGGACTTCGAAATATTATTCAAACAAGTACAGTGTGACAATGCAGAATGACTCTTGAGAGTTTGTTACTGCTCTGCCATCTGTGACCAAAAGTCTCTTCAGAATTCTTTCAAATTTATTACCCAAAGTTATGTCTATGATAGGAAAAGAGAAGAAAAATTTGGCACTCTTCCACTAAGAGAACATCTGCATTCATTTTAAGGAAGTAAGAGCCAGCTCCTTGATTTTAATACTAAAAATGTTTTAAACTGCCATAATGCAGAAATGCAGGTATCTATTATTCTAACATAAGACCACAGGAAGCATAAATTGAGGGTAATAGTGCCAAGATTGGTTGGAACAACATGTGTTCTTGTAAAATCCTGTTTTGTTTTGTTTTGTTTTTAAAGAAAAGAGTTTGGAAGATTTGTGTAGTGAATCAAGTAACAAATGTTGGACTTAGCATTCACATTTTCAGAACTGGGTTAGTTGAAACCACAGCAGAACTTTTAAGGTAAATAGTTGCCTCAGTAGGACCTCACTTCGCTACATACTAACAACGTATTCTGTCTGAGTCTGGTTGTAATAAGATTAAGATGAATGCTGCCCTGAGATAGGCAACTGGCAGCTGGGGTAGGGAAGGGAGAGTGTGGTGTTCAGTGGCTTTCAGATATTTTTAGAGAATCTATCAATCATTCAAAAGTATTTATGCAGGATCTACTATGTGCCAGTGACCATGTTGGGCACTGGCAATAAAAAGACATAAATGAAATGATCATTGCTTTCAAGGACCTTACATTAAATAGAGGGAAACAACACATACATATTTAAGAATATACAAAATAAATACAAAGTAATTTGTGGGGCAAAGCAGGAACAGATGGAGGAATTAGGAAAGACTTCCTATAGATCATTGCTTTTTTGTTGAAATTTGAAGGGAACTATGGATTCTAAGACGTGGAGATGAGGATGGAGAGCATTCCAGTTACATGGGAGAAACAGTTCAAAGAAACAGAGATGGGAGAAGGAGCTTGGTATGTGAAAGACAGCAAGAAGGCCAGTATAACTGGACGAAAGAGCATATGAAGGGGAGTAATGTATAAAGAGGCTAAAAAAGGTATGATGTAATTAGGTTATAAAGGGTTTTAAATTCCCATGAGGGGCATTTCTATTTGATCCTAGAGACAACTGGGTGGTCCTGGAGTTTCTTCATCCCTGGAGTAGCCTAATCGGAGCAATAAACAGCAAAATTTTGCTCCATCTCATCTAGGATGTAAGTGTACAAGCTAGGAAAAATTGTTGAAGGAATGAGATGGTTTGTGGAGAAATGGCCTTATAAAAATGTTTTGATTAAACACTGACTTTTTTACTATTTCTAGTTTTCTAGTAATTCAAAGAGGTTACTGTCTGTTATTATATGCAGAGACATCCTCTACTAACATTTTCCCTCATAAGGGTTCTTATAGACTTGGATAAAGGTCTGGCAAGTTTTTTCCAAGCTGGAAATATTCAGGGTATGGGCTTGGGGCCCAACAGAATATCTTTCAAACCAAGGCCAGTCTAGCTTGATCCAGAGAGGACTGTCACCAGATTAGCTCCAGAGTGATGAGTTCTTCAGCCACAGATACTCTCCAAGATTGTCTGCTACAATCTCAGAAGAGCTGGGATATGCATCTGCCTCAGCAAAAGAGTGCCTACGCCAAAGAAACCACAGATCCTTGTATTAAGTAAGTACACACACACACACACACACACACACACACACACACACACGTATATTTCACAGTCAGTGAACAAAAATAGATGCATTTTTTTTCTCAACAATTCATCTATTCTTAAAAAACAAACTATTATTTGTACTGTCCTTTTATAGTTTGTTGGTCCTGGACCAACACATAGCACAGCATGAAGATTCATACTTTTTCCTTGAATTGTCCATATAATCACATTCTCTTTTAGCTTACATGAGAATATGTGTACTTTTTTTTATTGCATATTGTTCCTTACAATGAAAGAGGATAACTAACTCTCTTAAATAACCTTTAAGTAGTATCTCCTCAAAATGATTATTTTTAAAACTTCAAACTTTCCATCACAAAATTTTTTCTTGCTACTTTTTTGCTCTTGGTTCGAGTCTGTATTTTTTTCCCCTTATATAGAAAATAAACATTTACCACAAAAACACATTAATGCATTCTTAGGTTGCTAATTTAAAAGCAATAGAGTCATAAAATTCAAAGGTAAGACTCCCTTATGACCTATAATTTGGCCACATGATAAATATAAGACAAGGCATAAAAACAACATTGTAATAACATCTTTTTGCATATGTGGAAGACTCCATGTTACAAATAATGTTGGAAAGAGCCATAATTTAATATTTAATCACTGGAAATATAAATTCTCAAACACAACTTTTTTGATACTAGAGTTTAGGGTTTTTTTCTTTCTTTTATTTTTCCTCTAATACAATGATGAATAAATACAATTTATATTGTTACACCTCCCTCTACTGGCAAGAAGAAAATTTTCAGGCAATTTACAAATAAATAGTTACTGTTGGATTTCTGACATGGACTAGTGTATCACCCTATAAGCAGTATTTTGTGTGTGTGTGTGTGTGTGTGTGTCTGTGTGTGTGTGTGTGTCTATGTGTGTGTGTGTGTGTTTTAAGATAAATGTGGTCCATCCTATACTTGTACATTTTTCACTAAAACCAAAAAGCTCATGAAAAACAGTAAATCCTCAGAGAGTTAAGAGGTTCAATTTAAAGGAGGAAGGGAAGTATTTGTTAAATGCCTACTATGTGCAAAATACTATGCTAAAACATTGAGCTTTACAATATTACCTCATTTGATCCTCACAACAATCCTGGGAGGTATCAAAGGAAAAAATAAAAGGTCAACTGTTTAAATAAATTTCATCCAGGTTCAAGTATTTGAAAGTAACATTTCCTTAAATGTACCATGTTGTCTTCTTTATTAGACTATAACCTACCTAAGAATAGGGATTTTGTAATAAAAATTGATTGATTGATTGTCTATTCTTTAAATATGTTCCCAAAACACGTAGTGCATTGTTATATACTCTACATTTACTGCTCTGGGAACTCCCTCCACTGATGGAGGTTGGCAATCCATCTGTAGTCTATAGTTTTAGGAAGGTGAATGGGGTACTGAGATGTTAAGTGACTTGCCCATTGTCATTCTGCCAGTATGAACTTGACCCAAAGTCTTCCTGACCCCAAAGCTGGCTCGCTCTCTCTTACTCGCTCTCTCTCTCTCTCTCTCTCTCTCTCTCTCTCTCTCTCTCTCCCCACTACACCATACTGCTTCACCACATGGACACATTGTACCTTCTGACTTCTCTCTCTCTTTGCCCTACAACCCAAATGAATTATTTCTCTGATTTTGGCTTCATGATCATTTATTAAGGATCTTTTGTCTGTGTAATCAACTTCAAATTCCTCTGTCTGGGATTCAGGATTTTCGCAAACCAATCCTACCTAATCAACTCAAGCTTATGTTTCACTATTTCCCAGCCCAACATTAACCCCTTCCTTTTTGGCAGGCCAGTTTCCTTATTACCCCTATACATGCCATACAAACAGCCAAGAGGCTGCTTTGACTCATTCTATTCCTCCTCCATGAAATGTCTCTGACTTCCTCCCCACCAAGTCCTACAGCTTTTTGAGGTCTGCTGCAAATCCCCCTGTCAACATAAAGGCCTGTGACTTTAGGACCCTACAACAGTCTTCTCTTTCTCTGGATTCATACAATATTTATCAGAGACTTTGAGGTAACTGAGAGGTCATTTGGTCCAACCCCCTCATTTCGCAGATGAGGAAAATGAGGCCCAGAGAAGCTAAGTCACTTGGCCAATGCTACACAAGTACTATCAAAGATAACTTTGAACCCACACCCATTGGTTCCAAAGTCAGGGCTCTTTCCACTGTACCATATTTCTTCCTACTCTAGAGGACATCATTTAGGCACCTGATCACTGTACCAGGTTGACTGTTCTTAAACTGATTTTAAGTATCCGTCTTATCTCTCAAGGTTGTTTAGTGGCTCAGTAGATACAGTGCTAGACTTGGATTTAGGAAGACTTGGTTTCTAATCTTGCCTCAGATATTTATTAACAATGTAACTGAAAAAGTTACATAACTTCTTTGAGTCTTAGATTCCTCCCTGCAAAATAAAGGAAATGATGGCATCTACCAGGATAACACCATAACTGTTGTGAGGATCAAATGAGATAATGCAGGTAAACTTTAAAACAATAAATACATGCTAGCAATTATGATGGTGATGATGATGACCAGCCCTTCAGGAGTAAAGAACATTTCTACCACTTTTTTGCATCTAATAATACTTAACACAGTTCTCTGCACACAAGAAATTCTAAATAAATGCTTGTTGGCTCAGCTATTACTCTTCTTCTCATTACCGGCCCCTATCATATTGAAATGGGTTCCCTCCCTCCCTGTGATATTGTCAGCTTCAGAAAAGAGCATCAATTCCTGTAGGCCTCTCAGTTCCAGAAAGTTACTGCTTTAATAAAGCTACCCCTTTGTTTAACAGAAGTTCACTGAGAAGGATTCTAATGTGAAAGAATCCGTTAATTAAGTCACAAATCCCCTCCACAGGACAGCCCTCCTGGAATGTTCCAGCTTTAAGGGGTTTATCCTCCCCTCTCAGGCACCGGAGACTTCCTGCCCGCCCTCCTGGACATGTTATAGCTCTCCCTTTTAGAACTCTAATGCCAGAAAATAGTCAGCATTTTTCTAGGCTCAATATTAACCAGATGGTGTGAAAAGAGACTTTAATGAAAGCAAAGAATGTAAGCAAAATGACCAGAACAAGCAAGTTGCACATAATCTTCTTGTATGAAAGGCAGACGGTGTGATATAATCTAGTCCAATCTAACAAGTATTTATTAGATGCATACTATGAAGGCACTGGGGACACAGACACAAACCAAGAAATGTCTCTGCTCTCAAGTAGCTTATACTCTAGAAGGCGAGGAGACTACAATATAGAATTGCATATGGTAAAAAGAGCTTCATCTCTTCATTATCTCCAGCTTATCTTGTGCATATCTTATTTGTACATATTTGTTTTCATGTTGTCTCCCCCATTACATTTTGAGCTCCTTGAAAACAGAGACGATCTTTTCCCTTTCTTTGTAGCTCCAGGATTTAGCAGAGTGCTTGGCACACAACAGGTGCTTAATAAATGACTATTGACTGACTAAGAGTCACATTTGAATCCCACCTAAGCCAGCCGCATGACAATGGCCAATTCATATTACTTCTCTCAGAGCCTCAGTTTCCTCTTCTGTAAAATGGGGATAATAATACTTATACACCAGGATTTTGTAAAGGGAAGCATTTTTTAAAAGTAGTATATGAATGTATAAAGAACACTGTATCTGAGATCATATCCCACCTTTGATACTTACTAGTTGTGCAACCATGGGCATCACATAACTTCCCTGTACTTCAGTATCCTTATCAGTAAAATAAGGGAGAAGGGAGTTGGACTAAACATCTGAGATCCTATGATATGGTAAGGACCTACTATGTACCAGACACTGCACAAGGCACTTGGGATGACTGAATCTTTCCTCTTCCTTATTCCCCAAATAAAATCAGCCATGACCTTTTGTTAATCCTTCTTAGCTATTTATCATATTCTTTATGTTCTTGTTCTCATCATCTGGCTGTCAAGTCTAGAATTATCACAACAATCTTAAAACTGACCTATTACACTAGTCTTCCCTTCTTCCATATGAAGCACTCTGACCTGAATGATGTGCTCAAACATTACTTTCATTAGATCAGTCCTCCAGTGGATAGGGCTTTTAATTGTTCCCAAGACAAGCCAAATCAACAAGTACTTCATTAGGTCACTTACTATGTGCCCAGCCCTGAACTAAGAACAGTTGTTATTGTTTGTCCTTTCTTCTCAAAGAGGACCATGACATCAAGGAGGTGATACCAAGATCTGCAAGTGAATTGGATTTAAGTGAGGGAAAGCTGTGCAAAGTCAACAGACTCACATTCGCCTCCAGACCCACCTGGGTCCAGCTGCAAGATATAGATTGGAAAGGGAAGAGAAGAGAGGAAAGAAAAAGAAGGAAGAAAGAAAAGAAAGGACTTCTGTTTCTAGGAGCCAAGATGGTGGAGTAAAAAGGTAGTCACTTTCACTCTCCCCTGTCAACCTCTGAAAACCAGAAAATATCACCCCAGGAAAAAACCCTGGAACAACTGAACTAGAAGAAAGATGGGGAACAGCAGTGCAGCAGCCCAGCAAATGGGTCTCACAGTGCCTCAGCAAAAATAAGGGAAGCAGTACCACAAAGAGCCCCAGGTGGATAAGCACCCGATAGCATTCATCTGAAAGGAGCTGAAGAAAGCTAAAGGAAAGGAAAAGCAGGCAACCTAGAATTGCCTGAAAGTTCCAGCCTTGCTGATTCCAGCCCAACACGAGGTACGCTGCCAGAACACTACAGCCTCCAATTGCCAAGATAAGGGGCCCCAGCACACAAAGCCAGCGTCTAAGACCTAGGCTCCCAACACAAGAAGCTTGGGTCAGTGCCCTCTGTTCCCCAGCAGGAGAGCTCAATCCCTTTAAAGGCCATGGAATAAAGAAACACTATGAGTAAAAAAATGTACCATAGATTCATATGATGAAAAGAGTAAAGATCAAGACAGAAATTCTGAAGAGGATGACATTGTCAACAAACCCACATTTGCAACGTCAAAAGGGAATATGAACTGGTCTGAAGCCCAAAAAGCTTCTTAGAAGAGCTCAAAGAAGATTTTAAAAGTCAAATGAGAGAGGTAGAAGAGTCCTTAAAAAATACAATTGGCCAACTGGAAAAAAAGTACAATGAAGAAAACAAGTTCCTAAAAAACACAATTGGTCAATTGAAGAAGTACAAAAACTAATAGAAGAAAACAATCTGTTAAAAACTAGAATTGAACAAATGGAGACTAATGACTCTGTGAGAGAGCAAGAATCAGTCAAACAGAAACAAAAAAATGAAAAAATAGATGAAAACATAAAATACCTCATCGGTAAAACAACCAACCTCGGAAATCGATTCAGGAGAGACAATTTAAAATTTTTTAGACTAACTGAAAATCATGATGAAAAAAAGATCCTGGACAGTATCTTTCAGGAAATCATAAAGGAAAACTACCCTGAGGTCCTAGAACCAGAAGGTAAAATAACCAAAGAAAGTATACACCGCTCACCACCTGAAAGAGATCCCAAATTGACAATGCCAAGGAATATAATAGCAAAATTCCAAAATTACCAGATGAAAGAGAAGGTGCTGCAAGCACTCAGAAAGAAATAATTTAAATACCATGGAACCACAGTCAGGATTACATATGACCTTGCAGCATCTACATTAAAAGACCACAGGGCATGGAACATGATATTCCATAAGGAAAAAGACGTTGGATTACAGCCAAGTATCAACTACCCAGCAAAAATGAGCATCATTTTTCAAGGAAGGAGATGGATATTCAATGAAATGGGGGACTTCCAAACCTTCTTGATAAAAAGACTGCAGCTCAACAAAAAAAAAATTGATCTTCAAGTACAAGATTCAAGAAAGACATAAAAAGGTAACTGGGACAGAAAAATACAATATATTCTTAATAAGGACAGAGTGTTTACATCCCTACAAGGGAAGATGACACTTGCAACTCTTGAGAACTGCACTGTTATTACACCATGTTAAAGGTGTATACATAAAGGGGGTGGATATCAGTTGACTTTGATGTAATGATAAAGAAAAATCTAATCAAGTCGGTTAAATGGATCCAAATAAGTGGATTAATCTGATCTTAGAAAATGTACTGAGAAAGGAGGAGGCAGACAAGGGTAAATTACATTACAGGAAAAGACACAAAATCCTCTTACAGCAGAGGGAAAGAAGGGAGGAGGGGTGAGCATTGTGTGACCTTACTTTCATCAGATTTGGCCCAAGAAGGGAGTAACATAATCAGTTAGGTATAGAAATCTAACTTGCCCTATAGTCAGTAGGAGGGAAAAAGGGAAAGAAAAGGGAGGGGGGATGGAAGGGAGGGAAGAAGTAGTAAGGGTAAAGGGGAAGAAAAGGGAAAGGGATAACAGAAGGGAGGAGGGACTGAAGGAGACGGTGGTCAAAAGCAAAACACCAGTTGGGGGGGAAGGGAAAGGAGAAAGAAAAGCATTAACAGGGGGAAAAAAGGATGGAGAAAAAGACACAGATAGTATTCATAACTGTGAATGGGATGAACTCTCCCATAAAACAGGAATGGATAGCAGAATGGATTAAAAACCATAATCCTACAATATGTTGTTTACAGGAAACACATTTAAAAAAGAGTGACACATACAGGGTAAAGGTAAAAGGCTGGAGTGGAATATATTATGCTGCAGCTGAAGTAAAAAAAGCAGGGGTAGTGATGCTGATCTCAGACAAAGAAAAAGCAAGAATATATCTAATCAAAAGACAATGAAGTAATATCATTACTAAACATATATGCACCAAATGGTATAGCTTCCAAATTCTTACAGGAGAAGTTCAGGGAGTTACAGGAAGAAATAGACAGCAAAACTATACTAGTGGGGGACCTCAACCTCCCCCTCTCTGCACTAGATAAATCTAACCACAAAATAAACAAGAAAGAAGTTAAGGAGGTGAATAGAACATTAGAAAAGTTAGGTATGATAGACCTCTGGAGAAAACTGAATGTGGATAGAAAGGAATATACTTTTTTCTCACAGTACATGGCACATACACAAAAATGACCTAGGGCATAAAAACCTCACAATCCAATGCAGAAAGGCAGAAATATTAAATGCATCCTTTTCAGATCAATGCAATAAAAATTATATGTAATAAAGGGCCATGGAAAGATAGACTAAAAAATAATTGGAAACTAAATAATCTAATCCTAAAAAATGATTTGGGTCAAACAACAAATCATAGAAACAATCAATAATTTCATTCAAGAGAATGACAATAATGAGACAACATACCAAAACTATGGGATGCAGTGAAAGCAGTTCTTAGGGGAAGTTTTATATCTCTAAATGCTTACATAAATAAAATAGAAAAGAGGAGATAATGAATTGGGCATACAACTAAAAAAACTAGAAAAAGAACAAATTAAAAATCCTCAACTAAACACAAATTAGAAATATTGAAAACCAAAGGAAAAATTAATAAAATTGAAATTAAGAAAAACTATTGAACTAATAAATAAAACTAAGAGCTGGTTTTATGAAAAAACAATAAAATAGATAAACCTTTGGTTAATTTAATTAAAAAAAAGAAAGAAGAAAACCAAATTACTAGTATCAAGAATGAAAAGGTGAAGCTACCACCAAGGAAGAGGAAATTAAAACAAAAATTAGGAATTATTTTGCCCAACTATATGCCAACAAATTTGACAATCTTAGTGAAATGGATACATATTTACAAAAATATAAATTGCCCAGATTAACAGAAGAGGAAGTAAAATACTTAAATAACCCCATCTCAGAAAAAGAAATTGAACAAGCCATTGATGAACTCCCTAGGAAAAAATCTCCAGGGCCAGATGGATTTACATGAATTCTATCAAACATTTAAAGAACAATTAATTCCAATACTATATAGACTATTTGGGAAAATAGGTGAAGAAGGAGTCTTACCAAATTCTTTTTATGATACAAATATGGTGTTGATACCTAAACCAGGAAGAGTCAAAATAGAGAAAGAAAATTATAGACCAATTTCTCTAATGAATATAGATAAAAATTTTAAACAAAATACTAGCAAATAGATTACAGCAACTTATCACAAGAATAATACACTATGACCAGGTAGGATTTATACCAGGAATGCAGGGTTGGTTCAATATTAGGAAAACTATCAGCATCATTGAGCATATCAACACCAAAACCAACAGAAACCACATGATCATCTCAATAGATGCAGAAAAAGCTTTTGATAAAATACAACACCCATTCCTATTAAAAACACTAGAAAGCATAGGTATAAATGGAGTCTTCCTTAAAATAATAAATAGCATCTATCTAAAACCTTCAGCAAGCATTATATGTAATGGGGACAGCTAGAAGCATTTCCAATAAGATGGGGTGAAACAAGGATGTCCATTATCACCACTGTTATTCAATATTGTACTGGAAACTTAGCTTTAGCAATAAGAGAAGAAAAAGAAATTGAAGGCATTAGAATAGGCAAAGAAGAAACAAAGCTATCACTCTTTGCAGATGACATGATGATATATCCTAGAGAATCAAGTAAAAAACTACTTGAAATAATAAACAACTTTAGCAAAGTTGCAGGCTATAAAATAAACCCACATAAATCATCAGCATTTCTATATATTACCAACAAAGCCCAACAGCAAGAGATAGAAAGAGAAATCCCATTTAAACTTACTGTAGACATTATAAAATAATTAGGAGTCTACCTCCCAAACAAACCCAGGAACTCTATGAACACAATTACAAAACACTTTTCACACAAATAAAATCAGATCTAAATAATTGGAAAAACATCAGTTGCTCATGGGTAGGCCGAGCTAATATAATAAAAATGACAATCCTACCTAAGCTAATTTACTTATTCAGTGCCATACCAATCAAACTACCAAAAAATTATTTCATACAGTTAAAAAAATAATAACAAAATTCATTTGGAAGAACAAAAGGTCCAGAATATCAAAGGAACTAATGAAAAGAAATGCAGGGGAAGGTGGCCTAGCAATTCCAGATCTTAAATTGTATTATAAAAGCAGCAATCATCAAAACTGCTTGGTACTGGCTAAGAAATAGGGAGGTGGATCAGTGGAATAGGTTAAATATGCAAGACACAGTAGTCAATGACTATAGTAATCTATTATTTGATAAACCCAAAGACCCCAGCTTCTGGGATAAGAACCCACTCTTTGAAAAAAAAAATCCTGGGAAAACTGGAAAAGAGTATGGCAGAAACTAGGCATAGACCCAAATCTCACACCATATACCAAAATAAAGTCAAAATGGGTTCATGACTTAGATATAAATAATAAGTAAACTGGGAGAACAAGGAATAGTTTACCTATCAGATCTATGGAGAACAGAAGAATTCATGACCAAACAGGAGATAGAGAACATTATGAAAAGCAAAATGGATAATTTTGATTACATTAAATTGAAAAGTTTTTGCACAAACAAAGCCAATGCAACTAAGATTAGAAGGAAGGTAGAAAATTGGGAAAGAATTTTTACAACCAGTCTCTCTGATAAAGGCCTCATTTCTAAAATATATAGAGAATTAAGACAAATTTATAAGAACACAAGCCATTCCCCAATTGATAAATGGTCAAAGGATATGAACAGACAGTTCTCAGATGAAGAAATTAAAGCCATCTATAGTCATATGAAAAAATGCTCTAAATCATTATTGATTAGAGAAATGCAAATCAAAACAACTCTGAGGTACCACATCACACCTATCAGATTGGCCAACATGACAAAACAGGAAAATCATAAATGTTGGCGAAGATGTGGGAAAATTGGAACACTAACACATTGTTGGTGGAGTTGTGAAATGATCCAACCATTTTGGAGAACAATTTGGAATTATGCCCAAAGGGCTACAAAAATGTACATACCCTTTGATCCAGCAATAGCACTTCTAGGGCTATATCCCAAAGAGATCAAACAAATGCGAAAAGGACCCACATGTACAAAAATATTCATAACAGCCATGTTGTGCGATGATTAATATTGATAAACTTAACCCTTCTCAGCATTACAAGTATCTAAGACATCTCCAGAGGCCTCGTGATAGAAAATGCTATCCACTTCCAAAGAAAGAACTATGGAAGTTGAATCACTATCACTTTTTTTCTCTTCTGTTGAGTTTTGTTTCCTCTTTCCAATGGTTCCTCCTATAGGTTTTAATTTTTACTTACAACTTCACTAATGTGAAAATATATTTAATAGGAATGTAAATGTATAGCCTATATCAGATTGTATGCCATCTTGGGGAGGGTGGTGGGGAGGAAGGGGGAGAAAAATTTTAAACTCGAAAGCATACAGAAGTGATTGTTGATAAATGAAAATAAATTAATAAAATTTTAAGAAAAAAAGAAAAGGAAGGAAGAAAAGAAAAAAGGAAGGAAGGAAGGAAGGAAGGAAGGAAGGAAGGAAGGAAGGAAGGAAGGAAGGAAGGAAGGAAGGAAGGAAGGAAGGAAAGAAGGAAGGAGCTGTGTTGCCCAACTGGCCAGTTCCATTTGGGTGGAATGTACTGCTATTCACAGAGGTTGTTGTTTGTCCTTCTTTCTCAAAGAGAGCCAATTGTTCAAATCTGGCCTCAGACACATACTAGCTGTGTGACCATGGGCAAGTCACTTAACCATCTTTGCCTCAGTTTCCTCATCTGTAAAATGAATTGGAGAAGGAAATGGCAAAACACTCCAATATCTTTACCAAGAAAATCCCAAGTTGAGTCACAAAGAGTAAAACATGACTAAAAAATTAACAGTTGAAAATTATGTCCATGTACTACTAAAGTAATGATTATTTACATGATAAAACACATAAAATAGACATTTAAAAGGATGAGATATAGATTAAATGATATTTGATCCTAAAGCTAATAGGGAGCTACTAGAATTTTCTGAAGAAGAGAGTGACATGGTCAGACCTATACTTCAAGAAAATCAGTTCAGCAGCTGTGTGGAGGATAGATTGGAAAAAGGAGTGATATGGTAGGAGACCAATTAGCAGTCTACTGCAATAGTCTAGATAAGAGGTAATGAGGGCCTAAACTAGGGTGGTGCCTAAACTAGGGTGGCAACTATGAATAGAGAAAAGGGGAAAGAATCAAGAGATGTTTTACTGACAGAAATGGGAGCTTTGGCAACTTATTGGATATCTGAGAGGAAAGAGAATGAGTATTTGAAAATTACACTAAGGCTTTGAACCTAAGTGACCACAAGGATTATGGTGCTCTTGACAGTAATAAGAAAGTTTAGAATTGGTGGGACTTTTGGAGGAAATATAAAATTTGATTATAACCTCAGTGAAGATCACAATCCATCCATGACTGCTCATCCTATGCTATTCTGTTCTATCCAAAATTTTTTAAAAAATGAAGGCAGGGTTCTTTTTCCCAGGCTACTGCTTCAGAACTCAGAACTTGCCCTCAGAGAGCACCTGACATTGCCACATAGTGATCTTCAAGTTAGGGAGTATGTAGGGACATGTGGAGGGATTTCCCAATGGTACCTTTGTAGTTGCTGTGGGTTCTTGTGTAGTGCTTAGGTTATAATTTCCCCACAGGCCCAACAAAGGGTTCAGAAGGTGGGAAAAGTTGGGAGTTTGCAACGTAAAGGGAGTGGGGTGAAGTTAGGTTGAGAGTTGAAGCTGAAAAATTAGCATAGCTATAGCTGTGTTGAGTACATGTTCTACTACTGTGGGGAAAGCAGTAGGTAACCCATCTTCCCATTCTCAGACTGGATGATCACATTCCCTTTATACTCATATCACAGCCATTTAGGGGTTAGGACATAGCCACTACTTTGGAGTCCACCTACCTAAAAATCAAAGGTAAACTCCTTGCATTGATTTGGGCCCAAATGATCTTCCCAAACTTATCCTTCATTGTTTTCCTTTAATAACCCTCCACTCCAATCAGACTGGACTCTCAATGTCCCTAAAAAAACATATTGCAAGTTTCAGCCTTCTTGACTTTGTTAACACCATTTCCACTACCCAAAATGTTTTCCCAATTGTTCTGCACATCTCTAAATTCAAATTCTACTGCAAAGTCCAACAGAGGTCCCAACTTCTCCATGAAGCTTCCTTTATGAGTACAGCCCATGGTGCTGCCTTCCTTCTCTGAGCTACAGTACCATTCATAGAACACTTTATCATAACCCAAGGGAATCTAAGACCATAGGGCTTAACAAGGAGTGCAGGGTAGTTTTTGCTAGTCACCAGAAAGCTACCTAAAGCACAGACTATATCCCTAACTACATTTAGGGATTCCTAACCTTTTTGTGTTATGGATCCTTTGGTAGTACCAGGTGAAACCTATGGACCACTTCTCAGAATGATGCTTTTAAATAAATAAAATACACAGGATTACAAAAAATTATGTTGAAATACAGTTATCAAAATAATGAAAGTTCCAAATTTATAAATTCCACAAAATCTATCTATGGACCTTTTGGGGACCTGTGGATCTCCAGTTAAGAACCTCTGGTATAGAGGACAAATGTTAGTTTCCCTTTTAGGTAAAGGTAGGGCCTGGTACATAATACATACTTAATACATGCTCTATCACCTATCTATCTATCTATCTATCTATCTATCTATCTATCTGTCTGTCTGTCTGTCTGTCTCTGTCTGTCTGTCTATCTATCTATCTATCTATCTATCTATCTATCTATCTATCTATCTACCTATCTATCTATCCTGTCTATCTATCCATTTATCTATCTATCTCAGAAATCACATACAAAAGGACTGAGAAAATGCTGCAAATGGAACTGCAGTGGAATGGAAACAAAGACATTGACAGTTCCAAGAAGCCCAAGGTCTGATAAGGGAGGGGAGAAGGTAAATTCATCAAAATTGTCTTCAACTATTTGAAGAGCTGTCATGTAGAACAGGGGTCAGCAAACTACAGTGTCAAATGTGCAGGCTGCCTGTTTTGGTACAGCCAGGGAGCTAAAATCATTTTTACATTTTAAAAATATTTTAAATAAAGTATTTAACAATGTAAAAAAAATTTAGCTTGGGGGAGTGGAGCTATATAAAAACAGGTGTGTGTGGAAAGGTGAGGGAGGGGGTTGGAGAAATATGGCTTCCTGGCTGTAGTTTGCTACTCTTGATGTAGAAAATGGATAAGACTTGTTCTGTTTCCCCACCGCCATCACCCAGGGCAAAACTAGGAACAATGGGGAGAGTTAGATAAGATGTCAGGAAAATTTCCTGACAATTAGAGCTATCCAAAATTTGTAGCAGTCTCAGAAGGTAATATGCCCACTATCTTAGCAGGTATTCAAGCAAAGGCTTAATGACCACTCTGGGGGTGGGAATGCTACAAAGGGGATTGGGTAAAAGGTTGGGCTAGACAACTTCTAAGGTCTCTTCCAACTCTGAGATTCTGTGATTCTGTAAAAGTCAAAGGAAGAGATCCAAGGAAAGAAATCATAGAGAACACACATAGAGTAATCAGCAGAAATAAGTCAAAATTGTTTGAGGAAGTTAAAAATGACAATGTTGGGGAGGGGGTGAGCAATTTGGGAGTTTTTGCAGTGTTCCAGACAAACTCTTCTCCTCTGATTCTAATGGGCAACCCTTGGTTAATCAGGTCCTGCTAACTAGTCCAGATCGGACACCACTATAGTGTACTGACGTGTATCATCACTCAACTTTTTATATCATCAATCTTTTTTCCTCCCCTCTTCCTCATTCCAGGCAGGAATCCACTATTGTCTGTGGAGAGTTCAGTGGTCTGGTGCCAAAGGCTTCTTTTAAGTCATCTTGATAGTAGAAGACAAATGCACTTGAGGGAGAAGATTGAAACAGGCTTCCGGATCTTGAGTAATATGACAGAAATACTAGGCAGCACAATGAAATTGTTAGGCACCATAGCAACCTGGCACTCAGGGTTGGCCAAGCCTTGTTTTAAATGCCAGGGCTCTAAATTTTAACTACTTTGGATGGTAATAAATTGCATACAAATGAATTGCATACTTTTCTATCTTAATAAACAGGGAATACTGAAAATAAATTTACCTCTCTTGATGACTCAGGGTCATCATTTGAGAGAATTGATGTAAATCATTTTGTAGAGCATAGAAAGCTATGTAAATGTCAGCTATTATGATGATGATTAAGAGCAACAGCTCTTGTGTGCAGCTGTAATATAGTATTGTCTTTGGGGACTAGGTAGTATAGAGACAAAATGCCT